>NC_089734.1:16614398-16923981 GCF_035083965.1 Branchiostoma lanceolatum | reverse complement strand
CCGAAATACTAATTTTAATTTTTTTCCAAAAGCATGCTATATGTACATTGGCCGTAGCATCTGTCGCCTACGGCCAATGTACTTATAGCATGCCTTTGGAAAAAAATTCAAATTGGTATTTCGGCCTCAGATAAGAAATCAAAAAGGATGCCTACGGCAACCAGTGGTCTCAGGCTATTTCCCGTGATTGGGCCCGACCGGACTTGACGTTCCATTACGTCACGGTTCGAACCAGATAGAACGAGATTTGGCCGTACCGTAGTCCAAACAAGGACATTATACGGCCAAATTACGTTGAATCTCGTTCTATCTCGTTCGAACCGTGACGTAATGGAACGTCGAGTCCGGTCGGGCCCAATCACGGCAAATAGCCTGGGACCACTGGTTTCCGTAGGCATTACTTTTGACTTCTTGTCTGAGGCCGAAATACCAATTTTAATTTTTTTCCAAAAGTATGCTATATGTACATTGGCCGTAGCATCTGTCGCCTACGGCCAATGTACTTATAGCATGCCTTTGGAAAAAAATTCAAATTGGTATTTCGGCCTCAGACAAGAAATCAAAAGGGATGCCTACGGCAACCAGTGGTCTTAGGCTATTTCCCGTGATTGGGCCCGGCCGGATTTGACGTTCCATTACGTCACGGTTCGAACCAGATAGAACGAGATTTGGCCGTACCGTAGTCCAAACAAGGACATTGTACGGCCAAATCGCGTTGAATCTAGTCTATCTCGTTCGAACCGTGACGTAATGAAACGTCGAGTCCGGTTGGGCCCAATCACGGCAAATAGCCTGGGACCACCGGTTGCCGTAGCCATTACTTTTGATTTCTTGTCTGAGGCCGAAATACCAATTTTAATTTTTTTTCCAAAAGCATGCTGTATGTACATTGGCCGTAGCATCTGTCGCCTACGGCCAATGTACTTATAGCATGCCTTTGGAACAAAAATTCAAATTGGTATTTCGGCCTCAGATAAGAAATCAAAAGCGATGCCTACGGCAACCAGTGGTCTCAGGCTATTTCCCGTGATTGGGCCCGACCGGCCTTGACGTTCCATTACGTCACGGTTCGAACCAGATAGAACGAGATTTGGCCGTACCGTAGTCCAAACAAGGACATTGTACGACCAAATCACGTTGAATCTCGTTCTATCTCGTTCGAACCGTGACGTAATTGAACGTCGAGTCCGGTCGGGCCCATTGACGGCAAATAGCCTGGGACCACCGGTTGCCGTAGGCATTACTTTTGACTTCTTGTCTGAGGCCGAAATACCAATTTTAATTTTTTTTCCAAAAGTATGCTATATGTACATTGGCCGTAGCATCTGTCGCCTACGGCCAATGTACTTATAGCATGCCTTTGGAAAAAAATTCAAATTGGTATTTCGGCCTCAGATAAGAAATCAAAAAGGATGCCTATGGCAACCAGTGGTCTCAGGCTATTTCCCGTGATTGGGCCCGGCCGGACTTGACGTTCCATTACGTCACGGTTCGAACCAGATAGAACGACATTTGGCCGTGCCGTAGTCCAAACAAGGACATTGCACAACCAAATCACGTTGAATCTCGTTCTATCTCGTTCGAACCGTGACGTAATGGAACGTCGAGTACGGTCGGGCCCAATCAAGGCAAATAGCCTGGGACCACCGGTTGCCGTAGCCATTACTTTTGATTTCTTGTCTAAGGCCGAAATACCAATTTTAATTTTTTTTTCCAAAAGCGTGCTATATGTACATTGGCCGTAGCATCTGTCGCCTACGGCCAATGTACTTATAGCATGCCTTTGGAAAAAAAATTCAAATTGGTATTTCGGCCTCAGATAAGAAATCAAAAGCGATGCCTATGGCAACCAGTGGTCTCAGGCTATTTCCCGTGATTGGGCCCGACCGGACTTGACGTTCCATTACGTTACGGTTCGAACCAGATAGAACGAGATGTGGCCGTACCGTAGTCCAAACAAGGACATTGTACGGCCAAATCGCGTTGAATCTAGTCTATCTCGTTCGAACCGTGACGTAATGGAACGTCGAGTCCGGTCGGGCCCAATCACGGCAAATAGCCTGGGACCACTGGTTTCCGTAGGCATTACTTTTGACTTCTTGTCTGAGGCCGAAATACTGATTTTAATTTTTTTCCAAAAGCATGCTATATGTACATTGGCCGTAGCATCTGTCGCCTACGGCCAATGGACTTATAGCATGCCTTTGGAAAAAAATTCAAATTGGTATTTCGGCCTCAGATAAGAAATCAAAAAGGATGCCTACGGCAACCAGTGGTCTCAGGCTATTTCCCGTGATTGGGCCCGACCGGACTTGACGTTCCATTACGTCACGGTTCGAACCAGATAGAACGAGATTTGGCCGTACCGTAGTCCAAACAAGGACATTGTACGGCCAAATCACGTTGAATCTCGTTCTATCTCGTTCGAACCGTGACGTAATGGAACGTCGAGTCCGGTCGGGCCCAATCACGGCAAATAGCCTGGGACCACTGGTTTCCGTAGGCATTACTTTTGACTTCTTGTCTGAGGCCGAAATACTTATTTTAATTTTTTTCCAAAAGCATGCTATATGTACATTGGCCGTAGCATCTGTCGCCTACGGCCAATGTACTTATAGCATGCCTTTGGAAAAAAATTCAAATGGGTATTTCGGCCTCAGATAAGAAATCAAAAGCGATGCCTACGGCAACCAGTGGTCTCAGGCTATTTCCCGTGATTGGGCCCGGCCGGACTTGACGTTCCATTACGTCACGGTTCGAACCAGATAGAACGAGATTTGGCCGTACCGTAGTCCAAACAAGGACATTGTACGGCCAAATCACGTTGAATCTCGTTCTATCTCGTTCGAACCGTGACGTAATGGAACGTCGAGTCCGGTCGGGCCCAATCACGGCAAATAGCCTGGGACCACCGGTTGCCGTAGCCATTACTTTTGATTTCTTGTCTAAGGCCGAAATACCAATTTTAATTTTTTTTTTCCAAAAGCGTGCTATATGTACATTGGCCGTAGCATCTGTCGCCTACGGCCAATGTACTTATAGCATGCCTTTGGAAAAAAAATTCAAATTGGTATTTCGGCCTCAGATAAGAAATCAAAAGCGATGCCTACGGCAACCAGTGGTCTCAGGCTATTTCCCGTGATTGGGCCCGGCCGGACTTGACGTTCCATTACGTTACGGTTCGAACCAGATAGAACGAGATTTGGCCGTACCGTAGTCCAAACAAGGACATTGTACGGCCAAATCACGTTGAATCTCGTTCTATCTCGTTCGAACCGTGACGTAATGGAACGTCGAGTCCGGTCGGGCCCAATCACGGCAAATAGCCTGGGACCACTGGTTTCCGTAGGCATTACTTTTGACTTCTTGTCTGAGGCCGAAATACTAATTTTAATTTTTTTCCAAAAGCATGCTATATGTACATTGGCCGTAGCATCTGTCGCCTACGGCCAATGTACTTATAGCATGCCTTTGGAAAAAAATTCAAATTGGTATTTCGGCCTCAGGTAAGAAATCAAAAAGGATGCCTACGGCAACCAGTGGTCTCAGGCTATTTCCCGTGATTGGGCCCGACCGGACTTGACGTTCCATTACGTCACGGTTCGAACCAGATAGAACGAGATTTGGCCGTACCGTAGTCCAAACAAGGACATTGTACGGCCAAATCACGTTGAATCTCGTTCTATCTCGTTCGAACCGTGACGTAATGGAACGTCGAGTCCGGTCGGGCCCAATCACGGCAAATAGCCTGGGACCACTGGTTTCCGTAGGCATTACTTTTGACTTCTTGTCTGAGGCCGAAATACTTATTTTAATTTTTTCCCAAAAGCATGCTATATGTACATTGGCCGTAGCATCTGTCGCCTACGGCCAATGTTCTTATAGCATGCCTTTGGAAAAAAAATTCAAATGGGTATTTCGGCCTCAGATAAGAAATCAAAAGCGATGCCTACGGCAACCAGTGGTCTCAGGCTATTTCCCGTGATTGGGCCCGGCCGGACTTGACGTTCCATTACGTCACGGTTCGAACCAGATAGAACGAGATTTGGCCGTACCGTAGTCCAAACAAGGACATTGTACGGCCAAATCACGTTGAATCTCGTTCTATCTCGTTCGAACCGTGACGTAATGGAACGTCGAGTCCGGTCGGGCCCAATCACGGCAAATAGCCTGGGACCACTGGTTTCCGTAGGCATTACTTTTGATTTCTTGTCTGAGGCCGAAATACCAATTTTAATTTTTTTCCAAAAGCATGCTATATGTACATTGGCCGTAGGATCTGTCGCCTACGGCCAATGCACTTATAGCATGCCTTTGGAAAAAAAATTCAAATTGGTATTTCGGCCTCAGATAAGAAATCAAAAGCGATGCCTATGGCAACCAGTGGTCTCAGGCTATTTCCCGTAATTGGGCCCGACCGGACTTGACGTTCCATTACGTTACGGTTCGAACCAGATAGAACGAGATTTGGCCGTACCGTAGTCCAAACAAGGACATTGTACGGCCAAATCACGTTGAATCTCGTTCTATCTCGTTCGAACCGTGACGTAATGGAACGTCGAGTCCGGTCGGGCCCAATCACGGCAAATAGACTGGGACCACTGGTTTCCGTAGGAATTACTTTTGACTTCTTGTCTGAGGCCGAAATACTAATTTTAATTTTTTTCCAAAAGCATGCTATATGTACATTGGCCGTAGCATCTGTCGCCTACGGCCAATGTACTTATAGCATGCCTTTGGAAAAAAATTCAAATTGGTATTTCGGCCTCAGATAAGAAATCAAAAAGGATGCCTACGGCAACCAGTGGTCTCAGGCTATTTCCCGTGATTGGGCCCGACCGGACTTGACGTTCCATTACGTCACGGTTCGAACCAGATAGAACGAGATTTGGCCGTACCGTAGTCCAAACAAGGACATTATACGGCCAAATTACGTTGAATCTCGTTCTATCTCGTTCGAACCGTGACGTAATGGAACGTCGAGTCCGGTCGGGCCCAATCACGGCAAATAGCCTGGGACCACTGGTTTCCGTAGGCATTACTTTTGACTTCTTGTCTGAGGCCGAAATACCAATTTTAATTTTTTTCCAAAAGTATGCTATATGTACATTGGCCGTAGCATCTGTCGCCTACGGCCAATGTACTTATAGCATGCCTTTGGAAAAAAATTCAAATTGGTATTTCGGCCTCAGACAAGAAATCAAAAGGGATGCCTACGGCAACCAGTGGTCTTAGGCTATTTCCCGTGATTGGGCCCGGCCGGATTTGACGTTCCATTACGTCACGGTTCGAACCAGATAGAACGAGATTTGGCCGTACCGTAGTCCAAACAAGGACATTGTACGGCCAAATCGCGTTGAATCTAGTCTATCTCGTTCGAACCGTGACGTAATGAAACGTCGAGTCCGGTTGGGCCCAATCACGGCAAATAGCCTGGGACCACCGGTTGCCGTAGCCATTACTTTTGATTTCTTGTCTGAGGCCGAAATACCAATTTTAATTTTTTTTCCAAAAGCATGCTGTATGTACATTGGCCGTAGCATCTGTCGCCTACGGCCAATGTACTTATAGCATGCCTTTGGAACAAAAATTCAAATTGGTATTTCGGCCTCAGATAAGAAATCAAAAGCGATGCCTACGGCAACCAGTGGTCTCAGGCTATTTCCCGTGATTGGGCCCGACCGGCCTTGACGTTCCATTACGTCACGGTTCGAACCAGATAGAACGAGATTTGGCCGTACCGTAGTCCAAACAAGGACATTGTACGACCAAATCACGTTGAATCTCGTTCTATCTCGTTCGAACCGTGACGTAATTGAACGTCGAGTCCGGTCGGGCCCATTGACGGCAAATAGCCTGGGACCACCGGTTGCCGTAGGCATTACTTTTGACTTCTTGTCTGAGGCCGAAATACCAATTTTAATTTTTTTTCCAAAAGTATGCTATATGTACATTGGCCGTAGCATCTGTCGCCTACGGCCAATGTACTTATAGCATGCCTTTGGAAAAAAATTCAAATTGGTATTTCGGCCTCAGATAAGAAATCAAAAAGGATGCCTATGGCAACCAGTGGTCTCAGGCTATTTCCCGTGATTGGGCCCGGCCGGACTTGACGTTCCATTACGTCACGGTTCGAACCAGATAGAACGACATTTGGCCGTGCCGTAGTCCAAACAAGGACATTGCACAACCAAATCACGTTGAATCTCGTTCTATCTCGTTCGAACCGTGACGTAATGGAACGTCGAGTACGGTCGGGCCCAATCAAGGCAAATAGCCTGGGACCACCGGTTGCCGTAGCCATTACTTTTGATTTCTTGTCTAAGGCCGAAATACCAATTTTAATTTTTTTTTCCAAAAGCGTGCTATATGTACATTGGCCGTAGCATCTGTCGCCTACGGCCAATGTACTTATAGCATGCCTTTGGAAAAAAAATTCAAATTGGTATTTCGGCCTCAGATAAGAAATCAAAAGCGATGCCTATGGCAACCAGTGGTCTCAGGCTATTTCCCGTGATTGGGCCCGACCGGACTTGACGTTCCATTACGTTACGGTTCGAACCAGATAGAACGAGATTTGGCCGTACCGTAGTCCAAACAAGGACATTGTACGGCCAAATCACGTTGAATCTCGTTCTATCTCGTTCGAACCGTGACGTAATGGAACGTCGAGTCCGGTCGGGCCCAATCACGGCAAATAGCCTGGGACCACTGGTTTCCGTAGGCATTACTTTTGACTTCTTGTCTGAGGCCGAAATACTTATTTTAATTTTTTTCCAAAAGCATGCTATATGTACATTGGCCGTAGCATCTGTCGCCTACGGCCAATGTACTTATAGCATGCCTTTGGAAAAAAATTCAAATTGGTATTTCGGCCTCAGATAAGAAATCAAAAGCGATGCCTACGGCAACCAGTGGTCTCAGGCTATTTCCCGTGATTGGGCCCGACCGGACTTGACGTTCCATTACGTCACGGTTCGAACCAGATAGAACGAGATTTGGCCGTACCGTAGTCCAAACAAGGACATTGTACGACCAAATCACGTTGAATCTCGTTCTATCTCGTTCGAACCGTGACGTAATGGAACGTCGAGTCCGGTCGGGCCCATTGACGGCAAATAGCCTGGGACCACCGGTTGCCGTAGGCATTACTTTTGACTTCTTGTCTGAGGCCGAAATACCAATTTTAATTTTTTTCCAAAAGTATGCTATATGTACATTGGCCGTAGCATCTGTCGCCTACGGCCAATGTACTTATAGCATGCCTTTGGAAAAAAATTCAAATTGGTATTTCGGCCTCAGATAAGAAATCAAAAAGGATGCCTATGGCAACCAGTGGTCTCAGGCTATTTCCCGTGATTGGGCCCGACCGGACTTGACGTTCCATTACGTCACGGTTCGAACCAGATAGAACGAGATTTGGCCGTACCGTAGTCCAAACAAGGACATTATACGGCCAAATTACGTTGAATCTCGTTCTATCTCGTTCGAACCGTGACGTAATGGAACGTCGAGTCCGGTCGGGCCCATTGACGGCAAATAGCCTGGGACCACCGGGTGCCGTAGCCATTACTTTTGACTTCTTGTCTGAGGCCGAAATACCAATTTTAATTTTTTTCCAAAAGTATGCTATATGTACATTGGCCGTAGCATCTGTCGCCTACGGCCAATGTACTTATAGCATGCCTTTGGAAAAAAAAATTCAAATTGGTATTTCGGCCTCAGATAACAAATCAAAAGGGATGCCTACGGCAACCAGTGGTCTTAGGCTATTTCCCGTGATTGGGCCCGGCCGGACTTGACGTTCCATTACGTCACGGTTCGAACCAGATAGAACGACATTTGGCCGTGCCGTAGTCCAAACAAGGACATTGCACAGCCAAATCACGTTGAATCTCGTTCTATCTCGTTCGAACCGTGACGTAATGGAACGTCGAGTACGGTCGGGCCCAATCAAGGCAAATAGCCTGGGACCACCGGTTGCCGTAGCCATTACTTTTGATTTCTTGTCTAAGGCCGAAATACAAATTTTAATTTTTTTTTCCAAAAGCGTGCTATATGTACATTGGCCGTAGCATCTGTCGCCTACGGCCAATGTACTTATAGCATGCCTTTGGAAAAAAAAATCAAATTGGTATTTCGGCCTCAGATAAGAAATCAAAAGCGATGCCTACGGCAACCAGTGGTCTCAGGCTATTTCCCGTGATTGGGCCCGACCGGACTTGACGTTCCATTACGTTACGGTTCGAACCAGATAGAACGAGATTTGGCCGTACCGTAGTCCAAACAAGGACATTGTACGGCCAAATCACGTTGAATCTCGTTCTATCTCGTTCGAACCGTGACGTAATGGAACGTCGAGTCCGGTCGGGCCCAATCACGGCAAATAGCCTGGGACCACCGGTTGCCGTAGCCATTACTTTTGACTTCTTGTCTGAGGCCGAAATACCAATTTTAATTTTTTTCCAAAAGCATGCTATATGTACATTGGCCGTAGCATCTGTTGCCTACGGCCAATGTACTTATAGCATGCCTTTGGAAAAAATTCAAATTTGTATTTCGGCCTCAGATAAGAAATCAAAAAGGATGCCTACGGCAACCAGTGGTCTCAGGCTATTTCCCGTGATTGGGCACGACCGGACTTGACGTTCCATTACGTCACGGTTCGAACCAGATAGAACGAGATTTGGCCGTACCGTAGTCCAAACAAGGACATTGTACGGCCAAATCGCGTTGAATCTCGTTCTATCTCGTTCGAACCGTGACGTAATAGAACGTCGAGTCCGGTCGGGCCCATTGACGGCAAATAGCCTGGGACCACCGGTTGCCGTAGCCATTACTTTTGATTTCTTGTCTGAGGCCGAAATACCAATTTTAATTTTTTTTCCAAAAGCATGCTATATGTACATTGGCCGTAGCATCTGTCGCCTACCCCAATGTACTTATAGCATGCCTTTGAAAAAAAAATCAAATTGGTATTTCGGCCTCAGATAAGAAATCAAAAGCGATGCCTACGGCGACCAGTGGTCTCAGGCTATTTCCCGTGATTGGGCCCGACCGGACTTGACGTTCCATTACGTCACGGTTCGAACCAGATAGAACGAGATTTGGCCGTACCGTAGTCCAAACAAGGACATTGTACGGCCAAATTACGTTGAATCTCGTTCTATCTCGTTCGAACCGTGACGTAATGGAACGTCGAGTCCGGTCGGGCCTAATCACGGCAAATAGCCTGGGACCACCGGTTGCCGTAGCCATTACTTTTGATTTCTTGTCTGAGGCCGAAATACCAATTTTAATTTTTTTCCAAAAGTATGCTATATGTACATTGGCCGTAGCATCTGTTGCCTACGGCCAATGTACTTATAGCATGCCTTTGGAAAAAAATTCAAATTGGTATTTCGGCCTCAGATAAGAAATCAAAAGCGATGCCTACGGCAACCAGTGGTCTCAGGCTATTTCCCGTGATTGGGCCCGACCGGACCTGACGTTCCATTACGTCACGGTTCGAACCAGATAGAACGAGATTTGGCCGTACCGTAGTCCAAACAAGGACATTGTACGGCCAAATCACGTTGAATCTCGTTCTATCTCGTTCGAACCGTGACGTAATGGAACGTCGAGTCCGGTCGGGCCCATTGACGGCAAATAGCCTGGGACCACCGGGTGCCGTAGCCATTACTTTTGATTTCTTGTCTGAGGCCGAAATACCAATTTTAATTTTTTTCCAAAAGTATGCTATATGTACATTGGCCGTAGCATCTGTCGCCTACGGCCAATGTACTTATAGCATGCCTTTGGAAAAAAAATTCAAATTGGTATTTCGGCCTCAGATAACAAATCAAAAGGGATGCCTACGGCAACCAGTGGTCTTAGGCTATTTCACGTGATTGGGCCCGGCCGGACTTGACGTTCCATTACGTCACGGTTCGAACCAGATAGAACGACATTTGGCCGTGCCGTAGTCCAAACAAGGACATTGCACAGCCAAATCACGTTGAATCTCGTTCTATCTCGTTCGAACCGTGACGTAATGGAACGTCGAGTACGGTCGGGCCCAATCAAGGCAAATAGCCTGGGACCACCGGTTGCCGTAGCCATTACTTTTGATTTCTTGTCTAAGGCCGAAATACCAATTTTAATTTTTTTTTCCAAAAGCGTGCTATATGTACATTGGCCGTAGCATCTGTCGCCTACGGCCAATGTACTTATAGCATGCCTTTGGAAAAAAAATTCAAATTCGTATTTCGGCCTCAGATAAGAAATCAAAAGCGATGCCTACGGCAACCAGTGGTCTCTGGCTATTTCCCGTGATTGGGCCCGACCGGACTTGACGTTCCATTACGTCACGGTTCGAACCAGATAGAACGAGATTTGGCCGTACCGTAGTCCAAACAAGGACATTGTACGGCCAAATTACGTTGAATCTCGTTCTATCTCGTTCGAACCGTGACGTAATGGAACGTCGAGTCCGGTCGGGCCCAATCACGGCAAATAGCCTGGGACCACCGGTTGCCGTAGCCATTACTTTTGATTTCTTGTCTGAGGCCGAAATACCAATTTTAATTTTTTTTCCAAAAGCATGCTATATGTACATTGGCCGTAGCATCTGTCGCCTACGGCCAATGTACTTATAGCATGCCTTTGGAAAAAAATTCAAATTGGTATTTCGGCCTCAGATAATAAATCAAAAGCGATGCCTACGGCAACCAGTGGTCTCAGGCTATTTCCCGTGATTGGGCCCGACCGGACTTGACGTTCCATTACGTCACGGTTCGAACCAGATAGAACGAGATTTGGCCGTACCGTAGTCCAAACAAGGACATTGTACGGCCAAATTACGTTGAATCTCGTTCTATCTCGTTCGAACCGTGACGTAATGGAACGTCGAGTCCGGTCGGGCCCAATCACGGCAAATAGCCTGGGACCACCGGTTGCCGTAGCCATTACTTTTGATTTCTTGTCTGAGGCCGAAATACCAATTTTAATTTTTTTCCAAAAGCATGCTATATGTACATTGGCCGTAGCATCTGTTGCCTACGGCCAATGTACTTATAGCATGCCTTTGGAAAAAAATTCAAATTGGTATTTCGGCCTCAGATAAGAAATCAAAAAGGATGCCTATGGCAACCAGTGGTCTCAGGCTATTTCTCGTGATTGGGCCCGACCGGACTTGACGTTCCATTACGTCACGGTTCGAACCAGATAGAACGAGATTTGGCCGTACCGTAGTCCAAACAAGGACATTATACGGCCAAATTACGTTGAATCTCGTTCTATCTCGTTCGAACCGTGACGTAATGGAACGTCGAGTCCGGTCGGGCCCATTGACGGCAAATAGCCTGGGACCACCGGTTGCCGTAGCCATTACTTTTGACTTCTTGTCTGAGGCCGAAATACCAATTTTAAATTTTTTCCAAAAGTATGCTATATGTACATTGGCCGTAGCATCTGTCGCCTACGGCCAATGTACTTATAGCATGCCTTTGGAAAAAAAAATTCAAATTGGTATTTCGGCCTCAGATAACAAATCAAAAGGGATGCCTACGGCAACCAGTGGTCTCAGGCTATTTGCCGTGATTGGGCCCGACCGGACCTGACGTTCCATTACGTCACGGTTCGAACCAGATAGAACGAGATTTGGCCGTACCGTAGTCCAAACAAGGACATTGTACGGCCAAATCACGTTGAATCTCGTTCTATCTCGTTCGAACCGTGACGTAATGGAACGTCGAGTCCGGTCGGGCCCAATCACGGCAAATAGCCTGGGACCACCGGTTGCCGTAGCCATTACTTTTGATTTCTTGTCTGAGGCCGAAATACCAATTTTAATTTTTTTTCCAAAAGCATGCTATATGTACATTGGCCGTAGCATCTGTCGCCTACGGCCAATGTACTTATAGCATGCCTTTGGAAAAAAAATCAAATTGGTATTTCGGCCTCAGATAAGAAATCAAAAGCGATGCCTACGGCGACCAGTGGTCTCAGGCTATTTCCCGTGATTGGGCCCGACCGGACTTGACGTTCCATTACGTCACGTTTCGAACCAGATAGAACGAGATTTGGCCGTACCGTAGTCCAAACAAGGACATTGTACGGCCAAATTACGTTGAATCTCGTTCTATCTCGTTCGAACCGTGACGTAATGGAACGTCGAGTCCGGTCGGGCCCATTGACGGCAAATAGCCTGGGACCACCGGTTGCCGTAGGCATTACTTTTGACTTCTTGTCTGAGGCCGAAATACCAATTTTAATTTTTTTCCAAAAGTATGCTATATGTACATTGGCCGTAGCATCTGTCGCCTACGGCCAATGTACTTATAGCATGCCTTTGGAAAAAAATTCAAATTGGTATTTCGGCCTCAGATAACAAATCAAAAGGGATGCCTACGGCAACCATGCCAGTGGTCTTAGGCTATTTCCCGTGATTGGGCCCGGCCGGACTTGACGTTCCATTACGTCACGGTTCGAACCAGATAGAACGACATTTGGCCGTGCCGTAGTCCAAACAAGGACATTGCACAGCCAAATCACGTTGAATCTCGTTCTATCTCGTTCGAACCGTGACGTAATGGAACGTCGAGTACGGTCGGGCCCAATCAAGGCAAATAGCCTGGGACCACCGGTTGCCGTAGCCATTACTTTTGATTTCTTGTCTAAGGCCGAAATACCAATTTTAATTTTTTTTTCCAAAAGCGTGCTATATGTACATTGGCCGTAGCATCTGTCGCCTACGGCCAATGTACTTATAGCATGCCTTTGGAAAAAAAAATCAAATTGGTATTTCGGCCTCAGATAAGAAATCAAAAGCGATGCCTACGGCAACCAGTGGTCTCAGGCTATTTCCCGTGATTAAGCCTGACCGGACTTGACGTTCCATTACGTCACGGTTCGAACCAGATAGAACGAGATTTGGCCGTACCGTAGTCCAAACAAGGACATTGTACGGCCAAATCGCGTTGAATCTAGTCTATCTCGTTCGAACCGTGACGTAATGGAACGTCGAGTCCAGTTGGGCCCAATCACGGCAAATAGCCTGGGACCACCGGTTGCCGTAGCCATTACTTTTGATTTCTTGTCTGAGGCCGAAATACCAATTTTAATTTTTTTTTCCAAAAGCATGCTATATGTACATTGGCCGTAGCATCTGTCGCCTACGGCCAATGTACTTATAGCATGCCTTTGGAAAAAAATTCAAATTGGTATTTCGGCCTCAGATAAGAAATCAAAAGCGATGCCTACGGCAACCAGTGGTCTCAGGCTATTTCCCGTGATTGGGCCCGACCGGACTTGACGTTCCATTACGTCACGGTTCGAACAAGATAGAACGAGATTTGGCCGTACCGTAGTCCAAACAAGGACATTGTACGACCAAATCACGTTGAATCTCGTTCTATCTCGTTCGAACCGTGACGTAATAGAACGTCGAGTCCGGTCGGGCCCAATCACGGCAAATAGCCTGGGACCACCGGTTGCCGTAGCCATTACTTTTGATTTCTTGTCTGAGGCCGAAATACCAATTTTAATTTTTTTTCCAAAAGCATGCTATATGTACATTGGCCGTAGCATCTGTCGCCTACGGCCAATGTACTTATAGCATGCCTTTGGAAAAAAAATCAAATTGGTATTTCGGCCTCAGATAAGAAATCAAAAGCGATGCCTACGGCGACCAGTGGTCTCAGGCTATTTCCCGTGATTGGGCCCGACCGGACTTGACGTTCCATTACGTCACGGTTCGAACCAGATAGAACGAGATTTGGCCGTACCGTAGTCCAAACAAGGACATTGTACGGCCAAATTACGTTGAATCTCGTTCTATCTCGTTCGAACCGTGACGTAATGGAACGTCGAGTCCGGTCGGGCCTAATCACGGCAAATAGCCTGGGACCACCGGTTGCCGTAGCCATTACTTTTGATTTCTTGACTGAGGCCGAAATACCAATTTTAATTTTTTTCCAAAAGCATGCTATATGTACATTGGCCGTAGCATCTGTTGCCTACGGCCAATGTACTTATAGCATGCCTTTGGAAAAAAATTCAAATTGGTATTTCGGCCTCAGATAAGAAATCAAAAGCGATGCCTACGGCAACCAGTGGTCTCAGGCTATTTCCCGTGATTGGGCCCGACCGGACTTGACGTTCCATTACGTCACGGTTCGAACCAGATAGAACGAGATTTGGCCGTACCGTAGTCCAAACAAGGACATTGTACGGCCAAATCACGTTGAATCTCGTTCTATCTCGTTCGAACCGTGACGTAATGGAACGTCGAGTCCGGTCGGGCCCAATCACGGCAAATAGCCTGGGACCACCGGTTGCCGTAGCCATTACTTTTGACTTCTTGTCTGAGGCCGAAATACCAATTTTAATTTTTTTCCAAAAGCATGCTATATGTACATTGGCCGTAGCATCTGTCGCCTACGGCCAATGTACTTATAGCATGCCTTTGGAAAAAAATTCAAATTGGTATTTCGGCCTCAGATAAGAAATCAAAAAGGATGCCTATGGCAACCAGTGGTCTCAGGCTATTTCCCGTGATTGGGCACGACCGGACTTGACGTTCCATTACGTCACGGTTCGAACCAGATAGAACGAGATTAGGCCGTACCGTAGTCCAAACAAGGACATTATACGGCCAAATTACGTTGAATCTCGTTCTATCTCGTTCGAACCGTGACGTAATGGAACGTCGAGTCCGGTCGGGCCCATTGACGGCAAATAGCCTGGGACCACCGGTTGCCGTAGGCATTACTTTTGACTTCTTGTCTGAGGCCGAAATACCAATTTTAATTTTTTTCCAAAAGTATGCTATATGTACATTGGCCGTAGCATCTGTCGCCTACGGCCAATGTACTTATAGCATGCCTTTGGAAAAAAAATCAAATTGGTATTTCGGCCTCAGATAAGAAATCAAAAGCGATGCCTACGGCGACCAGTGGTCTCAGGCTATTTCCCGTGATTGGGCCCGACCGGACTTGACGTTCCATTACGTCACGGTTCGAACCAGATAGAACGAGATTTGGCCGTACCGTAGTCCAAACAAGGACATTGTACGGCCAAATCACGTTGAATCTCGTTCTATCTCGTTCGAACCGTGACTTAATGGAACGTCGAGTCCGGTCGGGCCCAATCACGGCAAATAGCCTGGGACCACCGGTTGCCGTAGCCATTACTTTTGATTTCTTGTCTAAGGCCGAAATACCAATTTAATTTTTTTTTTCCAAAAGCGTGCTATATGTACATTGGCCGTAGCATCTGTCGCCAACGGCCAATGTACTTATAGCATGCCTTTGGAAAAAAATCAAATTGGTATTTCGGCCTCAGATAAGAAATCAAAAGCGATGCCTACGGCAACCAGTGGTCTCAGGCTATTTTCCGTGATTGGGCCCGACCGGACTTGACGTTCCATTACGTCACGGTTCGAACCAGATAGAACGAGATTTGGCCGTACCGTAGTCCAAACAAGGACATTGTACGGCCAAATCACGTTAAATGTCGTTCTATCTCGTTCGAACCGTAACGTAATGGAACGTCGAGTCCGGTCGGGCCCAATCACGGCAAATAGCCTGGGACCACCGGTTGCCGTAGCCATTACTTTTGATTTCTTGTCTGAGGCCGAAATACTAATTTTAATTTTTTTTCCAAAAGCATGCTATATGTACATTGGCCGTAGCATCTGTCGCCTACGGCCAATGTACTTATAGCATGCCTTTGTAAAAATAATTCAAATTGGTATTTCGGCCTCAGATAATAAATCAAAAGCGATGCCTACGGCAACCAGTGGTCTCAGGCTATTTCCCGTGATTGGGCCCGACCGGACTTGACGTTCCATTACGTCACGGTTCAAACCAGATAGAATGAGATTTGGCCGTACCGTAGTCCAAACAAGGACATTGTACGGCCAAATCGCGTTGAATCTCGTTCTATCTCGTTCGAACCGTGACGTAATGGAACGTCGAGTCCGGTCGGGCCCAACCACGGCAAATAGCCTGGGACCACCGGTTGCCGTAGCCATTACTTTTGATTTCTTGTCTGAGGCCGAAATACCAATTTTAATTTTTTTCCAAAAGCATGCTATATGTACATTGGCCGTAGCATCTGTTGCCTACGGCCAATGTACTTATAGCATGCCTTCGGAAAAAAAATTCAAATTGGT
Source organism: Branchiostoma lanceolatum (assembly GCF_035083965.1). NCBI lineage: Eukaryota > Metazoa > Chordata > Leptocardii > Amphioxiformes > Branchiostomatidae > Branchiostoma > Branchiostoma lanceolatum. Next base: position 16,907,825 of record NC_089734.1, on the reverse strand, counting down.
ATTTCGGCCTCAGATAAGAAATCAAAAGCGATGCCTACGGCAACCAGTGGTCTCAGGCTATTTCCCGTGATTGGGCCCGACCGGACTTGACGTTCCATTACGTCACGGTTCGAACCAGATAGAACGAGATTTGGCCGTACCGTAGTCCAAACAAGGACATTGTACGGCCAAATCACGTTGAATCTCGTTCTATCTCGTTCGAACCGTGACTTAATGGAACGTCGAGTCCGGTCGGGCCCAATCACGTCAAATAGCCTGGGACCACCGGTTGCCGTAGCCATTACTTTTGATTTCTTGTCTAAGGCCGAAATACCAATTTAATTTTTTTTTTCCAAAAGCGTGCTATATGTACATTGGCCGTAGCATCTGTCGCCAACGGCCAATGTACTTATAGCATGCCTTTGGAAAAAAAATCAAATTGGTATTTCGGCCTCAGATAAGAAATCAAAAGGGATGCCTACGGCAACCAGTGGTCTTAGGCTATTTCCCGTGATTGGGCCCGGCCGGATTTGACGTTCCATTACGTCACGGTTCGAACCAGATAGAACGAGATTTGGCCGTACCGTAGTCCAAACAAGGACATTGTACGGCCAAATCGCGTTGAATCTAGTCTATGTCGTTCGAACCGTGACGTAATGGAACGTCGAGTCCGGTCGGGCCCAATCACGGCAAATAGCCTGGGACCACCGGTTTCCGTAGCCATTACTTTTGATTTCTTGTCTAAGGCCGAAATACCAATTTTAATTTTTTTTTTTTTTCCAAAAGCGTGCTTTATGTACATTGGCCGTAGCATCTGTCGCCTACGGCCAATGTACTTATAGCATGCCTTTGGAAAAATAATTCAAATTGGTATTTCGGCCTCAGATAAGAAATCAAAAGCGATGCCTACGGCAACCAGTGGTCTCAGGCTATTTCCTGTGATTGGGCCCGACCGGACTTGACGTTCCATTACGTCACGGTTCGAACCAGATAGAACGAGATTTGGCCGTACCGTAGTCCAAACAAGGACATTGTACGGCCAAATCACGTTGAATCTCGTTCTATCTCGTTCGAACCGTGACGTAATGGAACGTCGAGTCCGGTCGGGCCCAATCACGGCAAATAGCCTGGGACCACCGGTTGCCGTAGCCATTACTTTTGATTTCTTGTCTGAGGCCGAAATACCAATTTTAATTTTTTTTCCAAAAGCATGCTATATGTACATTGGCCGTAGCATCTGTCGCCTACGGCCAATGTACTTATAGCATGCCTTTGGAAAAAAAATTCAAATTGGTATTTCGGCCTCAGATAAGAAATCAAAAGCGATGCCTACGGCAACCAGTGGTCTCTGGCTATTTCCCGTGATTGGGCCCGACCGGACTTGACGTTCCATTACGTCACGGTTCGAACCAGATAGAACGAGATTTGGCCGTACCGTAGTCCAAACAAGGACATTGTACGGCCAAATTACGTTGAATCTCGTTCTATCTCGTTCGAACCGTGACGTAATGGAACGTCGAGTCCGGTCGGGCCCAATCACGGCAAATAGCCTGGGACCACCGGTTGCCGTAGCCATTACTTTTGATTTCTTGTCTGAGGCCGAAATACCAATTTTAATTTTTTTCCAAAAGCATGCTATATGTACATTGGCCGTAGCATCTGTTGCCTACGGCCAATGTACTTATAGCATGCCTTTGGAAAAAAATTCAAATTGGTATTTCGGCCTCAGATAAGAAATCAAAAAGGATGCCTATGGCAACCAGTGGTCTCAGGCTATTTCTCGTGATTGGGCCCGACCGGACTTGACGTTCCATTACGTCACGGTTCGAACCAGATAGAACGAGATTTGGCCGTACCGTAGTCCAAACAAGGACATTGTACGGCCAAATTACGTTGAATCTCGTTCTATCTCGTTCGAACCGTGACGTAATGGAACGTCGAGTCCGGTCGGGCCCATTGACGGCAAATAGCCTGGGACCACCGGTTGCCGTAGCCATTACTTTTGACTTCTTGTCTGAGGCCGAAATACCAATTTTAAATTTTTTCCAAAAGTATGCTATATGTACATTGGCCGTAGCATCTGTCGCCTACGGCCAATGTACTTATAGCATGCCTTTGGAAAAAAAAATTCAAATTGGTATTTCGGCCTCAGATAACAAAACAAAAGGGATGCCTACGGCAACCATGCCAGTGGTCTTAGGCTATTTCCCGTGATTGGGCCCGGCCGGACTTGACGTTCCATTACGTCACGGTTCGAACCAGATAGAACGACATTTGGCCGTGCCGTAGTCCAAACAAGGACATTGCACAGCCAAATCACGTTGAATCTCGTTCTATCTCGTTCGAACCGTGACTTAATGGAACGTCGAGTACGGTCGGGCCCAATCAAGGCAAATAGCCTGGGACCACCGGTTGCCGTAGCCATTACTTTTGATTTCTTGTCTAAGGCCGAAATACCAATTTTAATTTTTTTTTCCAAAAGCGTGCTATATGTACATTGGCCGTAGCATCTGTCGCCTACGGCCAATGTACTTATAGCATGCCTTTGGAAAAAAAATTCAAATTCGTATTTCGGCCTCAGATAAGAAATCAAAAGCGATGCCTACGGCAACCAGTGGTCTCAGGCTATTTCCCGTGATTAAGCCTGACCGGACTTGACGTTCCATTACGTCACGGTTCGAACCAGATAGAACGATATTTGGCCGTACCGTAGTCCAAACAAGGACATTGTACGGCCAAATCGCGTTGAATCTAGTCTATCTCGTTCGAACCGTGACGTAATGGAACGTCGAGTCCGGTTGGGCCCAATCACGGCAAATAGCCTGGGACCACCGGTTGCCGTAGCCATTACTTTTGATTTCTTGTCTGAGGCCGAAATACCAATTTTAATTTTTTTTCCAAAAGCATGCTATATGTACATTGGCCGTAGCATCTGTCGCCTACGGCCAATGTACTTATAGCATGCCTTTGGAAAAAAATTCAAATTGGTATTTCGGCCTCAGATAATAAATCAAAAGCGATGCCTACGGCAACCAGTGGTCTCAGGCTATTTCCCGTGATTGGGCCCGACCGGACTTGACGTTCCATTACGTCACGGTTCGAACCAGATAGAACGAGATTTGGCCGTACCGTAGTCCAAACAAGGACATTGTACGGCCAAATTACGTTGAATCTCGTTCTATCTCGTTCGAACCGTGACGTAATGGAACGTCGAGTCCGGTCGGGCCCAATCACGGCAAATAGCCTGGGACCACCGGTTGCCGTAGCCATTACTTTTGATTTCTTGTCTGAGGCCGAAATACCAATTTTAATTTTTTTCCAAAAGCATGCTATATGTACATTGGCCGTAGCATCTGTTGCCTACGGCCAATGTACTTATAGCATGCCTTTGGAAAAAAATTCAAATTGGTATTTCGGCCTCAGATAAGAAATCAAAAAGGATGCCTATGGCAACCAGTGGTCTCAGGCTATTTCTCGTGATTGGGCCCGACCGGACTTGACGTTCCATTACGTCACGGTTCGAACCAGATAGAACGAGATTTGGCCGTACCGTAGTCCAAACAAGGACATTATACGGCCAAATTACGTTGAATCTCGTTCTATCTCGTTCGAACCGTGACGTAATGGAACGTCGAGTCCGGTCGGGCCCATTGACGGCAAATAGCCTGGGACCACCGGTTGCCGTAGCCATTACTTTTGACTTCTTGTCTGAGGCCGAAATACCAATTTTAAATTTTTTCCAAAAGTATGCTATATGTACATTGGCCGTAGCATCTGTCGCCTACGGCCAATGTACTTATAGCATGCCTTTGGAAAAAAAAATTCAAATTGGTATTTCGGCCTCAGATAACAAATCAAAAGGGATGCCTACGGCAACCATGCCAGTGGTCTTAGGCTATTTCCCGTGATTGGGCCCGGCCGGACTTGACGTTCCATTCCGTCACGGTTCGAACCAGATAGAACGACATTTGGCCGTGCCGTAGTCCAAACAAGGACATTGCACAGCCAAATCACGTTGAATCTCGTTCTATCTCGTTCGAACCGTGACGTAATGGAACGTCGAGTACGGTCGGGCCCAATCAAGGCAAATAGCCTGGGACCACCGGTTGCCGTAGCCATTACTTTTGATTTCTTGTCTAAGGCCGAAATACCAATTTTAATTTTTTTTTCCAAAAGCGTGCTATATGTACATTGGCCGTAGCATCTGTCGCCTACGGCCAATGTACTTATAGCATGCCTTTGGAAAAAAAATTCAAATTGGTATTTCGGCCTCAGATAAGAAATCAAAAGCGATGCCTACGGCAACCAGTGGTCTCAGGCTATTTCCCGTGATTAAGCCTGACCGGACTTGACGTTCCATTACGTCACGGTTCGAACCAGATAGAACGAGATTTGGCCGTACCGTAGTCCAAATAAGGACATTGTACGGCCAAATCGCGTTGAATCTAGTCTATCTCGTTCGAACCGTGACGTAATGGAATGTCGAGTCCAGTTGGGCCCAATCACGGCAAATAGCCTGGGACCACCGGTTGCCGTAGCCATTACTTTTGATTTCTTGTCTGAGGCCGAAATACCAATTTTAATTTTTTTTCCAAAAGCATGCTATATGTACATTGGCCGTATACGTAGCATCTGTCGCCTACGGCCAATGTACTAATAGCATGCCTTTGGAAAAAAATTCAAATTGGTATTTCGGCCTTAGATAAGAAATCAAAAGCGATGCCTACGGCAACCAGTGGTCTCAGGCTATTTCCCGTGATTGGGCCCGACCGGACTTGACGTTCCATTACGTCACGGTTCGAACCAGATAGAACGAGATTTGGCCGTACCGTAGTCCAAACAAGGACATTGTACGACCAAATCACGTTGAATCTCGTTCTATCTCGTTCGAACCGTGACGTAATAGAACGTCGAGTCCGGTCGGGCCCAATCACGGCAAATAGCCTGGGACCACCGGTTGCCGTAGCCATTACTTTTGATTTCTTGTCTGAGGCCGAAATACCAATTTTAATTTTTTTTCCAAAAGCATGCTATATGTACATTGGCCGTAGCATCTGTCGCCTACGGCCAATGTACTTATAGCATGCCTTTGGAAAAAAAATCAAATTGGTATTTCGGCCTGAGATAAGAAATCAAAAGCGATGCCTACGGCGACCAGTGGTCTCAGGCTATTTCCCGTGATTGGGCCCGACCGGACTTGACGTTCCATTACGTCACGGTTCGAACCAGATAGAACGAGATTTGGCCGTACCGTAGTCCAAACAAGGACATTGTACGGCCAAATTACGTTGAATCTCGTTCTATCTCGTTCGAACCGTGACGTAATGGAACGTCGAGTCCGGTCGGGCCTAATCACGGCAAATAGCCTGGGACCACCGGTTGCCGTAGCCATTACTTTTGATTTCTTGACTGAGGCCGAAATACCAATTTTAATTTTTTTCCAAAAGCATGCTATATGTACATTGGCCGTAGCATCTGTTGCCTACGGCCAATGTACTTATAGCATGCCTTTGGAAAAAAATTCAAATTGGTATTTCGGCCTCAGATAAGAAATCAAAAGCGATGCCTACGGCAACCAGTGGTCTCAGGCTATTTCCCGTGATTGGGCCCGACCGGACTTGACGTTCCATTACGTCACGGTTCGAACCAGATAGAACGAGATTTGGCCGTACCGTAGTCCAAACAAGGACATTGTACGGCCAAATCACGTTGAATCTCGTTCTATCTCGTTCGAACCGTGACGTAATGGAACGTCGAGTCCGGTCGGGCCCAATCACGGCAAATAGCCTAGGACCACCGGTTGCCGTAGCCATTACTTTTGATTTCTTGTCTTAGGCCGAAATACCAATTTTAATTTTTTTTCCAAAAGCATGCTATATGTACATTGGCCGTATACGTAGCATCTGTCGCCTACGGCCAATGTACTTATAGCATGCCTTTGGAAAAAAATTCAAATTGGTATTTCGGCCTCAGATAAGAAATCAAAAGCGATGCCTACGGCAACCAGTGGTCTCAGGCTATTTCCCGTGATTGGGCCCGACCGGACTTGACGTTCCATTACGTCACGGTTCGAACCAGATAGAACAAGATTTGGCCGTACCGTTGTCCAAACAAGGACATTGTACGGCCAAATCACGTTGAATCTCGTTCTATCTCGTTCGAACCGTGACGTAATGGAACGTCGAGTCCGGTCGGGCCCAATCACGGCAAATAGCCTGGGACCACCGGTTGCCGTAGCCATTACTTTTGATTTCTTGTCTGAGGCCGAAATACCAATTTTAATTTTTTTTCCAAAAGCATGCTATATGTACATTGGCCGTAGCATCTGTCGCCTACGGCCAATGTACTTATAGCATGCCTTTTGAAAAAAAATTAAAATTGGTATTTCGGCCTCAGATAAGAAATCAAAGGCGATGCCTACGGCAACCAGTGGTCTCAGGCTATTTCCCGTGATTGGGCCCGACCGGACTTGACGTTCCATTACGTCACGGTTCGAACCATATAGAACGAGATTTGGCCATACCGTAGTCCAAACAAGGACATTGTACGGCGAAATCAGGTTGAATCTCGTTCTATCTCGTTCGAACCGTGACGTAATTGAACGTCGAGTCCGGTCGGGCCCAATCACGGCAAATAGCCTGGGAACATCGGTTGCCGTAGCCATTACTTTTGATTTCTTGTCTGAGGCCGAAATACCAATTTTAATTTTTTTTTCCAAAAGCATGCTATATGTACATTGGCCGTAGCATCTGTCGCCTACGGCCAATGTACTTATAGCATGCCTTTGGAAAAAAAATTCAAATTGGTAATTCGGCCTCAGACAAGAAATCAAAAGCGATGCCTACGGCAACCAGTGGTCTCAGGCTATTTCCCGTGATTGGGCCCGACCGGACTTGACGTTCCATTACGTTACGGTTCGCACCAGATAGAACGAGATTTGGCCGTACCGTAGTCCAAACAAGGACATTGTACGGCCAAATCACGTTGAATCTCGTTCTATCTCGTTCGAACCGTGACGTAATAGAACGTCGAGTCCGGTCGGGCCCAATCACGGCAAATAGCCTGGGACCACCGGTTGCCGTAGCCATTACTTTTGATTTCTTGTCTGAGGCCGAAATACCAATTTTAATTTTTTTTAAAAGCATGCTATATGTACATTGGCCGTAGCATCTGTCGCCTACGGCCAATGTACTTATAGCATGCCTTTGGAAAAAAAATTCAAATTGGTATTTCGGCCTCAGATAAGAAATCAAAAGCGATGCCTACGGCAACCTGTGGTCTCAGGCTATTTCCCGTGATTGGGCCCGACCGGACTTGACGTTCCATTACGTCACGGTTCGAACCAGATAGAACGAGATTTGGCCGTACCGTTGTCCAAACAAGGACATTGTACGGCCAAATCACGTTGAATCTCGTTCTATCTCGTTCGAACCGTGACGTAATGGAACGTCGAGTCCGGTCGGGCCCAATCACGGCAAATAGCCTGGGACCACCGGTTGCCGTAGCCATTACTTTTGATTTCTTGTCTTAGGCCGAAATACCAATTTTAATTTTTTTTAAAAGCATGCTATATGTACATTGGCCGTAGCATCTGTCGCCTACGGCCAATGTACTTATAGCATGCCTTTGGAAAAAAAATTCAAATTGGTATTTCGGCCTCAGATAAGAAATCAAAAGCGATGCCTACGGCAACCAGTGGTCTCAGGCTATTTCCCGTGATTGGGCCCGACCGGACTTGACGTTCCATTACGTCACGGTTCGAACCAGATAGAACGAGATTTGGCCGTACCGTAGTCCAAATAAGGACATTGTACGACCAAATCACGTTGAATCTCGTTCTATCTCGTTCGAACCGTGACGTAATAGAACGTCGAGTCCGGTCGGGCCCAATCACGGCAAATAGCCTGGGACCACCGGTTGCCGTAGCCATTACTTTTGATTTCTTGTCTGAGGCCGAAATACCAATTTTAATTTTTTTTCCAAAAGCATGCTATATGTACATTGGCCGTAGCATCTGTCGCCTACGGCCAATGTACTTATAGCATGCCTTTGGAAAAAAAATCAAATTGGTATTTCGGCCTCAGATAAGAAATCAAAAGCGATGCCTACGGCAACCAGTGGTCTCAGGCTATTTCCCGTGATTGGGCCCGACCGGACTTGACGTTCCATTACGTCACGGTTCGAACCAGATAGAACGAGATTTGGCCGTACCGTAGTCCAAACAAGGACATTGTACGGCCAAATTACGTTGAATCTCGTTCTATCTCGTTCGAACCGTGACGTAATGGAACGTCGAGTCCGGTCGGGCCCAATCACGGCAAATATCCTAGGACCACCGGTTGCCGTAGCCATTACTTTTGATTTCTTGTCTTAGGCCGAAATACCAATTTTAATTTTTTTTCCAAAAGCATGCTATATGTACATTGGCCGTATACGTAGCATCTGTCGCCTACGGCCAATGTACTTATAGCATGCCTTTGGAAAAAAATTCAAATTGGTATTTCGGCCTCAGATAAGAAATCAAAAGCGATGCCTACGGCAACCAGTGGTCTCAGGCTATTTCCCGTGATTGGGCCCGACCGGACTTGACGTTCCATTACGTCACGGTTCGAACCAGATAGAACAAGATTTGGCCGTACCGTTGTCCAAACAAGGACATTGTACGGCCAAATCACGTTGAATCTCGTTCTATCTCGTTCGAACCGTGACGTAATGGAACGTCGAGTCCGGTCGGGCCCAATCACGGCAAATAGCCTGGGACCACCGGTTGCCGTAGCCATTACTTTTGATTTCTTGTCTTAGGCCGAAATACCAATTTTAATTTTTTTTAAAAAGCATGCTATATGTACATTGGCCGTAGCATCTGTCGCCTACGGCCAATGTACTTATAGCATGCCTTTGGAAAAAAAATTCAAATTGGTATTTCGGCCTCAGATAAGAAATCAAAAGCGATGCCTACGGCAACCTGTGGTCTCAGGCTATTTTCCGTGATTGGGCCCGACCGGACTTGACGTTCCATTACGTCACGGTTCGAACCAGATAGAACGAGATTTGGCCGTACCGTAGTCCAAACAAGGACATTGTACGGCCAAATCACGTTGAATCTCGTTCTATCTCGTTCGAACCGTGACGTAATGGAACGTCGAGTCCGGTCGGGCCCAATCACGGCAAATAGCCTGGGACCACCGGTTGCCGTAGCCATTACTTTTGATTTCTTGTCTGAGGCCGAAATACCAATTTTAATTTTTTTTCCAAAAGCATGCTATATGTACATTGGCCGTAGCATCTGTCGCCTACGGCCAATGTACTTATAGCATGCCTTTGGAAAAAAATTCAAATTGGTATTTCGGCCTCAGATAAGAAATCAAAAGCGATGCCTACGGCAACCAGTGGTCTCAGGCTATTTCCCGTGATTGGGCCCGACCGGACTTGACGTTTCATTACGTCACGGTTCGAACCAGATAGAACGAGATTTGGCCGTACCGTAGTCCAAACAAGGACATTGTACGACCAAATCACGTTGAATCTCGTTCTATCTCGTTCGAACCGTGACGTAATGGAACGTCGAGTCCGGTCGGGCCCAACCACGGTAAATAGCCTGGGACCACCGGTTGCCGTAGCCATTACTTTTGATTTCTTGTCTGAGGCCGAAATACCAATTTTAATTTTTTTCCAAAAGCATGCTATATGTACATTGGCCGTAGCATCTGTTGCCTACGGCCAATGTACTTATAGCATGCCTTTGGAAAAAAAATCAAATTGGTATTTCGGCCTCAGATAAGAAATCAAAAGCGATGCCTACGGCAACCTGTGGTCTCAGGCTATTTTCCGTGATTGGGCCCGACCGGACTTGACGTTCCATTACGTCACGGTTCGAACCAGATAGAACGAGATTTGGCCGTACCGTAGTCCAAACAAGGACATTGTACGGCCAAATCACGTTGAATCTCGTTCTATCTCGTTCGAACCGTGACGTAATGGAACGTCGAGTCCGGTCGGGCCCAATCACGGCAAATAGCCTGGGACCACCGGTTGCCGTAGCCATTACTTTTGATTTCTTGTCTTAGGCCGAAATACCAATTTTAATTTTTTTCCCCAAAAGCAGGCTATATGTACATTGGCCGTAGCATCTGTCGCCTACGGCCAATGTACTTAAAGCATGCCTTTGGAAAAAAATTCAAATTTGTATTTCGGCGTCAGATAAGAAATCAAAAGCGATGCCTACGGCAACCAGTGGTCTCAGGCTATTTCCCGTGATTAGGCCCGGCCGGACTTGACGTTACATTACGTCACGGTTCGAACCAGATAGAACCCGATTTAGCCGTACCGTAGTCCAAACAAGGACATTGTACGGTCAAATCACGTTGAATCTCGTTCTATCTCGTTCGAACCGTGACGTAATGGAACGTCGAGTCCGGTCGGGCCCAATCACGGCAAATAGCCTGCGACCACCGGTTGCCGTAGCCATTACTTTTGATTTCTTGTCTTAGGCCGAAATACCAATTTTAATTTTTTTTCCAAAAGCATGCTATATGTACATTGGCCGTAGCATCTGTCGCCTACGGCCAATGTACTTATAGCATGCCTTTGGAAAAAAAATTCAAATTGGTATTTCGGCCTCAGATAAGAAATCAAAAGCGATGCCTACGGCAACCTGTGGTCTCAGGCTATTTCCCGTGATTGGGCCCGACCGGACTTGACGTTCCATTACGTCACGGTTCGAACCAGATAGAACGAGATTTGGCCGTACCGTTGTCCAAACAAGGACATTGTACGGCCAAATCACGTTGAATCTCGTTCTATCTCGTTCGAACCGTGACGTAATGGAACGTCGAGTCCGGTCGGGCCCAATCACGGCAAATAGCCTGGGACCACCGGTTGCCGTAGCCATTACTTTTGATTTCTTGTCTTAGGCCGAAATACCAATTTTAATTTTTTTTAAAAGCATGCTATATGTACATTGGCCGTAGCATCTGTCGCCTACGGCCAATGTACTTATAGCATGCCTTTGGAAAAAAAATTCAAATTGGTATTTCGGCCTCAGATAAGAAATCAAAAGCGATGCCTACGGCAACCAGTGGTCTCAGGCTATTTCCCGTGATTGGGCCCGACCGGACTTGACGTTCCATTACGTCACGGTTCGAACCAGATAGAACGAGATTTGGCCGTACCGTAGTCCAAATAAGGACATTGTACGACCAAATCACGTTGAATCTCGTTCTATCTCGTTCGAACCGTGACGTAATAGAACGTCGAGTCCGGTCGGGCCCAATCACGGCAAATAGCCTGGGACCACCGGTTGCCGTAGCCATTACTTTTGATTTCTTGTCTGAGGCCGAAATACCAATTTTAATTTTTTTTCCAAAAGCATGCTATATGTACATTGGCCGTAGCATCTGTCGCCTACGGCCAATGTACTTATAGCATGCCTTTGGAAAAAAAATCAAATTGGTATTTCGGCCTCAGATAAGAAATCAAAAGCGATGCCTACGGCAACCAGTGGTCTCAGGCTATTTCCCGTGATTGGGCCCGACCGGACTTGACGTTCCATTACGTCACGGTTCGAACCAGATAGAACGAGATTTGGCCGTACCGTAGTCCAAACAAGGACATTGTACGGCCAAATTACGTTGAATCTCGTTCTATCTCGTTCGAACCGTGACGTAATGGAACGTCGAGTCCGGTCGGGCCCAATCACGGCAAATATCCTAGGACCACCGGTTGCCGTAGCCATTACTTTTGATTTCTTGTCTTAGGCCGAAATACCAATTTTAATTTTTTTTCCAAAAGCATGCTATATGTACATTGGCCGTATACGTAGCATCTGTCGCCTACGGCCAATGTACTTATAGCATGCCTTTGGAAAAAAATTCAAATTGGTATTTCGGCCTCAGATAAGAAATCAAAAGCGATGCCTACGGCAACCAGTGGTCTCAGGCTATTTCCCGTGATTGGGCCCGACCGGACTTGACGTTCCATTACGTCACGGTTCGAACCAGATAGAACAAGATTTGGCCGTACCGTTGTCCAAACAAGGACATTGTACGGCCAAATCACGTTGAATCTCGTTCTATCTCGTTCGAACCGTGACGTAATGGAACGTCGAGTCCGGTCGGGCCCAATCACGGCAAATAGCCTGGGACCACCGGTTGCCGTAGCCATTACTTTTGATTTCTTGTCTTAGGCCGAAATACCAATTTTAATTTTTTTTAAAAAGCATGCTATATGTACATTGGCCGTAGCATCTGTCGCCTACGGCCAATGTACTTATAGCATGCCTTTGGAAAAAAAATTCAAATTGGTATTTCGGCCTCAGATAAGAAATCAAAAGCGATGCCTACGGCAACCTGTGGTCTCAGGCTATTTTCCGTGATTGGGCCCGACCGGACTTGACGTTCCATTACGTCACGGTTCGAACCAGATAGAACGAGATTTGGCCGTACCGTAGTCCAAACAAGGACATTGTACGGCCAAATCACGTTGAATCTCGTTCTATCTCGTTCGAACCGTGACGTAATGGAACGTCGAGTCCGGTCGGGCCCAATCACGGCAAATAGCCTGGGACCACCGGTTGCCGTAGCCATTACTTTTGATTTCTTGTCTGAGGCCGAAATACCAATTTTAATTTTTTTTCCAAAAGCATGCTATATGTACATTGGCCGTAGCATCTGTCGCCTACGGCCAATGTACTTATAGCATGCCTTTGGAAAAAAATTCAAATTGGTATTTCGGCCTCAGATAAGAAATCAAAAGCGATGCCTACGGCAACCAGTGGTCTCAGGCTATTTCCCGTGATTGGGCCCGACCGGACTTGACGTTTCATTACGTCACGGTTCGAACCAGATAGAACGAGATTTGGTCGTACCGTAGTCCAAACAAGGACATTGTACGACCAAATCACGTTGAATCTCGTTCTATCTCGTTCGAACCGTGACGTAATGGAACGTCGAGTCCGGTCGGGCCCAACCACGGTAAATAGCCTGGGACCACCGGTTGCCGTAGCCATTACTTTTGATTTCTTGTCTGAGGCCGAAATACCAATTTTAATTTTTTTCCAAAAGCATGCTATATGTACATTGGCCGTAGCATCTGTTGCCTACGGCCAATGTACTTATAGCATGCCTTTGGAAAAAAAATCAAATTGGTATTTCGGCCTCAGATAAGAAATCAAAAGCGATGTCTACGGCAACCTGTGGTCTCAGGCTATTTTCCGTGATTGGGCCCGACCGGACTTGACGTTCCATTACGTCACGGTTCGAACCAGATAGAACGAGATTTGGCCGTACCGTAGTCCAAACAAGGACATTGTACGGCCAAATCACGTTGAATCTCGTTCTATCTCGTTCGAACCGTGACGTAATGGAACGTCGAGTCCGGTCGGGCCCAATCACGGCAAATAGCCTGGGACCACCGGTTGCCGTAGCCATTACTTTTGATTTCTTGTCTTAGGCCGAAATACCAATTTTAATTTTTTTCCCCAAAAGCAGGCTATATGTACATTGGCCGTAGCATCTGTCGCCTACGGCCAATGTACTTAAAGCATGCCTTTGGAAAAAAATTCAAATTTGTATTTCGGCCTCAGATAAGAAATCAAAAGCGATGCCTACGGCAACCAGTGGTCTCAGGCTATTTCCCGTGATTAGGCCCGGCCGGACTTGACGTTACATTACGTCACGGTTCGAACCAGATAGAACCCGATTTAGCCGTACCGTAGTCCAAACAAGGACATTGTACGGTCAAATCACGTTGAATCTCGTTCTATCTCGTTCGAACCGTGACGTAATGGAACGTCGAGTCCGGTCGGGCCCAATCACGGCAAATAGCCTGGGACCACCGGTTGCCGTAGCCATTACTTTTGATTTCTTGTCTGAGGCCGAAATACCAATTTTAATTTTTTTCCAAAAGCATGCTATATGTACATTGGCCGTAGCATCTGTTGCCTACGGCCAATGTACTTATAGCATGCCTTTGGAAAAAAAATCAAATTGGTATTTCGGCCTCAGATAAGAAATCAAAAGCGATGCCTACGGCAACCTGTTGTCTCAGGCTATTTTCCGTGATTGGGCCCGACCGGACTTGACGTTCCATTACGTCACGGTTCGAACCAGATAGAACGAGATTTGGCCGTACCGTAGTCCAAACAAGGACATTGTACGGCCAAATCACGTTGAATCTCGTTCTATCTCGTTCGAACCGTGACGTAATGGAACGTCGAGTCCGGTCGGGCCCAATCACGGCAAATAGCCTGGGACCACCGGTTGCCGTAGCCATTACTTTTGATTTCTTGTCTAAGGCCGAAATACCAATTTGAATTTTTTTTTCCAAAAGCGTGCTTTATGTACATTGGCCGTAGCATCTGTCGCCTACGGCCAATGTACTTATAGCATGCCTTTGTAAAAATAATTCAAATTGGTATTTCGGCCTCAGGTAAGAAATCAAAAGCGATGCCTACGGCAACCAGTGGTCTCAGGCTATTTCCCGTGATTGGGCCCGACCGGACTTGACGTTCCATTACGTCACGGTTCGAACCAGATAGAACGAGATTTGGCCGTACCGTAGTCCAAACAAGGACATTGTACGGCCAAATCACGTTGAATCTCGTTCTATCTCGTTCGAACCGTGACGTAATGGAACGTCGAGTCCGGTCGGGCCCGATCACGGCATATAGCCTGGGACCACCGGTTGCCGTAGCCATTACTTTTGATTTCTTGTCTGAGGCCGAAATACCAATTTTAATTTTTTTCCCCAAAAGCAGGCTATATGTACATTGGCCGTAGCATCTGTCGCCTACGGCCAATGTACTTAAAGCATGCCTTTGGAAAAAAATTCAAATTTGTATTTCGGCCTCAGATAAGAAATCAAAAGCGATGCCTACGGCAACCAGTGGTCTCAGGCTATTTCCCGTGATTGGGCCCGGCCGGACTTGACGTTACATTACGTCACGGTTCGAACCAGATAGAACGAGATTTAGCCGTACCGTAGTCCAAACAAGGACATTGTACGGTCAAATCACGTTGAATCTCGTTCTATCTCGTTCGAACCGTGACGTAATGGAACGTCGAGTCCGGTCGGGCCCAATCACGGCAAATAGCCTGGGACCACCGGTTGCCGTAGCCATTACTTTTGATTTCTTGTCTGAGGCCGAAATACCAATTTTGATTTTTTTTCCAAAAGCTTGCTATATGTACATTGGCCATAGCATCTGTCGCCTACGGCCAATGTACTTATAGCATGCCTTTGGAAAAAAATTCAAATTGGTATTTCGGCCTCAGATAAGAAATCAAAAGCGATGCCTACGGCAACCAGTGGTCTCAGGCTATTTCCCGTGATTGGGCCCGACCGGACTTGACGTTCCATTACGTCACGGTTCGAACCAGATAGAACGAGATGTGGCCGTACCGTAGTCCAAACAAGGACATTGTACAGCCAAATTACGTTGAATCTCGTTCTATCTCGTTCGAACCGTGACTTAATGGAACGTCGAGTCCGGTCGGGCCCAATCACGGCAAATAGCCTGGGACCACCGGTTGCCATAGCCATTACTTTTGATTTCTTGTCTCACGCCTCGTTGGTAATAGCCGTTCGGTTCGCGCTTGCGCACTACTGCCTATGACGTTGAGCGTTCGAACAGCAGACCCCCTCTTGCGGACAGGACCATATTGCAGCAGATTTCACCTTTGACCCCTTTACCACATGTGCCGCGCTCGTTGTTTATCGAGGAAAATAATGCTGAGAATAGAGGAGCAAATGCCGCTTTTGTTTTCAAAATGATTACGCCAGGACTAGAGGTGGGCTCTTGCAGTTTCGCAAGGTAAATAAAGGTAAGTTTCTTGCGTTATTTCATTGAAAACGTACGTACTGTCGGAAAATAAGGCTTCTTGCAAGTTGCATGTTCTCGGCGAAATAGTTACCTTCGCCGAGAAGGTTATGCAGAGGGTAGCGTTTGTGTGTTTGTGTGTTTGTTTGTTTGTAACGTACAGCATAACTCGAGAAGGCTTGGATGGATTGTCTTGATATTTGGTAGGTGGGTAGGTCTTGATGAGACTAGGAAATGATTAGATTTTGGGTCCCCTAGCGGCTTGTTACGGTACTGCAGCGCAACTTCCTGTTCTGATATCTCGTGTTCTGGACATGCTATGAAACTGATTTTTGAGTGGTAGATAGATCTTTGGGCAGAGAGTAAGTGGTTCGGGTTTGGCCCCCCTAGCGGCTGAACTTCAGGAGCAGGTTTTGGTTCAGACTTTGAAAGGGAATAACTCAAGAAGGGCTTGATGGATGGTCATGAATGTTGGAAAGTAGATAGCTTGAGTGATGACGTACATGATTAGATACTTATTATGTAAATCATTATCTAATTTGCATAATTAATGAGGAAAGTTTATACAGCCGCCAAATTCCATGGTAGGGCTCTCAAACATGTGACATATGTAACTGAAGAAGAGAGAAATATTGATAGATATCAATTATGTAAATGAAGACCTCATTTGCATAATTAATGAGAAAATACTATAACTCAAGATGGGCCTAATGGATGTTAATGATTTTTGTTATGTAGATAGCTTATGTGATGCTTTGTCTGATTGGACGATAATTATGCAAATCAAATTCTAATTTGCGTAATTAATGAGACAATTTTAAAAACCCGCTGTGTTCCATGATATGACTATTGAAATATGTGACATTTGTAACTGAGGAATTTTGATAGATAACAAATATGCAAATGTTGGCCTAATTTGCATAATCAATGAGAAACTACTATAGTTCCATACAGGTAAATGATGCCAATTTCATACTTGTGTCATTTGGAAGTTATGTGAATGTGAACATCGTTGAATCACATTATGCTAATAATGACCTCATTTGCATAATTCATGTTAAATGATACTTTGTTAGCATAACCTTCTTTGTTAAACTCATACTTTTGTTTTTTGGGTCAAGAAGATCAACTGGTATGATTTATAATTGATGAGAAACACTCCTGATACCTCAGTCAAAAAGGTTAAAATCATTTGGCGAAGGTATGAGGTCGTGGAACTCTAGTTATATAATTTGTTACGTGGGAGGGGGGCTCGTGTATGTACCGGTGCACGTTTGTACCTGTATCAATACAGTTCACTTCCGTATTCGTGTGCAAGAAGTCACAGTACACCACTGTTATGAAAGTGAATTGAATGCATGGTAAATATTTACAGAGGAGTTGTTGTAGGAAGCCATTACGGTAGTGTAAGGGGAGTGTGGATTCTTCATAATTTTTTTTTTCAATCCGACAGTCTCCTTTATTTGCATGTTCTCTGGTAAAAGGTAACAACGAATATGCAATGTACATGGGCATGGACCATAGATACACCAAGAAGTGCATAGTACTTATTCAAGTAATAGCAGTGCTCTTCTGTACAAATGTGACACCAGCTTTAGTCTAGAGATCCAATGGCAATTCTAGACTATACATGTATTACCACTGAGCATAAAATGGACTATTACATGTATCACCATACAAACATGTACTCTTGGTAATACCTAATATTACTATACATCTGTTACCACTGAGTGACTGAGCATAACATGGACAAAGTAGTCAACAGTACTTAGTCAACACTTCTTATTTAATAATAAGTTATTCAAGTAATTTCTTCTGTGCAAATGTGCCATGAGCTTTTAGCCTAGAGCTCCAATGGCAGATCTGAACTAAACATGTATCACCACTGAGCATAAAATGATGTTACACTCTGATTGTTTAAGGTAGAAAAACAAACAATTTTTTAATGTTACATTGTAAGGAAACTACATATTTCTTTGTTAAGTATATGCAATTCAATTAAAGAGCATGCACAAACATTATGAAATTCATATTTGCAGGGAATTCTTTCACAACGTCTTCTAGCGAGACGTTGGCTGAGGCACACCCCCCACATGTGACGGACACATCATTAGGAGATGGCGCTCTAGTAGCTAGGATCTTAATGCCTTTCAGTTTGTCAGCAATGCAAGTGGTGAACCTGGCCAGGGCGTTGAACTGCTTGTGGCAGGACTCAATGCCCTGCTCCCCAAAGAACCCCAGCCCAAAACCCCACTGCCTCATCCAGGGCACAGCATGGGACTCCAGTATGTGCATCTTTGTAGGAATGATGGAGCGAGGGAAAGATGCATGGAAGCATGAACGCTTTAATACTGTCATCTGTAAAACCAAATGTAAGTTTTTGTTATGATAATAATATATAACTTATAGTTATAGTTATAACAATAGTTATATTCATTTATATGATCATAAAACTGTATTTGGTTTTGTTTATCTCTTCTTGTGTTCTGTGGCCCATTATGATACTAGTAATGTTGAAAATAACACATGGATATGCAAACCATTCACTATTCTTGTATCTTGAGTCCACTAGGTTGAACATTTCAATGAGAACAAGTGTTGTGTGACTTACCTAGGGAGGATATGTCTTCTTCTGACACAGGTTTGGCGTGCGAATATTTCCTGTGGCAATCGACGAAGAGCTGGAATATCTTGCCATACCTCTCCTTCAAGCCTACACTCCTTGTGGTCAAGGCAAGTGGCATGTCATGCTCTTCTACAATCACTCGGGCCTTAGTGGCAGTTATCGAAGTGAGTTGCTTTATTGGGGCTTCCTGTAGAAAACAATATGCTGATGGTTATTTTGTTTTTATAGTATTTCAAGTCGGTTAAGTTATTTAGATTATACTTTGTAGAGAGGGTAAGACAAGTCAAAGTCATGGTGAAATTAATTTTACTTCTCAGTTTCATTATTGGTTTTATTTTTAGACAGTTATGTAGCGCTCATACATGTTCTCTGTATAGTGCAAAGCTCAGTGCATGTCAAGAGGAAAAATTGCAGTAGACCTACGAGTATGACTGTTATATTACCTTTAAGAAACATATTGGTTTCTGTAATGTTGGGATAATCTCATTGTTATACATATTAAGTTTTATGATGCACTACACTTAGAATGCCTGTATATTCAATATTTGCTAGATAGTTCATAATCTCTCTCCTAAAAATTATATTCGACTTACTGATCCTGTGTAATAAATTAAATGAGCAGTTCACTAAGAAAACAATATCTACTAAGCTAAAGATTCTGCAGCTCTGTTTTATGTCACTCACCAGTCCCCCTGTCTTGCAGGTGATTGTTTTCCCATCTGGAGAAGCAGCCAACTGCCGTTTCATCAGCGGAAGAAGCAGCTTGCTTTCCCAGGTCTGGATGTTTGGACCTGCTCTCTCCAGCTTACTCAGGACCTCCTGCACAGCTGAGGTAGGAAATGTAGAGGGGAGGGTGGCAGCTGGAGAGGAGAGGGTGGCAGCTGGAGAGGGGGAGGGTGGCAACTGAAGAGGGGAGGGTGGCAACTGAAGAGGGGAGGGTGGCAGCTGGAGAGGGGAGGGTGGCAGCTGGAGAGGGGGAGGGTGGCAACTGAAGAGGGGAGGGTGGCAGCTGGAGAGGGGAGGGTGGCAGCTGGAGAGGGGAGGGTGGCAGCTCTAGAGCGGAGGGTTGCAGCTCTAGAGGGGAGGGTGGCAGCTCTAGAGGGGAGGGTGGCAGCTCTAGAGGGGAGGGGGGCAGCTCTAGAGGAGAGAGTGGCAGCTGGAGAGGGGGAGGGTGGCACCTGGAGAGGGGAGGGTGGCAGCTGGAGAGGGGAGGGTGGCAGCTGGAGAGGAGTGGCAGCTCTAGAGGAGAGAGTGGCAGCTCTAGAGGGGAGGGTGGCAGCTCTAGAGGGGAGGGTGGCAGCTCTAGAGGGGAGGGTGGCAGCTCTAGAGGAGAGAGTGGCAACTCTAGAGGTGAGAGTGGCAGCTCTAGAGGTGAGGGTGGCAGCTCTAGAGGAGAGAGTGGCAGCTCTAGAGGGGAGGGTGGCAGCTCTAGAGGGGAGGGTGGCAGTTCTAGAGGAGAGAGTGGCAGCTCTAGAGGGGAGGGTGGCAGTTCTAGAGGAGAGAGTGGCAGCTCTAGAGAGGAGGGTGGCAGCTCTAGAGGAGAGAGTGGCAGCTCTAGAGGGGAGGGTGGCAGCTCTAGAGGAGAGAGTGGCAGCTCTAGAGGGGAGGGTGGCAGTTCTAGAGGAGAGAGTGGCAGCTCTGGAGGGGAGGGTGGCAGCTGCAGAGGGGAGGCTGGCAGCTGGAGAGGGGAGGGTGACAGCTGGAGAGGGGAGGGTGGCAGTTGGAGAGGGGAGGGTGGCAGCTGGAGAGGGGAGGATGGTAGCCTGAGAGGGGAGGGTGGCAGCTGGAGACATGTCTCTGACCCGAAAATGATAATGACCATGATGATGTTTTTGTCACAAACAGGAAGCCTGCAGCCAACAAAACCAGATCCACAAGTACCCTTCATATCTACTCCATTGTGGTCAAGGTGTGGAAGAGATTTCCTGGAGCAGATTGGTCTCATCAGCCATTAAACTGTTTTTCATTCTTTGCTGTAAGCAATACCTGTTACATTTATGGGTAGTATATTTTTGTCAACTATTGTTTCATCTAACACAAATCACTTGATATTTACTGTATTGTCTTCTTTTATGTGGCATGAATTGTTTAGAGTCCATTGCAAGTTTTACTTTTAGGAATATTTACAGAAAATGGTAGAAAATGGTTAACAATGGTAGATGGTGAAAAGTAGGTGCTAATCCGGCCCTTCTGTCTGCTTTTGTACATCTTTAGACTTCACTCTGACCTATTTATAAAGATGTTACAAATAATGGTAAAAAATGGTAGGGAATTATAAATAATGGTAAATAATGGTAGAATGCTGTTACCATTATTTAGAAACTGTTAGAAATATCATATTCCATATGATGGATATTTCCAAAGTTTTTAGAAAACTGGTGAAATATTTATAAAGTTGAAATCACAACCCAAATATTTCTTAAGTATGAAATCTCTCAAACAAATAATTACAATAGATTGAAAACATTTGTAAATTAGGACAATAACAACCCTCTTGGTGACTTGGAATGGACTCTATCTTGTGTTCTTATGAAAACAGGATAGTAAAACAAGAAGCATGGACAAGACAAACAACCAGAATGGAACACTTTTGCTATGTGTATTGTCGTCTTTGATAATATGATAAAATATGAGTGTATTTTTCTATCATAACTCTGATATTCTTTGAGAATGAGGACAGTGACCCAGTATTTTAGGACTATACATACCTTTATTATTAAACTTTAACATTATGGAATGAATCAAAAGTTCCATAGACTAATGAGGTTTTTCAGATTTTAGACTTACAACTTGCATCCATGTAGCTTTGTCCTTCCGAGTAATTCTACTTATTCATTTGGTTGTTCTGGTATGAGTAATCGATAGCACTTATCATTGAGATGGACGTGAAGACAAGAAATAAAATCACACAGACGATCAAGTGTTTTCTATCTGTTGTTTGAATGAATGAGCTGTGTACATATGAACATATGCTATCCCTTCGTCGCTTCCTCGGAGGGATGTACTCCGGATGGTTTAAGAACAGAGAGGTGGAGTTAACGGTGCCATTGCACGCCGTGCAGATTGACGCACCGTCGACTCCTCCATCCATCTCCTTGAAATTATACTCGTGCCAGTCGTGCCGGGCACTGAAGGAGCGTCGTGGAGTGCCTGCCCGTACCGTTGGTGGTGCGGGGCAGGAACACATCAGGGGGGCTCGCGTGGCCTCGTCATAATGACAACGGCACAATCTGCTGCCGAGGGGCAGCCCGAGCTTTCTGCACGTCGGCAGGTCAATTTCAATAACTTTTCCCTACCGACACGGTACCCCTCTGACATCCGTGTCCTGCCCCGAATCAAGGAGGTTATATAGACTATATAACCTCCTTGCCCGCATGAAGCAGAGTCGCTACAATGGCTAGCCGGCTGTGGGAAACTTCCGGGTTCCCACTCAAGATCAGTACGTAGGGAGAGTTGCGGGGTCAATCAAATAACAGCTTGTGTTTTCCCTTCTCCGTAGCCCAGTACTCGCATACAACCATGCATTTTTACAACAGTCGTATAGAGAAATAGGTAATGAAGGCAATCTGTCAAAAAAGTGCGGAGAAAATTTTTTATTGGTAAATAAACAAGGCTAAGAAGTGACTATATTCGGCCGCGTCACTTGGTATCTAGGCACCTTTAACCCTTGACCGCATGGCCCGAGACGTCAGCTGGGCGTTTCCTGACCCGATGACACACATAGTATACACTTTGTAAGTCAGTCCTTTAGGTATTGCACGTTATAGGTCGTTCCGTAGCTACGTTGGATTGAAAATGAACTGTTCTGTGTCGCACGGCGTGTACAGAAGTTAAGTTTCGGTTCTGAAAACATCGTATCACGCTTACCGCTGCGTGTTTGGTCACCGTTGCAATAAAAGTAGGTGCGTTGCAAAGGATATTTCACAGACACAGGTGCTTAGAGACTGTTGCGCAGGGTTTTATCCTTAAATATGCGTACACGTCCTTAAAAACGCTACATTAGGATGACATGGCATTATTTGGGAGTAGGTTTTTAAAAGAGGGTGGGTATTTTCATGACCAAGATTAACACATTTTTATACTTAATTGTCAAGTTAAAACATTTTATTTAGATAATCCCCACCCAGGACCTTGCACCAGGCTAACTCGGGCAGTGCAATGGAGCTGGTATGATATTGCGACGATCCCGTCAATGTAGTCTGGCCCGCTAAAATCGGGCGCCCCGCGGGTCCTGGCACGTACTGAGGCGTTCTAGTGCGCCTGCGCGAACCGAACGTTCGAATTCTAGGCTTTCCAGCGAGGCGTGTAAAATCAAAAAGCACTTTGGCGTGGCAAAATATCTCACATCAATTCATAAACTGTTTGCAAATAGCATAACAAAACTGAGAATCAGTGCGCATTGCTTAGAAATTGAAAAGGGCCGACACCACAACACACCAGCCACTCAGAGATTGTGTCCCACATGTGATGAAAATATTGAAGATGAATTTCATTTTGTAATGAATTGCCCAACTTATAGTAAAGAGAGAGAGGCGCTGTAACAGACTATTACTACTAAGACAAACTTCAACCTATCTGGTACACAGAGCGATATTTTCTATGTACTGTTGTCATGTCCGACTCCTTTATCCATCTACATAGGTCAATTTCTCCATAAATCATTCATAAAGCGAGACAAAATTACCCATACATGACTATACTCTAAACAATATACTGGTTTCGATAATATTTTGTTCTTAGAATAGTAGGATAGATTAGACTTATAGTATTGTTGATTAAATGCCATACATTGTACCATGTACGATTGTCAAGCAATATCGTTCATTCATTCATTCTAATGATTGATTGAGGTGAAATTTTGTTTTACTGCATTACAAACTAGGGTTCCACGAACACATTACCTTCGCGAAATAATCAAGGCTTATTACGGAGAGTACCTTTATCTAAGACTTAAAATACATTTGGTGGTCCAGGACATATATTCGTGTCTAGTGTGTTGATGAGCCATCAATCTTTGGAATGCATTACCATCTAACATCAAATCATTGACAGTCCCATATCACTTTAAGAAGGCCATCTACCAGTTTGTCACCAATTATTCGTAAGTTAAGTTAGCAATCTGTATTTTTTTGATTATGTATATAACGTTACGTCTTTTTAATCTTGCACTATATATATGTCTGTGTTTGTATACTTTTTGTGTTGAACCCTGGAAGATTAGTCGCAATTCGACTAAAGGGTATCGAAATACACCAATAAACCAATGTATGTTACAAGTGGTCATGAAAAAATATGAGTCTGTTATATGGGCCACAAGGGTTCGATATTGCAGTGTAAGTTGAAAGTGATGATGAAATGGTACAGTAGCTGAATAGCAATAGAATAAATCTTTATTCCATATCATACACATTTTGAAGGACATAATACATTTGACTTTTCAGTACCTTGAAGTGGTGCAGTTTTGGTGCAGTGTACTCTCCACGCAGGGGAGTGGGTGCGGCTGTTTTTTTTCTTTTATTTTGTCCCGTTTTCTTTATGTCGTCAACCGTGGGTTGACGGTTATGTTTAATTTAATTTCACGGGAATTACGCTATATGCAATTAATTGAGACTATTGTATACTACTATTCAAAACTATTATATATGATAATGTATGTATGTTTTATATCTATATAATGATATAGATGTAAGGAAATAACATGTGATCATATACTGAAATAATATTGTTTGGAGGCAAAGTACATGAAAATTCCAGTCCTCAAAGTCACCTATAATGATAAGTTATACAGGTTTCCCTTTGACATTTATAACTATTTTTCATGTTGATTGGCGCCCAATTCCATAAAAACGGACTCTTTCTCCTGTAAGCAAACGGCCATGCTTGTGTCAGCAGGAAAATGTTTTGCATGACATGCGTTACAATCTTAGCTTTCTGATTCTAATTTTGACCATATACTGAAAAGAGCTGCAAGAACGTTTAGCTCTTTTAACAATCTAGATAAAATGAAACACACATTCCAGGTCTTTGTAACATTTTCTTTAATATATAGCTAGATTTATATACAATAATCAGGCAAAATACACATTGGCTGAAAGGGATAGCTGCAACAATACTGAAAACATTTTCGTTTTCTCAATCATATCTGCGGGATATTTTTTAATGTTAAGCGAAAAATGCTTATCCTTACTGATTGTGTTGGCATCGGACCTGTCAAGTTTGGACGTCTGGAGATGGTTTTCTGTAATAAATTATACAAAGTTCAGAATTACTAGAAATTCAAACTTTTAAAGTGCATGTTGTAGAATATCATTGATTATTATTTTGTCCTGCAAAAATTATTGAAGGTCTTTTTTCTGAGATTGACTAATATATGTATTGATATCGGCAATGTAATTTGTCAGTCACCTTGTTGTCATTTTTTTGGGGATCTTATCAAACTTACCTGTGATGTTTCGCTGTTTTGAATTTAATTACAAGGACAGAAGCGATGATGACTCCCATGACGACTATTGTTATGGATACTGCGATGGCAATTATAGCTCCAGATGACAAACCAGCAGGAGGCGATACAGGGTCACCTAAACATAAAAATATAATCAACTATAACTTACAATCTATTATTTTTTAAATCGTTAAATTAGCATCTTGTAATGTAAATCCAACATGCATTCTCCACTTTCCTTTGTATCTGCATCCGGACTACAATGTAAGTTAGGGTCAGGTAAACTCATCCTTTAGCCCCATTTATAGGCAAGATGGCATCTTGTTAACTAAACAGCAGACTTGTCATATCATCTCATTTTGTAACAAACACCAAACCGCGCTGAAGACTTTACAATAGAGAGTACTTTACTATTATTTGTTGATGGTGCGTGTCGATACACATCGCGTACAATAAATGGCAAGACACTTCATCCAAATGACATACCTTAATATATCAAATCAACTACTGCTTCTGCCTGTTTGTTGCAGCAAACTTACCTGTGAGACATTCTGGTGTCAGGGTAACATCGTCTATCGCTATTGAGCCTGAGGAATATCTGTGGACGATGCCTTCAAATAAGACCTAAAACAAAACATATTGTACATGATTTAAAGAACTGTTTTCCTGTGACGCTTTTGCGACATCTATAAACTTGTTGATGATGTTGCATTGTATTTATAGACACATCATATGAATAAAAATTGCAGGTACTTGTAACCACTATCTGAACTATTTTAATTGTTCTAATTATATGTTTTGATTTGTTTGCAGTTTGGGTAAACCATGTTGAAATACTGTGCCCTTATCTGTTATTGCGCAGCCATTAAGTAAGTGCAAATAACAAACAGTTGGAAATAGACTTTGGTTAGAGTAAGTCCGGCCCGGCTTTTTTTTTTTCTGCAGGCATCCTACGTTTAAATAATTCTACGTTTGATTAACATTACAGGGAAAGTGACAAACCTGGAACAGTGAATACTCTTGTAAAGTCACTATCTGTCTTTGCCAAGTCGGTCCCTGTGACACGTTTTGGTTCCACACAGCATTTCTGTCAGCCTTTGTTTCAACAAGAACGGTCAGGCTGGCATTGTTCATGTCCATGAAGTAGTAGAACAGCAGCTAGGAAGTTGTAAAGTTAAAAAAAGTTGAGATATATAAAAACAAATTAGTAAATGAAGGTCTGTAATTCAGATTAAAAAAAACTGGTTTTCTAAATTAGTTCGGTTGAAGCAACACTCTATTTTACACACACGTTGATAGTGCAACGAACTATGATAATGCAGAATTAACTCAAGTACAATATGTTTAAGGAATTGTTCAACTGGTAGATGGATAGTGGTAGGTACCCTGGCTATTTTGAATGTCTGGTTAAGCTATCTAAATTGCATTCATTGCGTGCTGTTGAACGTTATTGTGAGCGTACTAACCAATGTATATTCTAACACTAGACATTTCTGTCAATGTAACCTACCGCCATCAGGGGTGAACAGATAATGTCGATCTCTATTTTTTGGGCATGTAGCTCCCCATACGCCATCATGCTGCTTATATATTATTTTACCGGAGCTGAGTGCAAATTGCGGTTTATATTTTTGTTTTTTTAAATCAATGTTTAAATTTTAGATTTAGACTGTAATATATCAAAAATGGCCGAGACAGCCTCTATCTTATTATATGAGATTAAGGGTCCCCCGAAAGTGCGAAATGGAACGAAATGGAACGAAATGGAACGAAATGGAACGAAATGGAACGAAATGGAACGAAATGGAACGAACTAAAACATGTGTAACATTGTGAAATGTAATACCAGTAGATAGCGAAATATAAGGAACGTTGTAACATTCACAGTAGACGGGAACAGGAAGCAAATACATAATATAACGTGCTTTATTTCTTGAATCTGTTTGATGATATTAAATACAACGTTTTTGCCGCGTTTGTGTGGCTAGATTCTTCCTTGAAAATGGGAGAGCCGCGTGCAAAGAGATCCACCGCTCTTCCTTTGTGTTTACCAACGATCTGCAAATGAACTGCTGAAAATAGCAGGGAAAACACGTAAACGGAACTGAGTATCAAAGTAAGGACTAGATTATACAGAAGTTGGTGGTAACATTGCATCTCATAATTCAACAAGAGGGCATGAGGCAAGCGTAATTTTTATTTATTTATAAAGTGTGTTTGCGTGTTGCAAATGGAGCCCCGCATGTTGCCAGCGCATCGGAACTGTGTACGTGGGTGTGCTACCGACAGGTTGAATCAAACTCCGACTTCCAAGTTTTATTTACATACGGTTTTAGTCCATAACTAGTACGTATCATATGCATATCTCCGCAACAACGATTTTTATACAACCAATTGTTCGGCTGGTCGGCTGTCGGAGAATGGACCCTCCGCTAATGATATGCAAATGCGCTGCGTCACCAATGTATAATTTCACACTCCATTCAACCACGGACGTGGACTGAGAACTACCTCTGGAGACATTTCTGCTTCCTTGTTCACGACAAAACAAAGGGAGGGTGTGAACGAGCAGGATGTGTATTTCACAGTTCACACAACACGCAAACACGCTGTATGAATAATGAAATTACGCTTGCCTCATGCCCTCTTGGTGAATTGTGATGGGATCGCCGCGCGCATGCGCGCGGTAGATCCCAAGTAATTGGCCACTCGAGCGGGGACAAGCTGGACCGAACCAGCCTCTCGAGATGCAATGTTACCACCAACTTATGTATAATCTAGTCCTTACTTCGATACTCAGTTCCATTTGCTGGTTTTCGCTGCTATTTGAAGCAGTTCATTTGCAGATAGTTGGCAAAATCAAGGAAGAGCGGCCGAGCGCTTTGCACGCGGCTCTCCCATTTTCAGGGAAGAATCTAGCCACACAAACGCGGCAAAAACGTTGTATTTAATATTACCAAATAGATTCAAGAAATAACACACATTATATTATGTATTTGCTTCCTGTTCCCGTCTACTGTGAATGTTACAACGTTCCTTATATTACGCTATCTACTGGTATTACATTTCATAATGTTACATATGTTTTAGTTCGTTCCATTTCGTTCCATTTCGTTCCATTTCGTTCCATTTCGTTCCATTTCGTTCCATTTCGTTCCATTTCGTTCCATTTCGTTCTATTTCGTTCCATTTCGTTCCATCTCGTTCCATTTCGTTCCATTTCGTTCCATTTCGCACTTTCGGGGGACCGGAGATTAAGACAAGACCATACCGAACAGTTAGATCCACTTGAAGCGAAATAGGTAGGAAGTCCCAACAATGCATTTGTCTGACTTGTACCCAGGATGTACATAAATAAGCCTTCTGTAATAAAGAAAATAAAATGATGTTTTATTTGCGTGAATGAACAGTTAGAACTATACATGGGTTTGATATTTGCTGTTTGGCTTTCATAATAGCTACACTTGTACGTATGTATTATCGTATATCTTGAAACAACACAATGCTAACACTATTTTCCACAAACATTGCATTATAACAGAAGTTTCATTCATTAATTCATTCATGGTCTGTTATATTTAACAAGAATAGTCCAACACAGTGTTTTACAGTAGGGGATCTCTATAGGCCGGTACACACCATCGATGCATATGTAATTTGCTTATTTATTTATATATCTATTTATTTATGAATATTTAGGGTGGTCCCTTCAGTTAACATTGTAACTGATTTCCAAGGGATCCCTTACATTACATGACAAATCATAAGAAATCAGGATACAAAAGAATAACTTAACATAAACCTAATGAGTAATCAATTCACAATCATATAACATAAAACAGAAATGATCAGACATAGGAGTAATAAATCAAACAACTCAATAATGCAAAGCAATAACAACTCAAAATCACAAAGGTCATTCAACTGTAATCTCACCATGTACCTGTATTCCCATTATGGTCTGCAGGAGGGACCCCTGTCTCTGACCCAGCACGTCCTCGTGTCCAGTCTGCACCGTCGTCCTTTTGTTGGACCCAGTTACACAAGCCGGTCTGGAAGTCACATCTCCCTGGGAAGCCCCCTGTAATATAATTAATTATAAATACTAGAAAAAGTGGGACTTTTCGTCTTCCACTGCCTGCAAAAAGAAGTCAAACCCAGCTAGTTTAGATATAGCCAACAATTGAATTTATTACCAATAGCGTATTGTTACAACAAAGTCAGAAACAGTTTACTGACACATGTATGTTTTTCCCTATGTTATAACCATGTATTTGCAATTAGCCCACAGGCATGAACTTGCAATAAACTTGTATTAACAAATAAAGTACATTAAAGAGGGTAACATAGTAAACATCTGAGCACATGGTTATGTTCCTTTGTCGAACGACCATCGGTATGGTGCCCAATATGTATCATAAAGAATTTATTTAGTTCTTAGTAATTATGTAATTATGTCAGAAATACATTATAATCACAATATGTATCTGTACTTCAATTATCATGCTTTTACACCGCTAATATCAAGAACATTAACTTAATAAGGGTGAAGAGGTTTTCCCAAACAGTGCCCACAGCGATCGTTTTCTACTCACCGCAATCACTCTCGTCACTACCATCTCCGCAGTCATCAGAGAAGTCACACTGCGCACTGCTCGGTAGACATGCCTCATTACTGCAAACAAATGCATTGTGTCTGCACTGATGCCAGTTACCTAATATGAAGAAAAAAAACAGTTTTATCAATTTCCCTCTACAGTTTTTACCATAGACAGACAGATGTAGTGGGTCATATTGGTTACGGCACATTGTAAAAAGAGAAAACAAATACTGACCTACACATCTCACAGACACATCCCTTGCATGGTTACAAAGTGGGCTCCAGTTTTCCCAGGGCTTCGTGCGACATTCGGTGATTTTGGACTTGTTTTGGGAGTCACAGGTGACGTCATCCAGTAAGATAGGTGTTGCGTCTGGTGCAGGATACCTGGTGCAGCAAAACCGTTATCATCGATCAGTGTATCTCGATTATTCGCCGTCTTCTGTTTAGTCTTCAAGACACATTGCGTACATGAAAACAACCGTCGTCGGATTGCTTCTAGCGTCAATTATAACACATAATCATACCTCGAATCTGTCCAAACTGATTCCTTGTACCCCAGTTGAGCACACACCACATCAGCGCTAGTCTGGGTCCAGCCGATGTTACAGATGGTTCCCCAGCGGTGGTTGTAGTAGATCTCCACACGGCCTTCATCGAACCTGGCACCGTCAACTAGTCGGACGCTTCCGTCGACTGAAAATGTAGCAAAACATACTTGTATTTTGTCATGTTACACTCTACAGTAGTCAGCTAAACACAAGGTTTCTTTCAATGAAATGTTTTGCTACTTGTACCATTCACACTGTGTTTCCATCAGCTTTTAAATCTTCTACACATCTTAGTAGAAATATCGGAGGTTGTATTTGCTGTCTTACCTTCACGTACACAGTCCCAAGAGAACGAGACGTCATCGATAGCAAGTGCAGCGTCTTCTCCATGTCCAACAACACCCTGTATGATAACCTGACAGAGAACCTACGTGACAAGAATAACCTTGAGGACTGCCTTAACGTAACATGACCAATTAACGTCCAATTTATTCCAAACGTATTTATCTTGAAACCGCGCTGACAGAGCCAAATGTTTAACCCATGGGCAGAAATATCAACTATTCTAAAAAGAAAATGCATGGTCTGTAAGTTTTTCTCCGCCTGTTTAACGCCGTGCGAGCATGTATTTATACCGAGGTATATTGTGTAGAATTGTGCTAAGCGTACCTATTATCGTCCACTTTAGTCTTTTCCCCTCTAGTGCTATGCTTGAAAAGCATAGACCAGAAAAAATGCACAGTAAGAAGCGAATCAAGGTGAGACCTGTTGGGAGACGTACTGATTTGATCTGTTAATTAGCCGGACTCCACAAGGCAGGGAGTACAGAGAACGAACCTTACAATATTGGTAGCTTCTATCAAAGTACCACATGACGCGGCCAAGACGGAGCGAATTTTGTCCGGAAAGCTGAAAGATGTCCATCAAAGATTGCAAAGCGAAGGCACATGTCACACAAAAAGAAAAAAAAAATAGTCAAATGACGCGTAATTATTCAATAAACCAATGTAAAGACAGTACTGAAAAGAAAATTTAAAAGAGATTTCTATTCGCTACATATTTTTCATCTGTACCTCAAATGCTTCTCGTTCTATAAATACAACTGTTGCCTCCTCCCACCCAACTGTTGTTTCATTTGAATGCCAGGCGGTTCTTTCTATCCCTGTGTTATATAGGCGAGTCAACACATCGAGGCTCCCTGCATCTTGTTGGGGTAAGTAGTAGTGAAGCATCATCTGAAGAAAAAACACATTTTGAATAGCTATGGATACGTATTGAAAAAATAAAGGTTGGTAAAGTCTGGTGTAATAGTAACAGGAGAGCTAAAGTGAGTGTGTGTGCGCGTGCGTGTGTGTGTGTGTGTGTGTGTGTGTGCGTGCGTGTGCGCGTGTGTGTGTGTGCTTGTCTTATAGCAAGGCGTCTTTGCTTTTGTACTTTTTTTTCAAAATATCTTATTCTATTGATAGAATGTTATCATTTTAATTTTGTTTAAGGAACTTACACTGCAGGATCCCGATACGGATGGAACGATCACTGGGCTGACGATTCTGGCTGTGTCCGAAGGCTGTATCCTGGCGTCATTACCAACTGAGAGAAAATGGCCTCCATCTAAACAATAATGATAATAACATTAATGCTTTAATCTCTTGAATTGACGTGGTGTTTGTTCTTTGTAATTTTGTCAGATCTAATAGTTATGTGAATAGAAAACAAATTATTTTCGACGTCGTGAAAATTTCATGTAACATAGTATGATGGTGTCTTTATTTCGCCAAATGTATGGTCAATTTAAATTAAGAGATAATAAAACAGAAGGAAAACAACTCGGTCTAAGTACTAGCCTAAGGAGAAAATTAATATAAAGGTCCTTTGGATGGAAATTCAGAAAATTGCCTGGGGTTTGATATGATTTGCTCAATTTCCCTCATTATGTAAAGTTTTCTTAATTTCCTTCATTATATGAAATTGTAGTATCGATATAGATACTCACGGATCCCTAAGGAACTGTCGACTGAAGGTAGGTTATAAGGCGTTTCAGACTCGCCAGCTGACTGTGTTGTCCAGTCGATGTCATCGGTCGTCAGCTGACGCCATTCGCAGGTTCCTATCGCTTCAAAGTTACAAGGTGCTGGGTGTCGGGTCTCTAATATGGGGACAGAGTTGTTATCTGCTACGTATAAAAGACATTCTGTTCGACCAAACATCTATTTCAAACGGCTTGAAATTTACTCTGTGCTGCTCAAGAAATCTAACTGTGCAAGTAAGAATACATGTATGAAAATAACGACTGTAAATGTTGTATATGGATCATTTTGATTACCCGATAACGATAGTTTGTATCTTACAATTTATCTTCTTATAGAGTTAAAAAAATGTTTCAATCCGACTCCACACGGTTTCACACGTCTCCGAAAAAGTAATTTACCGTATGGCTTTTCTACATTGCCTTAAGAGTACTTGACATTTGTTTTGTTGCACCTACACTTAATACTCAATGCATTTGACGTACCATGATTGAAGTTGGAATCATACCTTAGACATAATTGATTATAGCACAAAGCACAACGTCTCATGTATGCGATATACATAGACTACATAGACCATAGCCCAGTGTACTTAATATAAAATTCTCACCTCGGCATGTGTCATCGTTCTGATCGTACACCTCGCCATCTGGGCAAAGTCGAAGCGTGCCTAGAAAACACGAATATCAAAACATTTTTTGTATGTATGTATTTATAGCTAGTTTGATTATTTACACATGAGTCAAAAGCACTAACAAGTGCAGTTATTTGTTTTACATTGTCTAGAATTTGTTGACATTTTGATCAAATGTAATAACTGTTATCTTTGGTTGATATTGTTTTTCTTGCCATTTGTACTCGCCACTGTTCAGTCACTGTTAGTTCATTGTGTCATTTATGTTCTCATGATTCTGTTGATATGGACTTTTCATAATAATTTGTCAACTTTAGTTCTGTTTAATTTCAGTATTTTGTTATCTTTGGTTGATACTGATTTTGTTATATTCATTTGCCGATGAGGCTGTTATTACTATTATATTGGATATTACTTACATTTACAAGTATTCGATTTCTGTTTCCACCTTTACTTATTGTTTTGGATCCGTGGCTTATGTTCATTTTCCTGTACTTTGATTTTCTCTTGTTTGCATTATGTGTTCATTTTGTGAAATGCAATAAAAAAACAATAAAAAACAGGTGAAGTTATGATATCACCCAATATTCTGTGACGCGTTATAGAAGGTGAAAACAATAAAGCCCCTAAAAATATTTTACAGGCATGACCTTAGTGATGTATGTAACGAGAGGGGCCATAACATATGACGTTCCCTAACAAGACGGGCTTCTTGAAGATCTCATTATGCATAAGTTCGCCTGTTTGTTGCCACTGGCTATGCTGATTAGAAGGGAAACAAACCAAGTGTATGCATACAGCTGCCATTTGTATTCAAACGATATATAATCTTTTCTTGTTTGCTGGAGAAATGGAATACAATAATAATGATGGTAGCGTCTTGGAGCATATCCTGGTTTTAAAAGCAAAGTGTGACAGGTTCATGAACCGAATGAATGCGTTACTTTTCCAAATTTGTTCTGAAAATTGATGTGTTTAAATTACTTTTTTTCAATACCTAACCACTTTCTTACAACTAGCGATGGAGCGCCGTGAGTTCGATCAAACCCATTAAAAAGCGTTTTACGTTAGGGCCCTCCCCGTTATAGAACGGACGATCAGAATTATTTATATGTAAAATGTATAATCATTCCATCTCACCTGCACAATAGGCCTGGGAACAGCTAGTCGGTGGCACCAACTCGTACACGTAGAAAACCCCTTGTGTATCCACACACCGTTTGACCTGGATGTTCCACGGGAAAGAACAACAGTTCCCCGGTACACCGTAATTAGGACAAACCGTTCGGTTGACTACAGTACTGTCTGTCGGTAGGGTTCCGTTCATCCATATAGGAACCTGGGTCCCACAGTGGTACGGCTCCACACAGGTTGTAGGGATCTCACCGCCAACATAACTGATGAACCGGTACCAGCCTTTTGATAACGTGTTGTCACAAAGGAGGTTAACTCCCGACCCAACCTGCGCCGCAGCGCTTCGGCGAGCCTGGTTCAGCTCTTGGTAGTTCGTACAGGGGTCACAAGAGGCCGGCTGGTACTGGAACACTAGACACAGAACATTCTAATCAGTATCCCAGCTTTAGTACTCACTAAATATAATCTAAAGACCTGCGGATACAGACATACTATTTAACCTATTTATGTCTGTGTGTCCTTTGGTGTTTGTGTTAAGCTTATAACTCTTTTTAGATATGTATCATGTTCCTATGGGTTTGTTTTTATATACCCGAAATAAAGAAAGAAAGAGACAAACAGCAGGAACATTGACATCCAATGCGAAAAATAATAACAGTCGAAACAGACAATAGATTTGTATCATGAGTCAGTATTTACAGTTTACTAGTGTAGGAAGGGTCTGATACCATCAGTATCTTTATCTTAGACCCCCCCCCCCTCGCTTTAACACACACCTTGTTGGCAATGCTTAGCAGACAGTAGCTGGCGTTCCGACAACTTTCACACTGTGAGAACTAACCGTTGAAACAGGCAGAAACGTCGTTTAAAATCGTACATGCCCCCCTCCCATGGATATCCGTCCGACGTCAGCGTTAATACGTTAATAAGTAAGTCACTCACCCGCTTTCAACAGGAACAGAGACACCAGTGAATCACATCGCAACGGGTATCTCATTGCGCCCAACTCTTGAGGTTACGTTAATGAAAGAAACGTATAAAATATAAAATGCTTTAACAATGCAACGATGTTTTGGCAGCGCTTCTGCCCGAGGAGGTCATAACCTGCTGTTCCCTGGCAGCCGGTGCATGTTTCTGTAAACATTGTCAGTCTATATCAAATCGTTTCCTTGTCAAATATTTGAGTTACGTGTCTGCGCTAAGCTGGGTAATGTAGTTATTTACACATGAAAGGCTCAGGTCTTATCTAGATCAAATAATGACATCATAGGAATAACCGACATAAATCCTGATCATGAACAACGGAGCATAGAATTACATCAGCATAAGAAAAATTCATGATCCTAAACAGGAATCCTGCCGTTCTCTTTCGTCTTTCAATCGTGACTAATATATTTGTTTAACGTCAAAACTACTGCCTTAATAACCAATAAAAAACGTAGTATATTGAGTCTTTTTTGTTGTTATTGTAACCTGATTTATCTATATTCTAGCTTCTATTACCCCTATCCAGAAATGTACTTGTAGCAGGCGCTAGCGCTATCAGTGATGTCATATAAACATTAACGCCTTTGCCAGGTGTCCATGGCATGTTTACGGCTATTTTTCATCACTCTGGTCAACACCATTTGTATGTCAAACAAGGAAAAGAGATCTCATACTGCGATAACGTGTCAAGTGACATAAAAGGTCAAGGCAAAACAAGAACATGTTTTTTACTTTTTTTTAATCTCAACGTACAATTTGCCCGCCTTACTTGGGCATTGATTTAGTTTCTTTTGCGATACAAGTTGACAAAAATATTACTCTTTGTTCGTCATTTAATGTCATTAAAGATGCATTTAGATGCCGTAAGATGGATGATGAACAAGTTCTGAGCCTCACTAAGAAGTACAACGTACATGTCAAATTATTACATTGTATGAAATCTATCATCAGTATTTACTAGGTATCAAAGTACTGTTTTCGCTACTTTCAAGTTGACATCCTTTAAAAGTGAGTAGGTGACTAGAAAAAACAGGGTGAACCGTGATCAGACAGTCGCAGAGGTGACGGCGCGCATGGCACTCGCTGTTCGCTTCCTTCACGCTCCCATGGTGACGTTGGCGCTCTCTCGGCGCCCACACCACACTCCAATTTGAGGTCGCAGGGAGAGCGCGACCAGAAGGCTCCCATTCCACTTGACGGCGATGACGCTGTGCGCTCGCTGTGCCCTACATTGAATCTGTATAACGATTGATTTTATAACTGTAATACCATCCATCATATACAAGCAACGGGGCAACCGAAAAGGCAACAAAACACGAAAAGCGGAAAATATACATATATTTTTTTAAATCTATAAAATTCGTTGAGCATTTAGTCAAATTGTAAGTTGGGTGAACATGTGGCGATCACAGCGAGGTCACCGGCCTAGTGGAATGGTGTAAATGACAGCACAGGGATATTATGACCTTGGCAATAAGTAACACAGGCTGCTCTTAGTGCGGTACACTAAACCTTAAACTGTCACATAAATTTTATCGTGCGTGACAACGCTATCAGGAAAATAGCTCGGGTACTTTGTTTGGGGTGTATACCTGTCTGCAGATAACAATAAGTTTATTGACATCTGCATTAATCAATGTCGTGGTGTCAGTTTAGAAATATATCTTGCGGCAGCTACTTGTTAGTGTACAAAGCATATCCAAATCCAATTACCAAAGTGCAGAGTCTTTGGAACCTTGTACGTAAACTCGTTGTAAAAGATCGTAATCTTAAACAAGCAAAACCTTTCAATTTATAGCCTACGCAAGTGGTTTAAAGACGTACTTGTGTAAAGGGAAGGCCGTTCGGTGTTGTTGAAGTCATAATAGTTGCCAAGAAACAAGACTCGTGTTTTGCCCCCCAAAAAACCGAATTCAGTGGTCTTGGGATCGAATCATATGTCACCGGTGTTGTGCCCTTGGGAATGGAACTTTATATGATTCACACGCCATCCAGAGGTAAAGGCGTTGAAAAGAGAGTGCTTGGCTCCACCTTCCAATACCGCCCTCAAAAAGATTATGAGGTTACATTCATCTTTTATTACCAATGTAATTTTCTGTAACGATAACATAGATGTAGTGATATATCAGTCTTAATGTATATTAACATATCAGCGGTCGAACATTTGACAACAGGGACCAAGATTTTATCCAGTTGGTCAAACTTAACAGACGAACATCGCAGCATTTCAATTAAGAATGGAAGGTCACAGAAAAGTAACCCCAAACACGTCCTGCCATAAAATAGACCTTAAGCACCCTGGTGAAATATGCGTTGCATTTGTATACTAGGCAAAATCAAATCACATTGTAAAATGCCATAAGAGAAATGAATATAGATATAATCAATGTCGTCTCTAGAATGTCTATAACACCTGGATATCTAATGTGTGCATTCCTATAGGAGATTAACAATGCACTTATTAATGTATATCTTTGTCAAAAATAGCAGACTCTCAAATATCGACAATGCTACCTGAGAGTCGATGTTATGGCCTGTAACATTTGCGAATAAAAAAAAATGGATATGAATGTATTCGGTGATGTCATAAAACACCAACCTCTCTGCCTCAGTGTTAAGGAAAAATGATCAACCCGATTTGTATGGATAACAGAAAAAAAAGATCCGATACTGCGATTAAGTGTCAGGTGTATTTTATTGATATTACTCAACACTGCAAAAGTGTAAACAAAGAAAATCGATTCTGTAATTTTATGTTTATATTTTAAGTTTTTTTTCTTGCATTTCACAAAATGAACAACACATAATACAAAGCAAGGGGAAAACAAAGTACAGAAATATAACATAAGCCACCGATCCAAAACAATAAGTAAAGGTGGAACAGAAATGAGCTATAATCAATATCCATGAAAATAATGATAACAGTATCATTGGCAAATAAATATAACAAAAATAATATGAACCAAAGATTACAGAACATTAATATCGAACAGAACTTACGATGACAAATGAAATATAAAAAGTCCATATCAACAAAACTATCAGAACATGTAACAAAAAAACAATAGTGACTGATCAGTGGCAAATAAATATGGCCGAAAACGATATCAACTAAGAATAAAAGTTATTACATTTGATCAAAATTTCAAAAAAAGATATTGACATGCAAAAACATATTGTTAGCATAGCGTCAATACAGAGGACAGAAAACGAAATCTTAATTAGATGCGTATATCATTTTCCCCCATTTGTTGTTATGTTTTTTTTTTATAAAATTGGACTACAGAACATTAGTGCTGTTTATCTTGCATGCTGTATAGCAGACGAAAAGTTTGTTCTTAGTCATGCTTACTTACTGTCTACAATCTCTAGAAAAGGCAAACAATATTCTACCTGTAGCATTGGCATGGTCTGAATTTTCAACATGTATGCGATATGCGACATATATATATTTGATGAGGAATTGAAATAAGAAACATGATACCAGAATGCTTTATAGCATACTTGTACCAATGTGAATGATATATTTGACGTTTAGTTGGTTGTAACGTTTTGACAAGTTTAGCTGTTCATGTTTCGCTGTTGAGTCACTTAATCTTCTAACAGTCAACAATTCTCAGCTGGGTAAATATAATTTAATACTCAGTCATACCTAAGTCACACTACCACACGTAAGCGCAAATAGCAGATCGCTATCTGAGATAAATGACGGCGGTAAAAGACGCCATTAATTCTTTATACAGTATGTTTGACCCGAATGTCTTTTGCCGCCTTTGGCATCCTGATAAGCGACATCGTTGTCTATCTTAGGACGTTTTAAGATGATTTAATTGAAATTTGCGCCGCAGTCGACCGATGATGATGATGATGAATTGAAATTGTATACAAGAAGAAAACAGTTATCAAAATCGCAAGATTATAATCATCAAATTGTTTTTAAATACAACAAATACCAGTAAGATATCAAATGAATGCATTTTACAGTGTATACACAGTACTCTTTTGTAAAAGCCACTAATGTCTGCCTCCTAATGGCCTTCTCACATTTTTGTAACCTTCCGAGTGACGTAGCACTGTTTACTCATCTAGAATAGGCTTAGTGACTTTTAAAAGAATAGTACCGGAAGACGTTAGCAGCAGCTAACATTTTACAATTCTAACGTTCTGTATACATCTAGCAGTCCACATCTGTCATGGGAGTGGCACATCTGGATGAGTCTGACTGAGCAGAGTCTGGTCTTACATCCTGACTAGGGTGTCTGTTGTTTGCCCTTTTCTGTCGCCTTTTGCGAAAGCTGTCGATCTCCTCGCGTAGATCTTCTACTGGCTGAAGTTCAAGTCCGTGAACCTTCATGTTTCGTGTACAGCCGTTCCGTTCGTACCAAGCCGTTATGGCTGATCTGTCATAGATATAAC
The DNA here is from genome assembly GCF_035083965.1 of Branchiostoma lanceolatum. Lineage (NCBI taxonomy): Eukaryota > Metazoa > Chordata > Leptocardii > Amphioxiformes > Branchiostomatidae > Branchiostoma > Branchiostoma lanceolatum. The sequence continues at coordinate 16,868,615 of NC_089734.1, read as the reverse complement.
TATCGTTTGCACGCACAGGGTCCTTCATCACACTGTTGCTTATTGGGCAGATATACTTACTAGGAACAATTTCATTGGACCTAGCATTCTCGGAGGTCCTCTCGCTACGGAGGGCTGTCAGAATGGCATGTGCTTTAGCTAAAGGTATGTCAATGTTAATCAGGTCTACCTCTTTACAGGACTGAAGGTTTTCATACGTGAAGTGATTTTCCGTCATGAGGTTTATGTAGTCATCGAAGCCGTTCATCTTCAGAAAGTTCCGAAGTCGGTCATCTAAAAGCAATAAAATGCAAACATTTCAGAGAATATTACACTTATAATATGGTTTGACAGAAAACCATGACATTCTAGGTTTGGAAGCAAGTGATAGATTTATCACCATTTTTTATTGTAAGCATATAATCCCTACAAAGCAACTTAAGCCGCTATACATAATATTTGAATCCTATATTTTTTGTCGTACTTGTAGTATCAAGTTTAAAAGAAAGAATGTGCTAAAGTATGTTGCGACTCCTCATGACAATGCACACACATTGATTACATTGTTTCTCTAATGAGCAGGAAAGGATGAGACAGATTTCTTGTGAGTGACCTCTGGATTTATATGTGATTTTTGGCTAAGTTGGTCCCAATCAAAACTTACCAACTAGCCTTGTGTAGTTATTTTCGTTCTCGCACGTCACGCTGTCCGTTGCCATGCCGACAGTGTTCTTCACCAGTGACGCCTGGCTACTGCTGTCTACTGAGAACAGGTCTTTAGATGACGCGCATGCAGGAATGGAGTAGGCTCCATCAGGTTCAAGTTGTTCAACCTATACGTGTAAAAACAAAATGTATTTACTAATTTATATTTTCTGTTAAGTGCGACACCAAAATCTTGCTACAACAGCATCCACTGGTACCCATTTGTTGCCAAACGATCCACTTGTCTCTTTTAGCTTCGCCTTATGTTTTTGTTGTCATTGTTGTTGTAAAATGATAAAATTGATCTACTTGCCTGTCCCTTCCTTTCCCCTAGTGTGACAGACCACTCTTCAACTCGCCTCCCTGCGCCAGCCAAGGACTCATAATCGTCTGGTAAATATACAATATATAAGATAGAATTGCACTGAAGAAATGATATGTCAATACAATATGTTAACTCGTTCAGGATCCCAAGTTTTCAAACTATGAAATTTTATTTCGAGAACTTCTGGGAGCTCTTTCCTTTACCTTCTGGTCTTTCATTGATGCTATTTAATGTGTGTTTTAACACTTAGCCTGATGTTTGGATGGGATGAATCTTACTTGTATTGCTCCTTCGTAAGTCTTCGTAGGTTCTGACGTTGCCATCATCGCGCTGTGGTGGTGCTGGTAAATGCCTGAGTTGGTGACTGTTGTTCTGGTTGTTTTTGCGGTATCTGGGCAGGTATACGAAATAACCTAAATCAAGTTGCTTAATTATAGGTAATAGCGTAAATTTGCCTTTAATACCTTACCAACAGTATAGAATTTTACCCTTCTGGAGGAGCTATCCTATGATAGCATATAAATGACTCTTCGATACATTATAAAAGATACGAAATGAATTTTGAAAAATTGTATGGTTTTCAAGCAACACAAGAACATAATGCACCAAACGTTTGTTAGTATTGCTTACCTTTCTTTCTTTATCTTCTTACGTCTGCAATAGACAATGAAGGTAGCAACACCGATGCCTACAAGAACTACTGTCACGCTGGACACAGCAATGATCATTACTGTTGTGGACGACAATCCATCTTGGTCACCTAGGAGTTATTAGCACACAGAAAATAAGGCGATATTTGTTTTTTCGGATTTAAACCATCAAGGGTTTTATGATTGAAATTTTATTAGTTTTGTGAATAACAATAGCTTGTCATCTGAAAGAATGTACCTTTTGTATGTAGAGCACAATATGTCGCGAAAGACACATCGTCCACAGCTATGTCACCTTGGTCCCCAGTCCCTACTACAGCCTCAAGATAAACCTACATATAGGAGTACGTACAGCTTATAAGTTAGTTCAAACAATAGGTGGATTATAAGGACTATGGCTGTTTCGTGTAACGGCATTTAGGTAGAGAAAGTAATTGATTCTGCTCGGATCCTAACATATTGCATGGTCATTAAATAATTTAAAAATACACAATGTCTTTATCCAAACAAAATAGTGCAAATCATATTAAACTTTCTAATTTTCTAACAACAAATATATACATGCATGCATGCGATTTGCGAATCCATCATCCATTCAGACACCCATAGTTATACTTTAAGTACCTGATATTTTCTGTAGTGGGATGTAATGCTGACCGAACCGAAAAGCCACCCTCTCCCCTGCTGGCCTTGCCGTCGCCACACTTCCTCCGTTGACTCATTACCCACCCCCTTTACCAGAACGTGTAGACTGCCGATGTTACGGCCTTGCATGTGGTAGAAGAAGCGAAACTAGACGGGAGACGAAAACAACAATAACATGAATACAAAACGTAAACCTGTCCGCAATGGGGAACAGATATTTACAGCTCAATTGGTTCCATATTTCTTGCTTTTGTTCTGATAAACATCAGGTATTCTCTAAATCATCAAATCTCAAAGCATTAACATACACACCTGGCATGGTGAGTCATCTGTTAACACGGGGCTGATGAGTTGTGCCTTCTGTCCTTCTTTGCTGTCTGAAGAATCGATGAATATGTAGAAACCTGGGTGGGAGGTAGAATAAAAAGTCAGACGTTATCATCCTGTAATATTTGACTATCACAATTGGATATTCATTTACCTTGCAATTTTCATGTAAAAGATTATGTCATATAAATTCACGTGTAAATACAATTCACAGTTACTATCAAGGTTTAAAGGCAACGATAATATTGCGCAGTTGATTGCATGTACCTAATGGGTTTTGATGAGTGTGGTCCACCTGTGGTCCAGTGCCACTTGTGCTTGTTGATTCTCTACCCCGTTGGAATGCGATGTCACCTGAACCAGCTGACCAAGAACACAAGTCTTCTTCGAAATCACATCTTCCTGGCCCTGAGCATTCAAGAGACACATGTCACCAAACATGCATTTCTCAAAGGCTATACATGCAGTGTACATATATGTTTATCTTACATATATATCTTATTTGTGTAGAACGTATGCGACTAAATAGTGTTAGATACCTTTATCACAGTCCCTCTCATCGCTCCCATCCACACAGTTCTCTTGAAAATCGCAGACGTAGTTCAATGAAATACACTCGCCACTGCCGCATTTAAAGGTAGATGATGTCTCCGTACAGCCATCGTTATCTGAAAAGGGGAAAACCAGCCTAATTAAAAATACAAGGCTAAGAGGTTCCAATTTTTTTCAATTACTTAATTTGCTTCGTCATAAACTAATATACATGATTTGCATAAAACATGAAAACTGGACTAAATCGTACCAATGATGCAGCCTGGTGTTAACGTAATGTCATCTATCGCTATCGACCCTGCCGACGGTGTTCTAATAGAACCTTGGAAGGAGACCTAGAACAAAGCAAATCCAGAGGTGTAAAGGATAGTTACATAAAAAAAGTAACAGCAATGGTTCAAGGCACAAATCCTATATGTTGGTATCATATGCGAACATTGACTGAACTATTATTACTCACATATCAATGATATCTATGCAACACTGACCTGAAACGGTGTTGTGTCCGGTATCGGCACTTCTTGTTTGAGCCAGTTCGGGCCTTGTGAAACACTTTGCTGCCATTCTAGCCTCACATTCGTTCTTGATGCGACACGAACGGACAGACTTGCATCATCAATGTGCAGGTAGTAGTGAAACAGAAGCTGGAGAAAATCATATCAAGTATGGAAACTATGCATGAATAATACGTTAAAGGGACATTGGAAACGTCTGTAACTTGATTCGATGGACTGAATCGAAGGCAGAACTTAAAACCTTTACGCCCTCTATTAATATTCAAATCATTCTTATGATTTCTTAGTATGCGAACATTCTGTTAATGAAGGTCTACGATTTTCATTCTATCTGCCATAAGTTAAATGTTTGACACAAAGTCAGAAATAGCAAAAGATGAACGGAAAACTTTAAGTAATCACAATTACACTTACTGAACAGTTGACACCGTTGGAAATGAAGTACGTCGGAAGTAACAAGTACGCGGTTGTTTCCATGGAACCAGTTACGTACAGGAAATATCCATCTACGAGTTAAGGGGCAGTATATTTATTCCTATCCCAGCATATGGGTACCATTACAATTCTATTGTAGACGTCAATCATAGCTCTGATGCTGCACCTACAGTAGACTGTAAAATGTCTAATGCTTACACACGAAATACACGTAACTATCAGATAAACGTATATAACTACTACCAAACTTTTAATCTTATCTTATCTGTATTACTGGGCAAGGCCTGCTGTGGGTATCACGCCTAGGGTGCACGCATATGTCGGCCGGTGGTGGTGGTGCTTCGCAAAAAAGGGCAAAAATTAAGCGAAAATAACGGTAATGAAAGAGTCAACAACATGAACAATATGAAAGCTAAAAGTGCTGTGATGGCCGCCTTAGCTAGTGTATGCAACTACTAGGGGGTGGGGAGGCCATGTCCTGGGCCAACCCCACCTTAAACTGGTTGACTGAGCTTGGTATCATTATTAAAGCTTGATGCTCTACAGCCTAGCCGGAAGTCGTTACAAATTTTTCCTTGGTAATGCAATTGTCACTAACCTGTTTGACCCTCATGATCAACCAATGGAACCCCTGCCTCAGACCCGCCGAATCCTCGGGTCCAGTCGGTAGTGTCACTTTTCAGTTGAACCCAGTTACACAGGTCGTTCTGAAAGTCGCATCTTCCTGGGTAGTTTCCTATTCAGGAAACATTTGAATTTATTAGGGGTTATTATCATGCAAGAAGTTCCAAAATTATATGATAAATAATCAGTTGCCATTTTTTCCTAAAAAAACGCGCTATCACTTACTCGTTAGCAAATAAAAATGAAATTGATCACATACCACAATCAGTTTCATCACTCCGATCACCACAGTCGTCTGTGAAGTCACACTGAGTGCTGAGTGGTAGGCAGACAGCGTTGTCGCAGACAAACTGGTCTGGTGTGCACTGATGCCACTGACCTTGTATTTGATAATAAAATTTATGTCAACATTGCATTATTAGCGTGTCAAGACTAACATATCTAACCAAATCATGAGAACCAGTATCAGTTCTGAACATTGACTGCTGATAAATGAAAATTGTTTTATTCGTAATACTAGTAAGAGTGAAAAAATGCAAATATCATTATTTAATAAGAAATTTTGTTTACTATATTAAGGAATTATGCAAGAAGAGATATGATCACTAAAAAATACATACCCACACATCTCACAGACACATCTCTGGCATGGTTACAAAGTGGACTCCAGTTTTCCCAGGGCTTCGTGCGGCATTCTGTGATTCTAGACTTGTTTCTTGAGTCACATGTGACGTCATCTAGTAGGATGGGTGTCGAGTCAGGTGCAGGATACCTTTTTTGACGGAAGTACGGAAATAATGCGGCAAAGATAATTTCATAAATATTGGGAGAAAATTGCCTTCAATCAGTAAATAGAACAACAACCAATATGTTTCTTTTTCACCATCAGAAAATACATACCTAGCGTCGGTCATGACAGACTCCCTGTACCCCAGTTGAGCACACACCACATCAGCGCTAGTCTGGGTCCAGCCGATGTTACAGATGGTTCCCCAGCGGTGGTTGTAGTAGATCTCCACACGGCCTTCATCGAACCTAGCACCGTCAACTAGACGGACGCTCCCGTCAACTAGATAAATAAACAAACGCCATGTAGATTAAGTAATTTCACAAAAATTGCGACTTTCTACTGTGATAATATATGCAACTTAGTGAGAATCGGAACAATTCATAAAGCCTTCGTTACATAACCAATATCTTCTACAAATCTTAGACAACTTTGTGTTGTAGATAACAGTTCATACCTTCTCGCACACAGTCCCATGAGAAAGAAATGTCGTCAATAGCGATTCTGGCATCTCGCCCGTACCCGATTACACCTTGAATTATTACCTGTGAAGGAAATGTTAAAATGATGAGATAAACATGGATCACAAATAGTGATTACCACGATATCTTAGATGTTTGTTGGGGGGCACAATTACACACAATTGCTACTACAATGTCACTTAAAGATGTAGCTTTATATAATTTTTTTTTTCATGTGCTTATCCCAACACGAAGCATATTTGGTATGGTGCAACTACAACTGCTAAATGAAGGGTTTTATATTTTAACATAATTCTAAAATACTAACTTGAAATGGGTCTTGCTCTTGAAACGAGACAGTGACTTGTGACCACATCCCTGTTGTCCCCGCAGACTCCTGCCATGCCGGTCTCTGTACTCCTGTGTAGTACTGACGGGTGATAACATCCAGGTCTCCGGCGTCCGGTCCCAAGAGGTAATAACTAAATGTCATCTGTAGAGAAACAAGTTCAACTTTATCAGAATAGAATTATGAACAAAAATTAAATAGTTTAAATTGTCATCCTACAAAAATCAACGATGTGACAAGTGGCTAACGTTATAGGAAACTACTATGTCTATGGTCAGTGTATGTGTTCCTTAAACCATTTCTTAACAGACCATACAGCACTAAGGAGAACACTTACATTGCAAGGTCGAACCACAGACGGCACAATAACAGGACCGATTATTCTGGCTGTATCCGAAGGCTGCTGAATGGCGTCATTCCCAACATACAGGAACTTTCCATCGGCTAAACATAAAAACAAAGTTTTCAAGTCCATTATCATGCTTTACAATCTTCTATGATTAGGAACAGTTAAGAAAATTGGTACAAAAACACTTGCAATGATATCAAATGGAATTTCATGTAACCTGGTTATTTTTTGTGAATAAGAAATATGATAATAAGTTATACGTCTATATTTTATCATAGAAAAATACGTGAAGAGAAAATCATGCCTTTCATAATTTTGTTTCTGAAAGAAATCCAGAACATTGAAGAAACAGAACTGTCCTTCTATTGTATGCTATCCTAAAGGTCCCATGATACAGTTTTAATAATATCTTACCTGCTGGCAGATTGTCTCCTTCTCCGGTTGTTTGTTTCATCCAGTCAAAATCGTCATTCGTCTGTTGGTGCCACTCACATGTTCCTATAGCCTCAAAGTCACAGGGCACTGGGTGTCGGGTTTCTGTAAAAAAAATGCTGGCCATTTGTAAAGTTTAAGAATTACGACTGAATAAACTATTATGAGATTTATTAAAGGCAGGAAATGAATTACACCTTCAGTATGACATCAATATAATATTATGTCCGACAAAAAGGAAATCTATGAAGAGGGTTAGGTTTACTCCCCCTGTCCACGGCAGGCTGCGATCTCTGAACGACAAAAGGTTTGACCAGTCTTTTGATTCTGTAAATAAAAAACGAATCTTTCTCGCTCTGTATAGTCTGTTGTCCTTTCATTATACTTTTAGATCGTGTACTATATTTCACCTATGAGATCAAGGTTCATACAACTTCAATTCCAGTCGGTGTAGCGTAATTGTGAGAGCATTAGGCTGTCAAACAAAGATGCCCGTGTTGGATTCCGGGATGTCTCCAGACATGTCTGGACATGCGCCGCGTTGTTGTGCCTTGGCAATTTCCTCACTTCACTGAGTACATGAGTATATAGCTTTGCTAGGGAGTCTCTCAGATAGGACGTTAAATGAAGGTCCCGTGTTTTAGGAGAGTGACACCTTGAGCACGTAAAAGAACCAATCAGATCTTTCGAAAGAGAGTAGGGGCATGCCCCGATGTGAGTGACTCAAAACGTCCCGCTCTAAATGGGGTAGGGAATTTCCCGAGCAGCCTTCGTAACCCCTGCTTCTCCTGGTGGGTCTGACTTAGGGTGAAGAGAAGCTGCTACAGTAACATTTAGTTCAGTGCTTCGATGAGTGGCCCCATACGGCCTTGCACTGAGCGAGTTCGTTTAAAAAAGTCCGCCCAGCGATCCCCCTCCAGTGGAAAGGGTCGTATAATAAATGTAGTAGCAGTACTAGATACCACGAACTTTCTACTTTTTGCCAATGATTAACTTATCGACAAACACATTCGGGTTAATTACACAGTGTCCAGGCAAACTACCGTAAACTCAGTTATGTTCGCGGTAATAACGTATTGTGATGCGGTAAAAATCAGAAGCATGCAGTGAGTTCGTGGATTAAACAACAGTGGTAATTGGGGGGGGGGGGCATATTCATGCGGATATGCGTTCCCACAGAGAGGTAACAGTGAAACTAAATCTAGAGACACCTCGAAAATGTCAATATAAATGGTATATCATCAAATACCTTTTTAGTAGAACAACCTTTTTGCTATTGGCATCTATGCAATAAATGGGCAGTACAAAATTAACATATACATGATAATCTATTTATAGAAATAGTGGACTCAGTACATCAACACATTAAAAAACATAAGCTCTAACCTGGTACTCATGTATTATGAAGCAATAACTGACGGATAAATAAATTGAGGAATTTTCATGTAAGATAAATTGTGGACCTTTCATGTCAGATGAATTAAGGAACTTTCATGGCAGCAATGCTGTTACAACAAAACAGTTCCCCTTTGCTTCAACACAATTCTACTTCCTCAATAAGGTCAGAAATTTGCACTGGAAACAGAGCTTTGTATTTTTGTGGATCATGGTAGGCCTGCATCGGCCTTCCCATTGCATGCTACTTGTAAGTCTTTCTATAAATTTCAATATTTATCCCAATTTGACACTATATGTTTTACACGTTTGATGCAATTAACAAAGGGAAACAAAAAAATAATTTACAGTGAGTGGTCAACGGATTAAGCAAATAAAAGATGTACCTTCAGCAATGTGCAACAAAATATAGTTTCACATTGATGAGTGAGACACACTTTCCTTACAGGCGAAGAAAGAAGTGACTGTGCAGCTTGTTCGTACTAAATCTTTCGACACCAGAGGTGCAAAATGATGATGCAAATATGTGAAAAAGAAGCTGTACATGTATTTGCCATTTACTTGAAGTTTTGAAGAATGTTGGCTGTTGAAGGCAAGATAAGCAAACGTGTGATTTTTTTCAGAAGCTACGGTTTTTTTAATGAATATAATATATTCAATGTTTGTATTTTCAACACAGCTCTCAGTTTAATATTTGAATATACATCATACATGGCACAAAGTTTCTCTTGTACTGCTTCTTTGTACACCAAAAATAACTTTCTTGTCTTTCTAGCTTTTCTCGTTTTTCTTAATTTAACTTGTGGACAAATTTTCTTACATATTAAGAATTTGAAAAAAGAAAACATGAAGAATCAGTCTGATTTTTTCCCTTGGAAATTCTCACAACAAGGAACAGTATATATCTCAATAAGATTCTAACCCTCAAGAATTTCTAAGATTTCAAGTCTAAATTTCTTGTTTTTATTGACCCCAAGATTGTTTTTCTTGTTATGTTCAAGAAAATAATAGAATATTTCTCTCCCCTTTCTTAAATAATCTTACTTCAAGATAAACTTTCTATTGAAAAAAATCTTAACTCGTGGATATGATGTATTTCTTAAAATCAGTGTACTTCCTTGAATAAATTATGAATTAGAAGAAACAAGAAAAGTGTATTTTTGGTGGTGTAAATGATCTTCACATATTCTACCATTTCGTAACCCATTTCGAAACATTTGTAACAGCTAATGATTTAACTGTAGCTTGCGTCAAATAGCTGAAAGGTATATTATCACTTTTAGACGTTCATATAAGAGCATATAGGGTTCTACATTTTCTAAAATAATGCCATATATATTGATTTGCTTATATGAATGACATCCGTGCGCGCATCAATTTTCGTCCTTTACAAAAAAAAGCTTTCGACCATATTGTTAACCATACAGAAGTTGGTGCAAAACGAAAAAAAATAATATATAAGCTGTAAATTGCAAAAAAAAAATATTTCGGAAAATGGATGCTTATCGTTGAATGTCCAAGTAAATTCGAAGGTCAAAGAAGAAGTTTTGAAGGAACAAAATTAAAGAATCTATATTAGCGTGTACTAAAAACTCAGTTTCTTTAGTTTTGTTCATCCTAGATTTCAAAATGAAGGCAATTCTTTTTTCCGATCTATCTTTTATTCGCGCTCTCTAATCAGGTTTGGGGTCCATAGAGGATGTTATCCATATAATCAAATGAACATGGCCTAAGCAAGAACAAACAAACAACAAAAAAACATGTACTTACCCAGGCAGACGTTGTTGTATTGGTCATAGACCTCCCCCTGTGGACATATTGGGAGTGTTCCTGTAGAGAAGATGATTGTGTTTACATGAAATGCTTTCTCTGAAAAAAAATCTTTTAAATACATTTTCAGCCATACTATGACAAAAACATAAATATATGTAAGGCATTAACAGTTTTTAAAAGTCTATTACACACAAACGAAGGAATATCAAGTTCCATTTCATTTAAGACTAGAGTTCCACGACCTCATACCTTCGCCAAATGATTTTAACCTTTATGACTGACGTATTAGGAGTGTTTCTCATCAATTATAAATCACACAACTGTTGATTGTTTTAAAATATAACATGTGCAAGGTATGAGCTTAACAAATTAAGAGCTTTACAAAGAAGGTTATGCGAATATTTATCATCAACTATGCAAACGAGGCCCTTATTAGCATAATTTGATTCAACGATGTTCACATTAACATAACTTCCCGATGCCACAAAAAAAGCATTAAATGTATGAAATTGCCATCATTTGCCTGTGTGGAATTATATAAGTTACTCATTAAGTATTCAAATTAGGCCCACATTTGCATATTTGCTATCTATCAACATTCATGTCTTCCTCAGTTACAATTTGAATAGTCATATCATGGAACAAAGCAGATTTTTAAAGTTACCTTATTAATTATGCAAATTAAAATCTGATTTGCTTAATTATCGTCCAATCATACTAAGCATCACACAAGCTATCTACATACCAAAAATCATGACCATCCATCAAGGCCATCTTGTTATAGGATTTTCTCATTAATTATGCAAATGGGGTCTTCATTTGCATTGTCCATATTAATTAATATTTCTCTCTTCCTCAGTTACATATGTCACATGTTTCAGAGTCATATCCTGGAATTTGGCGGATGTATAAACTTTCCTAATTAATTATGCAAATTAGATACTGATTTGCATAAGAAGTATCTAATCATGGACATCATCACTCAAGCTATCTACTTACCAAAAATCATTACCATCCATCAAGCCCTTCTTTCCTGCAGTTCCAAATAAGCCGCTAGGGGGCCAAAACCCATACCACTTACTCTCTGCCCAAAGATCTATATACCACTCAAAAATCAGCTCCATAGCATTTCCAGAACACGAGATATCAAAACAGGAAGTTCCGCTGCAGTACCGTAAGAAGTCGCTAGGGGGGCCAAAATCTAATCGTTTTTAGTTCTCATCAAAGCCTACCAACATACCAAATATCAAAACAATCCATCCAGGCATTCTTGAGTTATGCTGTGCCACTACACACAAACACACCCACAAACGCTACCCTCTGCATAACCTTCTCGGCGAAGGTAAATATAATATAGTACCAAAACATACGTACCTGCACAGTATGCTTGATAACAGCTAGTCGGTGGCACCAACTCGTACACGTAGAAAACCCCTTGTGTATCCACACACCGTTTGACCTGGATGTTCCACGGGAAAGGACAACAGTTCCCCGGTACACCGTAATTAGGGCAAACCGTTCGGTTGACTACAGTACTGTCTGTCGGTAGGGTTCCGTTCATCCATATAGGAACCTGGGTCCCACAGTGGTACGGCTCCACACAGGTTGTAGGGATCTCACCGCCGACATAGCTGATGAACCGGTACCAGCGTTTTGATAACGTGTTGTCACACAGGAGAGAGTGTCCGGCCTCGACCTCGGCTGCTGCACTCCGTCTGACTTGGTTTATTTCGTGGTAGTCCGTACAGGGGTCGGTGCTGACGGCCTCGGTCATTAACACTAAAAGAAGGCAAGAAAAAAGTTATGTTGTTGTAATCTTGTCATACCGACCGGTTTGCGCAAGTAGATTTTTCACACTTTGCAAACAATACTAATAAGCTGGACATCGTTAGTCTGAACATTAAAGTTTATTAGGTCGTCTTCTGTTTTGGACTAAGTGAAGATTTGGCTAAATGCAAATGTTCCTTCAAATCTCCCCACATAGTCAAGCAATGTTACAGGCACTGTTGTATTTTGTATTTCGTGTAAATATGTTGTTTATATGTTGTATATGTATAGCAGGTATGACCACCCTTCGCATAACCCACCAGCTTTGATCAAAATCTGTATTAATCTCCTCCCGTGGTTCATTGTAAAGAATCATTGATATTGTATTTTACATAAAGTAACAACGTTTTGACTATTCATCCCCTGAGCTGACCCCTTTTACTAATCCAGTGCACCCTTTCACTTAAATAACAACAACGACAAAGTGTACTCACCTATAACAGCTATAAGACCTAATACAGTTGTCTTCCATTTAGTACGGGACTCCATGGTGGCTTTGAGTGAATGCACCAACAACACCACTGACGTTCACTGTTGTCTATCTGGCATCACGGGCACAGAAACACAAGGAAGTCTTCCTTGTCGAAAATTATCACGAAATCTACGACTTCCCAGCCAACATGCACTGTTATCGCCACCGATGAAAGGTGTTTACTTAACAAATATTTGCCGTGTATGGCGGCAGCTGTTAAAGGTGATAGACCCTAACTCATTGTAAAGGACGCAAAGATTAGCATAGCAGTAAAAGATTACTCAGCTGCTACTCTGTCAGAGGCATGGCGTATTTAGGTATTGGGGCCTTTCCACATGTGACACTTGATACGAACGACGCTGTAAACTTGAAGTGGTTTAATACAATGACACAAAGGCGTCCGACTCTCCTGGATAAGTTTGGAAAATCTGATAAATAGACGGGTTTTGAGCGATTGTGTTAACAACACCAAAATTCAATTCGTTGGCTTCGTCTATTAATGGTGTTTGCGCTACAGAATTGCATTAGACGTGTTTACTTCCCAACGGGGAGAAACGAGTTCGTCGTAAACAACTTTGACTGACAGGCTATTTGGACAGAATTTGCTGACAATTTGTCTTGTGCAAATTTCCTGCTGGCTGGATTATGGGGGAGGACCAGGAGGGCTAGACAAGTCATAACTTTACAGAACTACAAACTTGGTCTTATTTTCTTACCGCGGGCTGGGGAAGAGCGCAACCATGAAGCTTTCTCCCTCCGTGGTGGCGATGCTTCTCACTGTCTTTATGACAGGTAAGATATTTTTAAAAATAGTACCGAGTAATCTAAACCGCCTTATGTTAGACAGTATAACTAACCTGATCGAAAAATGGCGAAAAATGAACACAAGGCTCCCGATCTCGTAGACGGCAATCGCGCATCGAACTCGCTACGACCAAGAGTGGATTTTTGTCATTTTTGATGATTTTAATGTTGGAATGTAATGTAAAATGTAAAAAGTATGATTGAAAAGACAAGACAGTAAGTTCACTGCCAAATTGGGATGGAGCTGATTGACTAATACCCCTATTCCACTAGAACCGCGCTCTCGCCTCACGCTCTCTCTGCGACCTCAAATTTGCTGGAGCGCGGAGCGAGCACCGAGAGCGCGCCAACGTCGCCCTGTGAGCGTGAAGGGAGAGCACGGAGAGCGCCATGCATACCGTCACCTCGGCGACTGTTTTTAACATGTTGTCGTTCCAACAATGAGCGCAGAGAGAGCGCCGTAAGAGCGCCCAATGATGGATCAAAGGGACGCAGCGGGCACATAAGGAGCGTGCAAGGGTCGCAGCGAGTGCTCTACGAGGGTTTAGGGCCCTGTCACACTTGTGCGTATTTTCAAGGGCGCGTGTTACTTTTTGTTTGGTTTTAGTAAATTTTGCGGGGAGGAAGTTGTCTTCTACTTTGACCCACAGTTATTAAACAAAAGAATTACTTCTTCGGCTGCAAACTTAACCTAAACCAAAAACATGTTATACAGTGGTACGCAACTCATGCAAGCTTGTATATACGCAAAACTGTTACAGGGGCTTTAGTTGTCTCAACTGTAGTTCACACAAATTTCTTTCTTAGAGTGGTTTATTTCTATGAAATTTCGCTGTCAAATCACTTTTCCGTAAAGGATAATTTTCTAATTCAAATCATGGGTAATTGAAATTGATGAATAACAGCAAAATTAAATTGATTTCTAGTGAATCATATAGAATCACTTAGATGCATAGTTTCTTCTTTGTTTAGAATATCTTAAGTCACTTTAAAATCTTTCCTATAAGTTCAAATAGATTCAAAGTTGTAGTTTCAAGTGTTTGAAAATTTAGAAATATTTAAACCTTAGGTATTATTTCATCTGAAATAGTTCAAACCTGTAACAGATATTGTCAAAAACCTTAAGGTGACTCAGAACTGACAAATCACTTTGTAAAATCATAGTTTGTACTTTGCTTATGATCAGTAGAAGATGTTAAGTTTTTGCGTAAAAATGTAGTAGATGGACAATATTACTTTCTCCAGAAATTAAAATGCATCATTGTGTTAAGTTAAACGGCTTTCCTCAAGTTAAGCTTCTGAATATCATATTTACTAGACTTTCTGAGAGTAAGACGTAAAAGTATCCCGGACACTCCTACCCTACTCGACCGAAACCTCTGCTTGGAGAATAGGCTAGTTGGGCGCTGGGCGCGTGTCATCGAAGTGCAATGACGTATCTGTCGTCTAAAGTCACTAATGAAGGTTGCTAGGGTAGTCCGTATTAATAAGGAAGGTTGCATGACGTAATATTTACATACAAGCAGCCATCCCACCAACATGTCAAGAAGGTTAACACTAGACTAGCGCGTTAGAATAAGCACGAACATCCTGTGTATTTCATTATTTTGTTTCACTGAGTCTTTAATTTTCTCCAATCGTGATTTTTCTCCGAGTTATGAATCTTTAAAGGTTAACTCTCGGGACATGCCAGGTCACTGTAACTGTTTTCACAAGCAATGCAAATAGGAAATCTCTTTGAAAATGGCATGGATAACAAACTCTGAAGCAATTTGGAGACAAACGGCTATCAAGTTGCTGAATCAACACACAGGCAGCGCAGACATTTTGTAATAATGATGCTAAAGTGTTGGTTTATCAAATTGCTAAGCTGTGTTCATCTAGTGTTTTTCTTCACCAAGCATTTCCCACACTGCTCCAGATCCAGCTATGATATTTGATGGAAAATATTTCTTTGCCTCTGAAGGATGACTTATCTTAGCATCTATTATATTGCCTGCTGACTTACTCTCGAACATTAGCCGCTCGCACCGAACACCAGCCGACCACAGCCAAACTAGCTCCCGAACAATCCTAATCATGGTCGGGGAAAAGTCGAGAGGCCATGTTCGGCTATGTGTAACCGGGGTTTACGGGTGTGACGGTTCGGGGGAAAGGGGTGCACTTGTGTTAGGAGTACTAGTGGACGCTCTGCTGTATTAGATTTTGAGAGTGGACCCCTGTCGCCTGGACAGTTGGCTGGTTTGGCGCGTGATATTTAAATGCGACGACGTATCCGTCGTTCAAAAACAAATAAGGAAGGTTACTAGGGTATTATTAATCAACAAGGAAGGTTGCTATGCATGTTCAATGACGTCTTGTTTACACATAAGCAGCCATGCCACAAACATGTCAATAAATTAATTCCAGACTAGTCCGTTAAGAATAATAAGTTTATTGCACAACAATTGAACAAGGTACAAAGTATGGCATTCACTGGTACATAGATAACATTCTATCAGGCTAACCAATCTATCTTATACAATATGGTGTAGTAGTAGTAGTAGTAAATTGTTTATTGATAAAAAACACATGAGAAAAAACGGCATTGCAGTATAGAGACTGAATTGCGCCGCAGCTTACAATCACGTACACAGTAAAGTCGACACGATCAGAGTACTATGTACAACAGACGATAACAGTTCATATGTCCAAATGATCGTTGACTAATACAATTAAAAGCTAGATTTCAGTTCGACATTACTACTAAAAGCAAGGTTAATGTCCAGCCGGAATAACAGATCAGAGTTTTTTTCCGCCAAGGAGTTGCGCCAGCGCAGGTTTGGCACTCGTGGTGTATCGTTTAGTACCCCTGGCTTGAGAGTACTGGAGTGAGTTCCTCAACAGTCTGCCGTGCTGTTCTCCTCGAGTCGGAGGTAGCCAGGAACAGAAACGTGGCGATTGTCTCACTTTGTTTGCAAAGTTCACGCAGAGGTCGTGTCTGCGGTCAGAAAGAGTTTGCAGATTTAATCCTCTCAGTGTGTCCGTATACGAGTTATACTGGCGACCCAATATGATCTTACAGGCACGTTTCTGAACGCGTTCCAGTCTGTTGATTTGACTGTTGTTGAGGGCGGCGTTCCAAACTGGGGCTGCATACTCGAGGAGCGGTCGAACATACCCGCAATAGATGGCCGTCAGGTCCTCTGTCGGAAGGCCAGCTCGGCGCAATCGGCATAGCAGAAAGAGGCGCTTGTTTCCCTTTGATACCATACTGTCCACTTGTGAGTCCCATCCCAGGTCGGACTGGATCTGAAGTCCAAGAAGTCTGGCTTGTGTTACTACCCTGAGTACTTGGCCTCCCAATGTAAGGACTGGGGGAGGTGGGGGTCGTTGCATAAAGCAAATCTGTAGAACTTTGCACTTCGTGGGATTCAGCAGCATATGGTTTCTCTCTGACCAGTCGTCTAACTCGTGTAAGTTGTTCTGCATGGTTAAAGGTGAGTAGACCGGTCGGATTTCCCCCAGGTTTAGATCATCGACATACTTCCAGTAGTCGCTGTTTAGTGTCCCAGCATCGTTGATCATGGCCAAGAAGATCAAAGGCCCTAGCAAAGTTCCCTGAGCCACCCCACAGGTGAGTGACTCCCAATGTGATAGTCCATGTTGGTAACGTACCCGCTGTCTACGGCCCGACACAAAACTGCATACCCAGGGCAGAAGGGAAGACCGCGCCCCCATTTGTACGAGTTTTGTGATAGCTGTCGTGTGACAGACTCTGTCAAATGCCTTGCTGAAATCTGTCAGTACAAGGTTACCGACAGATTGCTTCCTCTCTGCGCCTTTGAAGAAAAAGTCAAGGATGTCTACCAAGCAGTGGGTTGTGGAAATTCCTCTGAGGTTCCCGAACTGTCTGGGGTCCACAGTAGGTAAGATGTCGCGGAGGAGCCACGTGAGGACGAAACCCTCCACTACTTTGGCGAACTGTGATGTTAGCGACACTGGTCTGATTTTGTCCAGGTCTGCTGGTTGTTCTTTCGGGACGGGGATGACGATCGCGTCCCGCCACTCCGGTGGTACTCTGCCCTGTCGTAGGGATGCATTTGTGATGTCGGTAAGTGGGGTGGCGAGCTCGCAGGCGAACTCTTTGATGAGAGTAGGCGGGATGGCATCAGGACCTGGAGCCTTGGTCACCTTTACCCTTTGCAGGCGATGGTACATCTGCCATGGGTCAATCTGCGGCGGTGGAGTGGCCGGTAAGAATGATGGTAGCATGGCTGTGTCCAGAGGAGGCAGAGCCTGGCAAATGGTAGCTAGGTGGGTGTTGATGGCTCCAGCGATGGCGGTCATGTCTGTTGGGTCCACACTAGGCACGTGGACAGTGGGAGTAGATTTGGAGAGGTTTGCCAAGCGTCGCACCTGTTTGTGCCACTCAGACGGGTCTGTTCTCTTCAACCTCTCGGCATGATCACTGTAGAAGTCTTTCTTTGCACGTTTGCATCCGCGGTCAACCTTGTTCCTCAGGAAACGGTAAAGTACCATGTGGCCTTTACTGTGTGCCTGTTGTCTCCTGTGGATCAAGTCTTTAAGCAAGGCTGACATCCATGATTTGTCCTTGTGATGTAGAGAGCATTTCCTTGGGGGGAAGTGCTTCTCTACGGCAGAGTTCAAGGTGCGGTAGAAAGCAGCGGTTTTCTCCTCCACTGTGTCACTTTCCAGTACTTCACTCCAGTTGTGCGAGGTGATCCATAGGCCAAACGCCCGTATACTGGAGTCTGGTAGAGGACGAACGACGACCTGCTTTGTTTTGTTTGGCATCTGTGACCGGACTCTTGGCTGCCACCAGACAGCTTCGTGGTCACTAGTTCCTATCGGGTTTGTGACCACAGGGGTTAGGTAGAAGGACTTGAGGTTGGTGACTATGACGTCCAACGTGGCGTCCCCAGGCGTAGGGGCGCTGACCACCTGTTCCAGTCGGTGTGACAGGACGAGGGGCCTGTAGTCGAGACGATTGTAGTCGCCGGCAAGTATTAGACCAACGTCTGGATTGTGTGTTTTCAGAAGGTCGGCTGTGTTGACAAGATGTTCAATGAGGAGTTGTTGAGGCTTAGAGTTGGGCGGGATGTAGGTAGCACACACTGCAATAGCTGGCACCTGACGTGGGAGTCGCTTGGGACGGACCCACACCCACACCCACTCAAGTTCTGTAGGTACTTGGACTTGAGAGATCGGTCTTGCCTGTACATTCTCGTGGATGTAGATAGCAACTCCACCTCCTCGTCGCTCCGTTCTGCTTGTAGAAAAGAGCGTGTAATTGTCAATGTTCAGGAACTCACTAGGCATTGCGGTGGAAAACCAGGTCTCCGTCACGATGGCAATGTCGGCCTTGTACTGATGTACTGTAAGTTCAAACTCGTCTAGTTTGTTCATCAGCGAGCGAGCGTTGCACATGTAGACAGACGGAAGACCTGTAGTGGTCCTTTGTTTCGGTGGCTGTAGAGGTACGCTAACTAGGTTACTGGCACCTGCATTCCTGCATGTCTGTTGTTGTTGACGAAATTGCTGGGAATATTTGCATATGAAGGAACCAGAGGGAGGGCGATGGCCGACTATGGTAGAGATCTTGCGAGCCCTACCTCTTCCAGCTTTTCTCCCTCGAGGTCTGCTTCTCCACAGTAATCCATTGAGTTGGAGTCTGCCCTTGATAGTCTTGCTTGCCCATGGATCCACAGGGGGCATAGAACGTCGCAAGCTTCTAAGGAAATCCAGGGAGTATCGGAGGACGCCAGAGGCCGCCATTATCCCAGCTTGGCACAGACCGCGTCGGGGATCCTCGGTTACACGTCAATAATCCAGTGGGAAACGTCAGGTTTCGCTTCTAGACAGTCCTTGCACGTTCACGTAACACATAAAAACATCTATATTGCACAATCCCATAAAAAAAAACGTTGGTTGAAGACACCAAAAGCGCTCCTATAGGGGAGAGGTACAAAACCGCGGCTGCCCGCTACAGGAGCGCCACCTACGTAGTAGTATGGGATGACAATGGGATTTTACAATCGTTGGAGGAGTTTCTTACGTCTAGACATTCTTTGATATATTTACCTTCGCCGAGAAGGTTATGCAGAGGGTAGCGTTTGTATGTATGTATGTATGTATGTTTGTAAAGACCAGCATAACTCAAGAAGGCTTGGATGGATTGTCTTGATATTTGGTAGGTGGGTAGGTCTTGATGAGATTAGGAAATGATTAGATTTTGGAACCCCTAGCGGCTTGTTACGGTACTGCAGCGGAACTTCCTGTTTCGATATCTCGTGTTCTGGACAAGCTATGGAACTGATTTTTGAGTGGTAGATAGCTCTTTGGACAGAGAGTAAGTGGTATAGGTTTTGGCCCCCTAGCGGCTTTTTTGAAACTGCAGGATCAGGTTTTGGTTCAGACTGTGAAAGGGAATAACTCAAGAAGGGCTTGATGGATGGTTATGATTTTTGGTAGGTAGATAGCTTGAGTGATGATGTACATAATTAGATACTTATTATGCAAATCAGTATCTAATTTGCATAATTAATGAGGAAAGTTTATACATCCGCCAAGTTCCGCGAAAGGACTCTGAAACATGTGGCATATGTAACTGAAGAAGAGAGAAATATTACTACATATCAATTATGCAAATGAAGACCTCATTTGCATAATTAATGAGAAAATACTATAACTCAAGATGGGCTTGATGGATGGTAATGATTTTTGGTATGTAGTTAGCTAACGTGATGCTTTGTGTGATTGGACGATAATTATGCAAATCAGATTCTTATTTGCATAATTGATGAGACAATTTTAAAAACCCGCTGTGTTCCATGATATGACTATTGACAATTGAAATTTGTTAGTCTACTGAGGAATTTTGATGGATAAAAAATATGCAAATGCTGGCCTAATTTGCATAATTAATGAGAAACTACTAAAATTCCATACAGGTAAAGGATGGCAATTTCATACTTCTGTCATTTGGAAGTTATGTGAATGTGAACATCGTTGAATCAAATTATGCTGATAAGGACTCCATTTGCATAATTCATGATAAATGTTACTTTGTTAGCATAACCTTCTTTGTTAAGCTCATACTTTTGTTTTTTGGGTGAAGAAGATCAACTGGTATGATTTATAATTGATGACAAACACCCCTGATACGTCAGTCATAAAGGTTAAAATCATTTGGCGAAGGTATGAGGTCGTGGAACTCTAGTTCCCAATGTATACCATGCATGGGTTGTCACATGTCATTATGTACTTAAATTTGCTGTTCAAGTCCATGGAGATAAATCCTGGTAAATCCGACGTTAGCATGTAGTATAGTGAATTACGTATATCAAAATATTTGGGACATACATTCAAAAAGTGATATTCGTCTTCAACTACCTCTGGACAAAATGGCCAAACCCTCTGGTCGATAAGAAATAAGCACGACCGTACTGTGCATGTTATCATTTTGAAGTGTCACAAGTGTCACCGAATCTTTTCTTCAATCGTTTTATTTAGCCCCCGAAACCAATCCTAATCATGGTTGAGACCATGCTTGGCTATGTGTAACAGGCCCGGGGGCTTAAGGGTGCGCCTTAGGTAGCTGTTATTATAAACAGGGGGCGTGCGAGTGTAAGGGGTGGACGTCCTGCAGTAGGTGTTTAAAATGTTTGAGAGTGCCCCCCTCTCACCCGGACAGTTGGCTGATTGGGCACGTGACATCTAAATACGATGGCGTACCTGCCGTCTGAAAATATTAAGGAAGGTTGCTACGGTAGTCCTTATAAACAAGGAAGGTTGCTATGCATGTCCGATGACGTCATGTTTACACACAAGCAGCCGTGCCACAAACATGTCAATAAATTAACTCCAGACTAGCCCGTTGAAATAACACGACCATGCTGTGCATGTTATCATTTTGGAGCGTCATTGAGTCTTTTCTCCAATCATATTACATTGT
Organism: Branchiostoma lanceolatum; assembly: GCF_035083965.1. NCBI lineage: Eukaryota > Metazoa > Chordata > Leptocardii > Amphioxiformes > Branchiostomatidae > Branchiostoma > Branchiostoma lanceolatum. Next base: position 16,847,252 of record NC_089734.1, on the reverse strand, counting down.
CAATATAGTAACTCGCATTGAAAATGACATTAGTAACAAATACTGAAGCAATTTGGATACAAAGGGCTATTCATGCAATTCGACAGTGTGTCAGCACACAAGCAGCGCATACATTTCGCAATAATGATGCAAAAGTGTTGGTTTGATGAAATTGCTAAGCTCTGTACATCTAGTGTTTTACTTCACCAACCATTTTTCCATACTGTTCCAGCTCCAGCTATGATCTATAACGGAAACAATTTCTTTGCCTCTGAGGGATGGTTTATCTTATTTAAACAGATCAACTGTACACCGGCAACATGCAATAAGAACTATTATGTAAATAGACGATCGTTGAAGTCGGTCATACCAAAGCAGATTTGCATCATTTATATCGTATAACAGGGCATTCACTGTTTCACGCCTGGAGTCTTCAGTAAAGCACGGCATTCAACATGATTATTTTCGCAATAGTGCTAATTTCCAAGACGCTGAAAACGGAAAAAAATCAGGGAAGGTTGCTAGGGTAGTCATAATAAACAATGAGATTTCGATGCAGGTCATATGATGCCATGTTGAAACAAAAACATGCCGAAAACTTATGTCAAAATTGTTAACAAATACTATAGTCGTTACAATTGTTACGTTGATGCTGTAGTGTTGTTATGAGTTATATGCATGTTTTTATTAAATGCAAACATAACGGTGCTGGTCTTCTGTCATTTGGAAACTATTCCATCACATTGGAGGGATAAAGTCGTGTCTTATCCAAATTGCTTTAACCAGCCAACAGGATATTTCAAATGATACTAGATTGATTCGGTAAGACCCCCATTCCACTTGGACGGCGCTCTCACCGCGCTCTCACGACGACCTAAAATGGTCCAGAGCGCCGTGAGAGCGCCGAACTCCTGGAAAACGTGCTCAAGTGGAATCTCTACGGCGACCCTTGCGCGCTCTCAGTGTGACCAAAATGTCAAATGTCAGCAACCTTTTAAAGATTTCACAGATCACTCAACGAATTCCAGAGATAAAGAAGGAATTTTTGTTGCGTTTTATGTGCTTTGTATGTTGTCTTCTCAGTCATACCTTTACCTCTTGCATCATATTTGAATGATAAAATCAAGGGAAAACAGATAAATTTTAGTCGCTGCACGGTCGCTCAGTGTGTGTCTTAAGTAATATGTGTATGTTAAACTTGTTTTTTCTGTGTTGTCGGTCATGTAAACTTTTTGCAATAAATATATTTTATCATTTTACGTTATATTAGAAACGTAAATAACAGAATTTTGAAACACATTTTGAATCACTGACAATAAAACTTGGAGGGAATTTAATTTGAATGGAAGCAAGTACTTGTAGTTATTCGTCAATTTGTATTACCCACGAGCAAAACTATGATTTGACCACAAAATTCCCAGAAATTTAAGATACACCACTTCACGAATGAAATTTGTTTGAACTACAATTAAGACCATTCAATCCTCATAGAGCGCTCGCTGCGATCCTTGAGCGATCGCTGCGGCCCTTTGATCCCACCTTGGGCGCTCTCACGGCGCTCACCGCGCTCTCATGGCGCTCTCACGGCGCTCACCGCGCTCGCTCCGCGCTCTCTCTGCGCTCTCTCGGCGCTCGTTTTTTGATCGCCATCCTCGGCGCTGTCACGGCGAAGGTTTTGAGCATGTTTAAAACCATGGTGAGGCTAAGTTGACGGCGCGCATGGCACTCTCGCCGCGCTGTCGGCGCTCTCAATGGCGCTTAAGCCGCGCTATCGGCGCTCTTACGGCGACCTCATTTTGGCCAGATCACCGTGAGAGCGCGGCGAGAGCGCCGTGGGAGCACGGATGGAGCGTCGTCCAAGTGGAATGGGGGTATAAAGCACAATGTTAAAAACAATTGTCAATATCACGGTGCTTCTTGACAAGGCGGCCAAGCGCCGAGATTCCAAGGCACTGAAAACTTATTAATTACGGAACAAGTATAAGGAAAGTTGCTAGGGAAATCAATCTAAACAAGGAACGCTTGCTAGCTATTTGCTTTGCAAGAAACATGGCGTCATGTTTGCCCACATTCAGACAAGCCGTAAATTTGATGTGAAGGAGGTAAACTCGAGATTGGCCGTTGAAGTGAATAAGATGATACCATGCATATATCTTTGTTTTTCCTAATTGTGAAAATATGGTATTCTGTAATTTTCTGCCATTAAACTGAGGCTTTTATTCCAATCGTTCTCAAGAACAATATCGAATTAGGGATTCAGCTTGAGATGTTCGGCATCGTTTGCAATTTCTGTAGGTCCTTTTTTTCGTTCAGGGGCATAGTAATATCCGATTGCTCATAATTCCTACGCATATACTGATGAAATGTGAGCTTTGAAATTAGACAAAGATGATATTTGGTAAAGACGGTAAATAGTTTGTACAAAACGTTATTAGGGAAGGTTGCTATTAATATTATAAAAATGTTATCAAACGATCAGGAAAGTTGCGATGCATGTTGTCCAAAGTGATCTTTACACATAGGCAGTGCCGTCATCTTTAAATGATGGTGCCATTATTGTATCTTATTATTTGTATGGTTAAACTGCATTTTAAAAGTGTTGGTCTGATACCATTTTAAAACTGCGTACTTGAAGCATATCTTATTGATTACTCATGTCCCGTCGCTATTGTGTTGATAATCACCTTCGCATTTTAGTACTAAGGTTGTAATATTGTGTAACTCCACTAGAACTTGATAATTCTCACATCTTATCGCAGATGGTCGTCTTTTTCCTTAAAGCTAATTTATAAGGTGGAATCCATCTGAATTAATGCAAACAAAACGAATCAAAATGGACATAATCAGCGAATTTCAGAAGAGGCTAGGGTTCACTTAAATTTCTAATTAAAATGATCCATTCTTCTATGATGTTAACATCACTGAAAGATAAAGCTCGGATGACATTTAGCTTCCATATAGCTTTTAGGTTCTGTAGGTTGAAAACTAGTTGGGGGTAAGTCAGCAGTGGTGATGGCATAGTTAAGGTTTAAATTTGACCACTGACATACACCGAAACACCAAACATCGGCGCCGATCATAACCCTTTAATTCATTCCAGACCTCCCGTCCACAGCCGAATGTTTTGAAGATTTTGAAACATTCAGCTGGCGCAGCAAAACACAAGCCGACCGCGCCAAACTAGTGACCGAACCAATTGTAGTCATGATCGGGGAAAGGCCAGTGTAAGGGTTGCACGTCCTGCAGTAGGTGTTTGAAATGTTTAAGAGTGTCCCCTCTCGCCCGGAAAGTTGGCTGGTTGAGCGCATGCCATCTAAATGCGATGACGTATCTGTCGTTTAACCCTATCCAGACTGGGCTTTTTTGGTATATCTGGGACTGGGGGGGGGGGTGCTCATTCGCCCCCCCCCCTCATAACTTATGAACGGTATGATGTATCCTTCCCAAATTTGTAGGGAGTCATGTTCATGTAAAGTTTTATAATTCCTAGAATTTTGGTGACGTTGTGGCGTAATATGACGTAATTATGACGTCATTGATGTGATTTTATTGGCTAAATAGGGAATTCCCGTAATATCTAAAGTTATTAAACAAAATAGTATGTATTTTTGATTTTAAGGTATACCAGGACGTATTACGTAAATCGTGACTACGTTGACGTCAAAATGACGTCATTAAATGACGTCACGTGTTGTTAGCGACCCCTTGGGATCCGCCATCTTGGATCGGCCATTTTGAAATTTTCAAAAATACTTTTTTTCCACCTATGACTTATGATCGCGTTAGAATAAGCACGTCCACACCGTGTATTTTATTGTTTTGTAGTGTCACTTAGTTTTTTCTCCAATCATTTTCACAAGTAATGCCAATAGGTATTCTCTTCGAAAATTGCATGATAGGCAACTCTGAAGCAGTTTGTCACTGTTTATCAAGCCTTTGATGAAATTGCTCAGCTATATAAATCTATTATTTTTCTTCACCAACCATATCCCCACACTGTTCTAGCCCGAGCTATAATCTATAATGGAAATTATTTTCAGCCTCCAAATGACCTAGCTCAACATCTATTATGTACCAACTGTACACTGGCAACAGGCAATAGAATATATCATTCAAATAGACAATAGGTAAGAGCGGTGATGCCCAAAGGAAATTTGCATCGTGTAACAAGCCATTCACAGTTTTCCGCCTGGAGTCTGCAGTGAAAATCAGTGTTTAACAAGTTTTTTTTTTTTTTGCAAGAGGGCCAAGTTCCAAGACGCTGAAAAAAAGAAACAAAAATAAGGGAAGGTTGCTAGCGTAGTCCTCGTAAACATGGAGGTTTCCATGCATGTCACATGATGCCGTGTTTAAACAACAGCAGTTATGTCGAAATCTTATGTCAAAACACAAGACTAGTCGTTACAGTTAGCACGGTGATACGGCGGTGTTGATATGAGCTGTATGGATATTTTTATTAAATGCAAACATAATGGTGCTTTCCTTGTTTTATGATAGTCAAATCTCAAAACAAAGCTTCAACTGCGACCTTTGGAAATTAGTCATTCACCTTCGAGGAATAAAGAAGTATATTGTCAAAATTGCTTTTAATAGATTACTTGTATCCAGCCAACAGGTAATAGTATATTTTAAATGATTAGATTAAGTAAGTAAAGCACATTGTTAAACTAGATTTTCTTAAATCACGGTGCTTCTTGACAAGGTGGTCAAGCGTCGAGCTAGATTCAAGGACACTAAAAACTTAAGGACTAAGGATAAGGAAGGTTGCTGGGGAAATCTATCTAAACAAGGAAGGTTCCCAGCTACTTGCTTTGCAAGACACATGACGTCATGTTTGCCCACATTCAGTCAGGCCGTAAATTTGATGTGAAGGAGGTAAACTCGAGATTAGCCGTTGAAGTTAAAACGATGATATATGTCATGCATATATCTTTGCTTTTCTGAATTGTATAAATCTTCCATTGTGTAGTCAGGTTTCTGCCATGACATTGAGTCTTTTTTTCTAATCGTTCCTAAGATCAATGTCGAATAAGGGATTCAGCTTGAGATATTCGGCATTGATTGCAAATTTTGTGGGTCCTTTTTCGTTGAGGGGCATAGTAATATCTGATTGCTCATAATTCCTAAGCAGCCAGGTAATGATGAACTGTGAGCTTTGCAATTAGACATAGGTGATATTTGGTAAGGACGGCAAATAGTTTGTACAAATCGCAATTAAGATAGTGTGCTGTCAATATCATAAAAATGAGGCAATCAGGAAAGTTACTGTGCATGTTGTCAGAAGTGATATCTTAACATAGGCAGTGCTTTGAATAATGATTCTATCATTGTAACTTTTTATTTGGCATATTTTAACGGCGTTTGTTTCATACCATTTTAAAACTTTGTTTTGAAGTATCTCTTGTCAATAACTTTTTCCCCGTCGTTATCATGGTGATAATGGCCTTCGCATTTTAGTACTAAGTTTTTAACATGATAGTTTTAGTCGAATAGAACTTGATAATTCTTATCGGAGATGGTCTTCTTTTTCCTTCAAGAAAATATACCCATTTGGTGAAAGCCATCTGAATTAATTCAAAACAAGATAATCAAAATGGACATACAAATCAGCGAATTTCAAAGAAAGGGTTAATTCTTTAAAATGATCCATTCTTCCATGTTTTTTTTACACCATCGAGGGATCAAACTCGGATCATGGTTAGCTTAAATATAGCTTTAAGGTTGTGTAGGCTGGAACCAAGTTGGGAGTCAACCGTGGTTATGGTATGGTTATTTAAATTTGACTACTGACTTACTCCGAAACACCAGACGAGGCGCCAAACACAACCCGGCAACCCATTCCAGACTTTCCACCCACAGCTGGATGTTTTGAAGATATTCAGCTGGCGCGGCAAAACACAAGACGACCACGCCAAACACCTGTCGGCCTAAGCCAATTTAGCTCCCAAACCAATCCTAATCATGGTAGCGAAGCCATGTTCGGCTATGTGAAACAGGCCCGGGGGGCTTAAGGGTGCGCCCCAGGTATCTGTACCCAGGGACATGCTAGTGCAAGGGGGGGACGTCCTGCAGTAGGTGTTTGAAATGTTTGAGAGTGCCCTCCTGTCATCCGGACAGTTGGCTGATTGGGCGCGTGACATCTAAATACGATGGCGTACCTGCCGTCTGAAAATATTAAGGAAGGTTGCTAGGGTAGTTCTTATAAACAAGGAAGGTTGCTATGCATGTCCGATGACGTCATGTTTACACACAAGCGGCCATGCCACAAACATGTCAAGAAAGTAACTCCAGACTAGCCTGTTGAAATAACACGACCATGCTGTGCATGTTATCATTTTGAAGTGTCACAAGTGTCACCTAGTCTTTTCTCCTATCGTTTTATTACGAATGACTATATCAGATGAACTTCAGTTAGATATGGACCTTGGGGCGAGGCAATGGGGAATTTTATGTAACGAGAGGAAGGATGGTGGTGGTGGTGATAATGATGACGCAACGAAAAATAGGCAATGGAGTCTCCAGTGTGCTCTATTCTTTCAAGGCCAAAAACACAGTACACTAAAACACAGAAAGGAAGAAAATTAAATTAAGTTGTTAGGGTACTCGATAATTATTACAAGTAAGGTTTTTATGCATGTCACGTCACGTTAAAAAACAAGCAGTCGTGCCGCAGAATTTATCTCTATTTTGGCGATTAAGTTATTTAGCACCGGACACTGCATGCTTTTATTGGGTGGTTATACCAATGACCAGGCCTTATGACACCATATATACCTCGGGGTTGGCTCTAGGCAGAAATAGCAAAACCGACTGGCTGTTATGGCCCAGAAAAATTGTATGAAAATTATTTAATGCTTTCTTATCAACACAAATTAATAACTGCAACAAATTTTACTTGTTCTTACAGAAAAATACCGCATTAGGTTCATGTTTTATATGCCTTCATATTCTAGTTGGTCTAACAACAGTATCAAGTTGCGGAGATATTCTGAGATTTCCTTCGACAATCACCGTGCACGACTATGTACGACTCCAAAGTACGCTGTCAGCCCCTCTGACTGCAGTGACGGCTTGTGTCCGCATGAGAACAGACGAAGCTCACAGCGGAACATTGTTCAGCTACGCCACCCAGCGATATCAGAATGAATTTCTCTTCTTCGGTGATACGTCTCACACTACATTTTCAGTAGGTTCCGTTGTATTTTCTTATACCAAAAACGGTATTAAAGTTGTGAATAAAAATTCGCCTGGTTGCATTTATTCTTTCGGAATTTGCAGTTTATGATTTTAAAATGTTGTTAACGTTAAGACACACCAAAAAGTAATTTTTTATCCCCAAGGTTTCAATTCAATTCTCTGGCACTGGCTCCGTGGATCTACAAGTCTTGGATGGCATGTGGCACTTGGTTTGCTTCACATGGAAGAGTTCCAGCGGTGATTGGAAGATGTACACAGACGGGCGTGTTGTAGGTTCAGGTACTGGCTATGCTGTCGGAAGGTCAGTCAATCCAGGTGGTGTTTGGGTCCTCGGCCAGGAGCAAGATTCTCCCGGAGGATCGTTCCAAATTAACCAAGCCTTTAGAGGAGACATTTCAAGCTTCAACGTCTGGGACGATGCCATGACTGACTCACAAATATTACAACTACTTATAAACGTCACCGCTTACCGTGGAAGCGTGCTAGACTGGGAAACTGTTGGGAAACTAGTGTATGGCGAAGCGCAGTTGTATCGGGTGGAATGTGGTATGTGTTTCATTACATTTGCCAAAAAGATTGCGTTTGTCTTTATGACTGTTTGTTTGTCTGTGTGTTTGTTTGCTTGTTTGTTTGTTTGTTTAAACAGCTTACAGTAACTTGTTTGACCATTATGATAGTCAAGTGAGGGTCAGGAAAACGAAGATCAAATTGAGCCATTTAAACTACCGAATATACAATTTTGTATTCTCGACTTCGGTTGGCCTCGATTTTCTGTTTGGGCTCCCTATCTGTTGACCTAGGAGTCGACGGATCGTTGTCATTTTTTTGCATATTTCTTAAGTAGAAAAGTACACAATTTGATAATATTGTACATATAACATCAGGACCAATTTCAATAAGTTGTGATATGTCACTTAAACATTTGACATAAGGAGGGGGATGACGATTGTGCAAATAAAATCCAATTTCCAGAATTGTTTTCAAAAAATGGATAACTTAATTAAATTGATTGACTGGAAATTCATTTTGTGGCACTTTAGAAATGGACATGAAAATCATCAAATCATCAAGTGTGAAAGTTTTCTGGTCCAGCTAACTTGTTAGGATTCAATGCTTCAAGTGTATTCCTCGTCTCCTCTGTGACCTCTCTGTCCCTTTAGTAACGGTACGGACGGTCTGACCTTTATCCTAGAGATAGATTACAAGTCCAATGTTGTAAGAACGGTGGCAAACAAAATTGCTGATATATTCGCATACTCCTGATCTGTCTGGGCAATAGACCCATCTAACCTAACTGAGCTTCCAGCCTTTTGCCTAGCGTGTAGTCGTACGCGTGTGTTCACATATTTCCAGAATGATTCTTGATGCCCTTAACCAGTCTGTGCTCAAAGTCACTGCACTTTCGTGTAAGACTCCGAAGGGAGTTCCTTTCAATTGCGTAAGGTATATAGTCAGCCGGTGATTTAGCTTGCTTCCATTTTCCACATACATGCCTTTCTCTTCGTCTTCTTTGCCCTCATGACTAGGATATTCATGTATAGCTTGTCTGTCTAAACGAGAGCTGATTATCTGCCAGTGGCATGGTCTAGGATGTGCAATCATTAACTTTACACACCATAGTTATTCCGCGACCAAGATCCGTGTTAGTGCGCTACAAGAAATAGACGAAAAGGTTTCGAGCGCCTAGGTTAAGTTCACATTTCTCATAAGGTGCTGCTGACTGATATTAGATTCTAACCTGGCTAAAAGCGCATTGGATTGGTGTTTTCTTTGTGAAAATTGAGTTTGGGCCCGAACCCTACTTCCTGATATTCATCCGCGTTAATAGCAACGAGACCCTTTTGCCCGAGATTGATCTTTGTGGCATTCTTTGTCTGATGTTGCTTTGCCTTAGGAGTATAAAAAAAAAAAAAACTTTAAAAAATCTAGAATTTTCCTTATGATTGGTTCGATTAAACGTGGATTTGAAGAAACAAATCTCAATTGGTCATGCAGCGGAAGGGATATGTTTTCATCCCATACACAGTCACTTTGCTTCAGAATGATTCCCTGGGAGATCAAGAGAAGGTATCTAGACTCGGGGGCGTGAAGCCCTCAATTGAAACCTAAAATATTAAAAGTAAATTGGGGCGTGCCCCCTTAACAAAGAAATCAAAATGTGTGGACTTTATTGCCTCAAACTAGAAGGACACGCGTTGATGGATATTATGCATGCCACCAATGATACTAACCTATTTGTATGCAGTATGTTTATGATCAGATCTAGACCAGATAATGACTGACCGTAACGCCTGGGGGAGGAGAGCAAGCTTAGTCCGGCCAAGTCACCCAATATGATGATGATGATGATGTTTGTGATTATTATAAAATATATGGTAATATATCCATATTTCCAATGGTTTTCCAGAAATTTCACTCGGGCAAGATCGTTGCAACATCACTGACGATGAAATATGTAACACAGCCTACAACAACACGATAACAGAGCCTCACCGAAGTTCTGAGTTCGTCCCTGGGGCAGGTGACTCCCTTATATGTGACAACGGCTTGGCAGAAGGATGGTACCGGTTTGAGGCTCACAGTCAAAGCGTACAAATCCCGGAAGGTTGCGTGCCGGAGTACCATTGTGGAACACAGGTTCCCTTATGGCTTGACGGCACCCATCCCATTAGCAGCCAAGTAGCGGTCAAAGAAGTATGTGCCAACTATGGTGTTTCCGGTAACTGCTGTAGTCATAGGACTCAAATAAGAATTAAAAGATGCACTGCAGATGGAGGGAACGTGTTTTATGCGTATTGCCTGTCGCCTACATCTGGGTGCAGCCAAGCCTATTGTGCTGGTAAGTTACTTAATTTAACACTGCACGAAATGGCCTCGTATCCCGGCGTATACGTACAGGGATTCCTCCGGAAATATTCCATATCCCGGTGCGGATTTAGCGTATCCGATATAATTAACGGATACGCTAAATCCGCACCGGGATATGGAATATTTCCGGAGGAATCCCTGTACGTATACGCCGGGATACGAGGCCATTTCGTGCAGTGTAAGGTGTAGGAGAGTCATTACAGTTATTATAAATAGACAACAAAGAGTATTTCAGCATCTATCGGCATTAACTCAATTTAAAGATATTGGAGTCATTATAATTAATGAATTGATGAACGAGGCTTTTACAGGTTGTTGCAATGTTTCATTTGCAAGTTCTTGCCCGATGGCTAATTGCAACATGAAACAATTCAAAGAGAGGTTATACTCTGCAGATTCTGCGAGTTACATAGTTTTACCTATCATTGTCATGGCATCACTTGGATATACACAACCGAAATTTCTTTCATCTCGAAACGACGAATATTTGTCAATGGATGATGCTGGTTCAAACTTGAGATTTCGCCATATTTTCATAAACGTGAAAGAATGCATAGTGTCAGTTCTAAAAAAACTAGTAAATGTGTAAAATGTTTCAACCTCTTCTATTCTTATCAATTGTACACACAATACATGTATCCGCCACACCCTTAATTCAGTCGACCGATATTGATTCCTTATTCAGGACTCCATGTTTCAAGCTTTCCTTATTTTTTCTACATTGCAGGAAACCAATTGCCATGTCCTGCTGGTCACGTCTGGGGTAACGAGTATGGAAAATGCGTCAGTGAGTTTTTTTCGATTATTTTGGCACTAATAGCATATTCTACAATGACTGTTCTTTGATATCAATCATACTATCATGGGTAATTAATTATCTCTTATTGTGGGAAAGCGTGGGCTGTATATGAAAGTAATTTACATTTAGAATTTAACATATCTAACTCAATCCCCGGTAATTGCATTAACATACTATCGACGTTGCACCAATTTTACCCCGTTTCAGTTTTTGGTAACCATATTTTTAAAATACTTAAGTGCAAAAATACGCCCAAAGCCACACGCTTAGTCCTATAATATTCCTTTTCGTCCCATCCACTACCCAACCACCCCAGTTTCACCTATATTTTCAGGCTAATGGTATTTTTCGTCTGTTGCATCTCCTTCTAATTCTTAGGGTAGTTTTGACCTATGATACTTATGATACTTGTGCTATTTCATTATTATCTATAGAGATTTTTGGTAAGGTTCAATTGACACTAATCATGACAACTAGCGAACCAGAATCTATTTCTGTTACACGTCGACATCAGAGATTACCTTGCACATGTCAGTAAAAAAATGCAAAATATAAGACTGCTTAAATAAGGTAACATGTAACTCATCAAAATTTCTTGTCCACGACATTGTAGGCGCTTTGGATCGAACCCTTGTATATTATCGTCGGTAGCCACTATGGTAACAAGACCTTTTAAATTGCCACACAAGTAGCATGCAGTATAATACTTGAAAGGTATTTGTCAAATGCAACTAAATAATCAAGTGGTGGTAACAATGATGATGGGGTCATCTGGGTAAATATCCAATGCGTAACTACAATAAATTTCAGGTCCTTTGGTTTACATACGAGGGCACCGGAGGCCAAAATATTCGTTTTTGGGGCCAGAAAAAACCTCAATAAAATCGTTTTAAAGGCATTTATAAAAAAAATAAGAAAAAAAAACTCTGGGGGTATGCACTCCCTCTTCCTGCATACCAAATTCCATCCCAATTGGCCCAGGGACGACCGAGATTGATCGATTTGAAGATTCGACAGGGGGAGAAGGAGAAGGAGAAAGAAACATTACAAACACAATATGTACCGCCCATGCCTATAGCATGGGCGATACATATACATATTTGAATACTACAAGACGAACTTACTCCACTGACCATAAATAGACCATGACCACTCAGTCAATATAAACACTAAAAATCAACAATCGAATTCGGCTTGTAAATATAGAGGTCAGATATAGCAAATTATAATGCACTTAAAATATAGTGCAAATCGGAGCAGCATTGTCCAAGTACAGATCGATGTCCATTGCGCGATCATTTGCAGTGATTTATCATACATGTCATATAGGGAACAGCACTATTCCTGTTCCGTTCTGTTCTGTTCTACAGTACAACAAGTCCAGGTTATTTGAGGAGCGAGTCTGTTTGCCACTGATACTCTAACTGTTAGGCGGCAGGAGGTGACGGTATTGACTCGATGTTAAAAGAGAGTTAGCAAACTTCAAAGTCAGGTTCTCACGCCCCAGGTGGAGAGAGGATAAAGCGATTATCAGACCACCAAGACGGCAAAGATATCTATGAAAGATAACCGTTCCCAAAACAAAACAATCAAACAGAACACGTATAACTCTGAAAACTAACGCCAGCGCAATGATGACTTGGTTTATTATTCAATATTAAACAGTAAAACAAACAAACAGCCTTGCAGGTAACCATTGGTAACCTAAATTGCGCTGGAGGTCACAGTTAAATATAATACATTGAAAGAGAGAGATTACAGTCCGATAGTTTAAAATCGCAATTTCTATTGTATAATTAATTTCATCTGTTCGTTTACAGACCGAATTATTATTTTTGACCAAGATTGCATAATTCATTCGATACAAACGGTAGTAATATATCGATAAACTACATACATAAAATCAATTCCTACATTTCGTTCATTTCTAAAAAGGACACATTAAAACAATGACACGTTAATGCATTTCGTCTGCACCAAAATAAACACAAGAAAATCAAACATCTCGCAACTAATGACAGAACGCCCTCCAAATGTGTTAAACACTGTCCCAAATGCACATGAAGTCAAAGTCTAAACCTTTAACCGTCACCCTTTACTATAACGTTGGGTAACATAAATTCGGGATTTTTCCGATAATGGTTGACTGAAATCAATCTAGCAGAACAATAAACCATCCTTTTTTTCTATTATTCTGTCAGTATCATGTACTATCTTTGCACTAATCATATATATGGTAGATGCACAATAAATGGTATTGTTACGTTGTCAATATCAATATTTCTTTTTTACTCAGTTACACATGTCAAGTTTTTGAGAGTCCAAGAAATGCAGCGGATTTTCTTTAAGATATAGTTATTGAGTATGCAACTTAGATTGAAAAAAAAACAAAAAAAACATATGATCATTTAAATCATCCCTCAAGTTATCTACATACCAAAAGCCATGAAGATACGACAACCCCTTTTTTACTTATTTTATTTCAAAGCTTGAAGCAAAATTTGCTCCCTGAAGGAGATCAATCATACACAACTTACTCTCCCTCTAAAGAGCTATATAACACTAAAAATATGGTTATAGGGCATGTTCAGAACACGAGATATCAAAATCGGATATTCAGCTGCAATACCATAGCAAGTCGCTAGGGGGTGTCCAAATCTAATCATCTTAATGTTTTATCAAAACTTGCCTACCTAAAAAACATGTTGACAATTCATCCAGACATTCTTGATTTATAGTGTCGACATACTGAGACACCACCACACGCACAAACGCTGTCCGAAACATAACCTTCTAGGCAGAGATAATAATTATGTTCAACTTGAAGCGGGTGTAAAAATATTCCGAAATTGCAGTGAACAAGAGTGGAGAACAAATCCCCCAAAGTGCTGTCAGATGTTCAAATATGAGATGTGAAAGATTCTAATGTCTTCGAATGAAAAGTTTTAAAGCTTTTCAGACAATGACCTGCAAACTTGAGTCTAACAGTTGTGCAGTTCCGTTGATATCAGTAGTTGCCTTTAGCATATATCGATAAATGTCCCATCTTTCTCATAAAGCGGACATACTTTATGCAGAAGATAAAGGTTAACTAGCGCTCAGAAGATGAAATTTGCAACGTTGCCAAAATATGGTGCCACCTATGAGGCTTGATAGTTTTCTCAGAAATTTTGAGATTTTGGTATGTTGATTGGTATTGCAAATGAGGTAATGGAAATTGATAAAAGACTGTTTTGAAATTAACAGCTATGGGAAAATGTGTGGCATTGGCACCGACATCTACATGCCCCCCTTTTTCCTAATCATTGAGTGAATAGACAGTGGTTCAAGATCAAGGGGTCAACGTTCGACTTCTTGGCCCCACCTTGTATGGCATTCAATTTTGGAACGCTATCTCAACGGAAGTAACGTACTGTTGTACCACATAAAACATAGCTTTTCGTATGATATTAACCCTATCTAGACGGGGGGGGGGGGCGCCAACTTTGACATCGTATAACTGTCAAACGACGTATGGTAGGACAACCAAACTTGGTGACTTTTCCTAAAATCTAAATGGCAACAATATTATGATAAAATTATAAGTTTATCATTTTTAATGTTGCCATGGCAACGGGTTTCTGAAGAGGCATTTTATGCAAATTTCACTAATTTCGATTTAAACATAGTTGTTTCCAATGTTTTCTTGCTCAACCACACTTGTTTCCTACATGAATAACATCATATGTGATTTAATGTAACTGTCATGATTTAGTATTCATAAATTATGCTAATTTGATGACGTCATCGCTCGAAATCCAAGATGGCGGACAAGATCATCATTTTTTGTATAAACAGGCTTTCTTGCCTTTAAATTCGCCATAACCTGGAATTTTCGTAGCCAGAAACATTTAGATTAGTGTTTTAAGTCTATTTTGATTGTTATTTGGGGTCATACATGGAAAAAATGTATTTAAAAAAAATTCAAAATGGCCGATCCAAGATTGCGGATCCCAGGGGGTCGCTAACAATACATGACGTCACTCTTCGACGTCAATTTTACGTCAACTTAGTCACCAAATGTCTTTGTATACCTTTAAATCAATAATATGCACTATTTTGTCTAATACTTTTAGATATTATGGGAATTCCCTATTTAGCCAATAAAATCACATCGATGACGTCATAATAGCGTCAGATTACGTCATAACGTCACCAAAATTACAGGAATAATGAAACTTTACGTGAACATCACCCACTGCAAATTTGGTGATGATAGAGTATACGGTTCGGAAGTTATGAAGGGGGGTCGAAAGAGCCCCTCCCCCCCGATCCAAGAAGTCTTAAAAAAGCCCGGTCTAGATCTGATAAGGTTAAAATATATTCATGTCAGCTTTCATGGCACTGACCTATTCTTTTCAAATTACAGATGAAACTCCATCAATCACCGAGAATCCTGTCCTACACCCACCTGTCATCAACCTTACTACATGGAAAGTGACCTTTACATGTGAGGTCAAATACGACAAGGACTTCGACGATGGTTCACGGTTTGCGGTCAAGTTCTTATTCGACCATGTTGAATATCCGGAGGTCAACGATGCTACAGAGTCCCCACTAGATCCAACCAAGAAAACAGTCAAGCTTGATGCAAAGTATTTGGGTGAATTTGTCTTATTTGGCACCCACAAATGGCATTCAAAAATGGGGAAAACGGTGAGTGAAGTTTTTTGGGGTGGCTGAATTTTTTCTACAGCGGGTATCCTTAAATTATAAAAAGAATGTTGATTGATTTCCTGATGCAATTTACATCTTTGTTTCTCGTTTCTGAAGTTTTTTGTAAACACAATTTCGTACTGCAGCGAAATGTGGGGGCTTGGTTTAAAACGGTATATTCGCATGAAAATATTTTCTAATGCTAGTTCTCAGCCTGCACTTACGGCTAATTCATTGTGCACATCATGCGATTGATGTATGTGCTATTGTGTAATATTTAGCACGGTTATTGATCTATTATTACAGTAAGCATATAATAAGCCCATCGCTACTTTCCCTAGGTCTGTTTGAAGTTCCCATATCCACATAGTTAGGGGCTCCACCCATGTTGGGTATATTTAAAGCTTAAAGTTATCTAGCAGTTCTTACCAAAGTAAAAACCATTGGTAAGATTAACGCACGTTATTAGTGGCGTGTGGATGATGAAATAATGTTCTTTCTTTTTCTTTTCTTGCTATTGTCATTTACTATAAACGTGACATTTATGCCGTTTGTTTATTACTGTCATGTTTACATGTTCTACACATCTGTTGTCTGCCTTCCAGGTCTCTTGTCTTGTGCACGCCTACTGGAAAGACTTTAAACATAAGAAGAGTCGTGATCTCCACAGTAATGGATACTATGCTGGCATCAAGGTCATTATGTCTTCTTAATTTTCCACACTTACCAAATGATTCGGTAAAATTGCTACGACACTATACTATTAGGTAAATATGCCATACACATTTTGGTAAACATAATATATGGTCAAACTGCAAATTATCGAAAATTGTATTTTGTAGTAAAGCATGACAAAAATCCGAACTAGATTCTCTTTACATTTGCGCTATGTACCATAGAAAAAATTCAGATCATTTAGTCCGAAATAAGCAGTTTTGCCCTGAAAATGGCCAAAAAACTGCATAAAATCATGCATTTTCAATGTCTTTATAAAGTTGTGAAAAAACGCGGGTATTTCTCCACTCTACCACTGTGTGTGTTTTAATTTTTGAGACCAGTATGAAGTAGAGAAAAAGAAGAAACATAATGGATAACAATATAACGTTGGGTAACTTAAATTCGGGATTTTTCCGATAATGGTTGACTGAAATCAATCTAGCAGAACAATAAACCATCCTTTTTTCTATTATTCTGTCAGTATCATGTACTATCTTTGCACTAATCATATATATGGTAGATTTTGTCTCTAGTCGTGCTGACACCATAATATTTTAACTTAAAACTACCGTCCGCCGCACGCACAATGACGGTGCTGTCGGACAGGGGTGCACATTAATTCGGGAGAGAAGATTCGTCTTGAATATCTTACCGCTAATCACATTTTATACAGCAGCTATTCGTTCCATCCTTGGCTTGAGGAGAGTGCTATGGATATAGATGTGTCCAAGTAAAAAAAAGAATACACGGAAAAACGGCCGTACCGCACACATCAGGCCTTTGCTAACATCCCGTTTGTTGAGTCGGTAGAACGTCACTCAAAGTCGATCCCTACCGTCATGGCAACGTGTACATTATTCATGGCAAGTTAGCTGGATGCCGTAGCAATGGTTATACTACTATGTCCATGTGTTCCTTGTTGTGTTAGGAGCAAACTTTGAAGAAAATATCGTCTTCAGTCCACTATCACACGCAACATTTAGACAAAAAAGTGTTCCTCACAAACCTTTTGTCGTCTGCTTGACGACAGGATTCTGGGTAACAATATGGCGGCGGGAAAATACACGTGCCGTAGGTTGTAGCAAAAAAGAGGAGTTTTGATGATTGATCACACTTAGAATCCAGTTGCAGGTTAGCAAAAGAGATTGTAATAAGTTGTCTTGTAAATAATTGTGTTTAGCAGGCAGGAGATGTGAGATTTGTCTTATAAACCAGCGAACAACCGTGCAGTGTGAGTCTCCCACGAAGCCTCCAGACTCTGTCAATAAGCGACGGAGAGTTTTTGACGTCGCCAACTTCTTATGCATGGTTATCAAAGCTTTTCAGACAGTGTTCTGAATGCGTTAGTCTGTCAAGTTTGCATTTCTAGCGGTATTACTGATGTTGCATCTAGTACATATCCCTAAATACCCCGTTTTCGAAAAATCCCGAATTTAAGTACCCCACGAATTTATGTTACCCAACGTTACTCATAGTGTGATATTCATAGTGTGGCCTATCGTATTTTATTCTAAAATGCTATTAGTTGTCATTTGATAGTACGTTATTTGTCAAGACCATACCATTATGTAACAAGCGTATTTGTAAATTACCCTGGATTCCCGTAGTAATGTGCAAGACACTTTAAACACTTTTAACGCCTTTTTTTTAGTTCACTTAAATACTTGATAGATTCGTTTGTCGTCTATCATGGCTTGTTTATGATTTCGGTAAAAAAAAACGTATCTTCTCTTTAGATAAAATCTGCCCGACAAAACATTGGCGTATAGATTGTGTTTTCATCCTAAAACAAATGTGTGCATTGCCCTTTAAATAATGTCACAAAGGTCAACGTTTATTGAAGTGCTGTTATTGTAAGACTGTCTCCCAGAAAAGACACTCAGTATACCTAAGGGTTTGCAGCTTCAGGTTGAGACCCTAGACTGCAGTGTGTTATATCTTTTTCCAGTTGTAGATGGATCATGCACCCCAGAAAGTAATACAGTTGCTTGGCTTGTTGGGGATATGCATTTTTTTTCATGAGCTGTATAGACTTTAACATTTTAAGAAATTGATAAATGAGCGCATATGTCAAACGTCAGGTTTATATGTTATATAATGTAAATTTGTAAACTTTGCTTAAAATATCATAAATTATGTTATTCCAGGCTGACAAAACGCACTTGGAGATACCAGAAGGAAAATCTGACACTATAAAGCTTCACAGCACAGTACCGTTCCTGTGTGATGATAAGTTGTGGTTTCATGAAAACAACTGTGTCATTGATATTGGGATAGAAGTAAGCGATGACGTCACCCCCGAGATTGACTGTGCATTTCAAATAAGAGCCACAAATTGGAACCCAACAACTCTTCGAGCTGAGTCGGAGGAAAAGACCATATATGCTACACAAGACCCGATAGATGGTGATCGCGTGAACGCGCTGGTTTTCAAAATATTTCCTAATGCACATTTTCATCATGACATCGAGGGCGATTTTGTCCCAAGTACATACAGTGGCTACACTCCAGATGACATTCATGTGAGTGATGTCAAAATATCTTGACACATTGATATTTTAAAAGATTTTAAGCGATAAAAACAAAAATTAGAATCTGAGAAATTGTACCCACTTTTTGTATCCAAGGGTATACTGAAAATAAGTATTAGTATATAATATTAAATATATACAGAATTTACTTAAATGTTATTTTCTAGACTACTAATCTAATTTGCAAAATCGTTCTAGTTCATTCATATGTATTGAAACTGACTCATTTATGTTAAACTTTATGTTATGTTAAACTATCTAAGTATAACATCATTCTGATATTTCCCTGCAAGTTTTAATCCTTTTTTGTCATCCAAAAACAATGTCTAAGGATATCACGAGTGATATATTGTTTTTACGGATAACGGAGTAACAACATATATTATGCAGGCTAGGCAAACTGATAACTTTATTATCAGCCTGGGGTTAAAAATATATTTTAGAAGCGCTTTTTAGATAGGAAGACAGCTTTGATTTTGGTGTGTTTTTTTGTTCTAATAAAGGTTGAGGTGAAAACCATAGATGGGGGACAACCTGGCCATTGCAAGGGTGTCACCGACCCACACTACACTACCTTTGACGGCAAGTAAGTATACGAAAGACTACATATAATCTTATTTCTCCATTCAATATATTCGTCACTAGTAGATATTTCCAAGCAAATCCATCATAATTTATATCGAATAAGTAAACTGAATTAAATTTATATGGCATGATTTCGATGCAAAAGAACTTTTTTTATTTCCCTATTCCTTAGATGTCGCACCCTTTCGCATGTTGTTAATGTCCACCCCCTTGAAATAGATAAAGTGCGGTACAAGAACTTCCCTGTGTGCAAAATAACTTGTAAGTTGTGCATGTCAAACACATTTGAAGACGAAATACATTTTATTTCAAATTTTAATCTGCCCCTTCTTTGATCACGAATGAAGCGACTTGTTCAAAGAAGCCAGCAAATTCCATCATTTCTGAAAGTTAACAAAAAAAGATAACACTATTATCTTCCTAAAATCACAAATTCCACACATTACAGACAAGTGGAATCATTCGTCTTCCATTGTCTTGAAAAAAAGTCGAACCAAATAAGTTAGAATTTCGAATTTTTTTGTGGAGGCACAAGCTTACAAAATTGTTTTCGGTCTGTGATCACCGTTTGTCATAGCAAGGTTATTTTTTTTAAAAGACGGATGTTCGCCTGGTGAAGGCCTTAGTCTCGTGATTCTTTCAAGTTAACAGTTACACCAGTTAAGTAGGTCATCGATCTGCAATCGACCTGCGTGCCGACATGCTAGACCGTGCTAACGGGATATAGAGCGACTGGCGGTCATAAACAGATTTACACGGACGCATTGCAGAAACTCTTGTGAAATTTTGGAAAGCTTGCAAATCGGGCGTAAAATACACTTTCAAGCTTCTCGGTGAAGCTTCCACAAAAAACAAACAGGCAGCACGCAGAGAAACAACACTGCTTTTAATGTTAAGGGAAGTAAATGATAATAGACTTACTTGACTACCTTGACGCCCCCTTGTCGTCCGATCTAAATTAGGCAGTTAGCCTCGGTCAGCAGCCTAAAATAATAGATTAACATAAAACTATATTATCAGACTAAAAATATGATTAAATGTGAACTTATACTGAGTAGAGCAGGCACGATTTTACTTTTCATTATTAAACATGACATTGTTGTTTCTGCTTTCCATCCTTTGCAGATATTACACGATTTTGTTCTTGGGCGAATTCCTATTTTATAAAAGCCAAGAAAGAAACTTTGAGGTGAGTTCGTATTCTATTTGCGCGGTATAAACACCCCTCGAAGAAAACAGAACAGCTTCGGAGACACACAACGGCAGTCTGTATTACATCGAACGTTTGGTCTCATTAAACATTTGCAAAAAACTCAAAGACTCATGATTGTTGTTTCAGTGCAAACATTGGCATTTATCTGTTGGAACCTCTACCAGTTGTATTTAACGCTCAATTGTACGCTTTCCAGGTCCAAGTACGTACTTGGTACTGTGGTGACCGAGGAGCTACCTGCCATTGTGCTGTCGCTGTCCGTGAAGGAAATGACATCGTGATCATAGACCTTTGCCACGTGGGTTGGGGTAACCATCACTACGCCTATCCAAAAATCACAGAAAAAACAGCAGGTAAAGAGGAAGGTATCCTGTCACCGGGGGTAGCAGTCTACAGGGATGCAACAAACAAAAGATTTGAAGTACGCATTTCTATCTCCTTTAAAACAGGTATTGTAATTTAGTAGAAATATTGACTGAGGAACTCCCTGGTTAGTAATAGAAGGTAATTAGGCAAATCAGATTCTAATTTGCCTCGTTAATGATTTTTTTAAACCAACTGCATTCCATGATAGCTGTCGACTTCGCCACATTTCTACCATTATTGTTCATCTGCGCAGAATAATGACTCCGCCAGGAAGAAAAAAACAGCAATTTGTAGAGTTTGAAAATGAATTTCTAATCCAGATATGACGTTTTGACTTAGAACTGACTGAGGTAAACGATGTAATTTTTTTTTCGAAATCAGACAAAAATCAATTTGTGCGTTGATGTCATTCATAATGCTAATTTGCTGTGTTCTTAGTGAGATATCTCTATAAAGGCCTAACACAATCACCTTTCCGATCGTTCCAAGCGTAAAGTTTTCTGGCTAATATATAGCATTAGTACAAAGCAAATACAAGTCACCAACAAGATGGAACGAAATGGTTAAATGACGAAAGGTAAAATCCGGAAAGTATCCCTAAATTAACCAATATCAAGTAAGCGTTATGCTCTATTTTGTTTAGCAGGATCAGTCTATTATGTTTATTAAAAAATGCGGTATTTTTTTCTAGATCTTTATGCCCTCTGCTACCTCTGTGGTGGCCGAAATAAACAAGTGGGGTATCGATGTCCATGCATATGCACCTGCTACTGATCGGAGAAATACCTTAGGGTTATGTGGAACATGGGATGGGGACAGCGGAAATGACTTTACCCAACGTTCCGGCATCGTTACAGGTGACGAAAATGAATTTGGCAACAGCTGGAGGTAAGAAACACTTTGAAATAATTTACTGGAACTGCGCTGAAATTAAAACAAAAAAACATGAAACTGCTATCTAAGTAATTTCCATACCTAATAAACGACAACTACATGGAAAAGAGATATTAAATGTACATAATCAGCAATCTGTAACTCCCTTAGGTAACATACATTTTTACTTGCGTAATGTGTTTTTACTACTACTGTAATTATTACTGAGTTCTATCTGTATTGTGAGAGGCACTAGATATTTAAAAGAGATATTAAATGTACATAATCAGCAATCTGTAACTCCCTTAGGTAACATACATTTTTACTTGCGTAATGTGTTTTACTACTACTGTAATTATTACTGAGTTCTATCTGTATTGTGAGAGGCACTAGATATTTAAAAGAGATATTAAATGTATATAATCAGCAATCTGTAACTCCCTTAGGTAACATACATTTTTACTTGCGTAATGTGTTTTACTACTACTGTAATTATTACTGAGTTCTATCTGTATTGTGAGAGGCACTAGATATTTAAAAGAGATATTAAATGTATATAATCAGCAATCTGTAACTCCCTTAGGTAACATACATTTTTTACTTGCGTAATGTGTTTTTACTACTACTGTAATTATTACTGAGTTCTATCTGTATTGTGAGAGGCACTAGATATTTAAAGACAAACATTTATTCGTTATTTGCTTGAAGTCATATTCAAATCTAAAGATTTGTATATATCGTAACTAAAAATAGTTGAGAACGATAGTTTTAAGCAATTGCTCAAGAGTTAAACAGAAAATTCAAATGCATCTTTAAGCTCAAAATTCATGATTAAGGTGGACATCTCTTTACTACTTCTAATCCATGTTCAACAATTTACTTGATTTGATGATTTCTTTTGGCAATATAATATCAGCTGATAGTTTCATTGTATCTTATGTTAGTATTAACATGATCAGACATACTAGTAAGTCATACCAAACTTTTTTTTTCATCTTCTAGAGTCCCTCGTGGAACAAGCTTATTCGATGTCGCATGCCCGGAGATAGATCCAAACGCCACTGAAACGGTTCGGTCATGCAATTGTGAAGATGGCGGTAATATCCGTTGCCGATATGACGAAAATGCAAAACGGAATACTCTTCGCGGTATCAATAACGAAGCAATTCCGCAGAAGGACTCCGCCAATCTTCAATGTGGGGATACAGCACGACGTTCTAGAAGATCAACCCATGACGACACCTTCTACTCAGATGACATTGATGAAAGTGAAGGGTACGTCTTTGACTACGGAAACAACCAGCCCCCACCTCCTGTCGCTCAATGGCCAACTCCTACTCTCCAACTCACCGAGGCAGATGCCGTGAGACACTGTAGACAGGTCATCATGAACTCTTCGATGTCAGCTGTATGTGCCAACCTAGGCGTGGATATATTTGCTCCTGTTGAAGCGTGTGTCGAGGATATAAAGGTGAAAATGTAATGTGTGTTACCTTTGCATTCTGTTTCCTACATATTTCGAAAGCGTTTGAAAATACATTACAGTAATCTGAAGCGCACTCAGTTGATATTTCTATAACGGTAAACTTACTTTTGCACACTCTAATCTAGTTAATCAAATGGGCATATAATCAATTTTGTCCAATTCTATATCTTTTTTCAGTTTACTGAAGATTTAGGCATAGCAGCAGCTCATGTGGACACCATGAAGGCATCTTGTACAGACGTCGCCTATCAGAATGTCAGTTTGTACGATGTTGGCGACGATGGCGTTGCAGTTCCTCCCATGGC
The DNA here is from genome assembly GCF_035083965.1 of Branchiostoma lanceolatum. NCBI lineage: Eukaryota > Metazoa > Chordata > Leptocardii > Amphioxiformes > Branchiostomatidae > Branchiostoma > Branchiostoma lanceolatum. The sequence goes on along the minus strand of NC_089734.1, from coordinate 16,823,638 downwards.
AGTACGAGACAACCTGTGTCCAGCAGACTGTAGCCAGCATGGTGACTGTGTGAATGGGACTTGTGTCTGTTTTGAGCCTTACACATCAGCTGACTGTTCCTTGGTGAAAGGCAGTCCACCTGTGGTCCGGTTCATACCCAATCACGGCCTGTGTGACATCCGCAGGCGGCCATGCAGGAAGACGTCAATCATTGCAGATGGGCTGATTGAATCCGAGAATCTCACGTGCAGAATTAGGGATGTCAAGGTGAATAAAAAATGTAGTGTGATACATAAGACAAAATTGAGCATAATTCTTACTATCAATTTATAGTTCTAATTAACTAATTACTTAACACTTTCCCCTGATTTTAAGATAGAAAATGGGCTCCAGACTATCGTCCCAGGAAGCGACCAGCTTACAAACGCAACTATTCGCAGTTTCAAAGAGGTTTCGTGCGCCCTGCCTCGCTCTCCTGTACTTCTGGGCACACCAGATGATACAGAGGGAACTATCATCTATGGATACCGGATCTCTGTCAGTAATGATGGAGAAAACTTCAGTGACGAGCTTCTATTCACCATCTACGACTCTGTGTGCCAGAACTGTACATCGGGACCTCAGTGCTTCTGGAAGGTAGGTATTGATTATTAATCCTCCTTAATCTTAGAACACCTGGCAATGGAATGAGGTGAATAAAAATCCAAATACAAAGTACATCAACTATATAAAGAGCATTGTGCAATCAACATTTATATAAATTAATAATTTTGAAATTCTCTTTCCAGTTAAACACCTGCAAGATAAGAAATTTCTGTTTTGGTGATGGAGATCCGAACCCAAACAACTGGTGTCAGCAATGTCTTCCACAACTGTCCAACCAGACGTTCAGTGAAAGACCCGGTACGACTACGTCATTAAAAGATTATTCTTTTTGTTTGGTTCTGTTACATTTTTGGCTATATCAAATACATGTTTATTAAGGATTAAGTCATTTTTTTCTATCTTGTTCTTACAGTTAACCTACCACCAGTCATTGTGTCGCCAACTGATATCACCAAAGTAAACGGGGAAAATCTAACGTTTACAGTCGTTGCCAATGACCCAGAAAGCAGGCCAGTCAGTGTCGCCGTCACATCTGCTAACACTCATGCCATCCCAGTAAATGGGGATCAGGTTCAGTGGAAGACAGATCACCCAGTAGGCAGTTTTGTTGAAACGATCAAAGCGAGTGATGAATGCGGAGCTTCTGACGCTCAGAACTTCACATTCACCACGATGGCCTGTCCCTGTCAGAATAACGGCAGGTGTGTACCAGATCCCAACATGCCTAGCGGCCAGGGTCACTATGTCTGTGAATGTCCCGGATATTCAGGCCAATGGTGTGAACAGGAGATTGACGAGTGTCGGTCAAACCCCTGTCACAACGGCACGTGTATTGACTTAATTAATGGCTTCAACTGCGCCTGTGATGCCGACCATGTTGGTGAGTTCTGTCACATTGACGTGGACGACAAGTGTGGTCTCCAGCCGTGTTTCCCCGGTGTTCTCTGCATCAACGTCGCCGGCGGCTTCGAGTGTGGGGACTGCCCTGAAGGGTTTACAGGAAACGGCATTATTTGCGAAGGTTAGTTGCGTCAGTCTTGGAAAATAAAGCAAGTTAGTAACATAACATGTATAACCATATTTCAGCGAAACACGTACGCTTTACAGCCTCTTGTACTTTTTTCTTGTATCTAACAGGTACATGAACAAAATTGAAGTCTAATGCAAGTATACTATACCATATAAATGTATATTCTATATTGTACTTGTAAAAGCTTACGACATCATACTTTTTTTTCAAACCCAGACGTAGATGAATGTGCCTTGGACACCACCAATGACTGTAACTACGTTTGTGAGAACACCCCGGGCTCATATCGTTGCACCTGTTCGGCTGGATTTGTCCTCATCAACGACCAGTGCTTTGGTAAATACTAAACCCACTACAAAACTCAAATTGATTATACAGGCGAATATGGGAACAACATTGCATTGATGAACTTTTTCTCTTTTTTTTTTCGTTTCACCCTTGCTTGCTTTGTGCTCAAGCCATTTTAAAGAAAGTGTTCATAAGTACAATGGAAATGCAAACCTTTAAAGCAACAAGATTAACAATGCAATGTGTCTAATTTGTCTTAAATCTTAACTTTCACCATTTACGTTTATGTATATCATATATGTTATTGTTTCCATAGATATTGACGAGTGTGCTTACGGGCTGTCAGAGTGTTCTCATCTGTGCGTTAACAATGATGGCAGCTACACGTGTGACTGTCCGGCTGGGTATCTTCTGGGACCTGACAACAAGCAATGCATGGGTAAATTTATTTTCTAAATCTAATTGGGGATTATTCACAATCAAGATATGCACATAATATGGTCGTTTTCCTATAAGACATGACTTGTAGAAACACAGTACATAAAACACTAGGCAACTAAAATCAATCACATTTTCTGTTTCAGAACTAGATGAATGTGACAGCACTCCGTGTCAAAATGGAGGCAGTTGTCGCGATGGCATAAACCAGTTTTCGTGCTCATGCCCATTGGGATGGCTTGGAACTCGCTGTGAAAGAGGTCGGCGATATAAGTTTTATTTTTTCTTTGAAATTCATCAAGAACTATAACTATTCATGGCTTTAAGTATCAATCTGAGAGTTAATGCCTCCTAGGTGTTCAATCCACGTATTTTCCCAGAACTATCGTAGGGTGGAACCCATAATCACCTCAGTAGGGGTATCTTTGCTAAAAAGCTTCGCTTTCACGTGCGCGTGAGCTAGCTTTAACAGAGTAAGGCGTGACAGGTCATTCGGTGTAAAATAACCTGGTGTGTTTCGCAAGGTTTATCATTGCATTTCCCTTTATATAGACGTTAGTAATAAACCCTAACTGTGAAGACAAATGTTTAGGTACGCTTTGGTAAATTGTGGTGAACAACTATGACATTAAACATGACTGTGATGTTATAATTGAGACTGACAATGTTTTATGTTTAGACATTGACGAGTGTCTGGTGACTAACCATGGCTGTGAAAATGATTGCGAGAACACACCTGGCAGTTACACCTGCAGCTGTCCGGAAGGGTTTGAGCTGAAAGATGACAGAAGGACATGTCAAGGTAAATAATATCGACTTATCAACCTTTAGTATTAAAAGCTAGTGTTATTATGATAATACTATATTGCTTGGTCAGCCAGTTTGCATTTGGTCAAACACAAATTGAATATTAATATCAAGATTTAAGAAAAGCACAATAGAATTGCACAGTTACAATATAAGGGCATTGAATAGAATACACCAGCAATATTCTTCTTGTTTTTCTTCATTCACATGTAAAGAATTTACAGAAGGAATAAGAAAGAAAAATTGAATAAGGTTTTAAACTATTTCGCAACAAGATTATCACTGTCAATAAAAATTTTGGAAGTTAAGTCTTATTGTCATCTTTTCTTGGCTAGCAATACCATTTTTGTCATTTTCATTAAGAAAAAAATCACTTGAGAAACAAATTTTAACTCGTTGACAAAATGTGTTCTTAAACACAGAAGGTTTTATTTCTTTATTGTGTATAAGAATAGACAGGAAAAAAATTAGGTCTAGCAAGCAAATCAACAGTTTGTGTAATGGAAACCATGTGTTGCTTAAATTTGTTTACTGAAAGTTCCTGTTGAGACCAATGTTATACTTTTCAGATACCAATGAGTGTGAAACCAGCTACCCGTGTACTCACATCTGCATCAACACGGACGGAAGTTACATCTGCAGCTGTCCATCTGATCTAGTCCTTCAACCAGATGGCATTACATGCGGTAATTGCACACATTTGACTATATACCTGCTATTGCAGTATCTGACGGTACGTGACATGCCAAAATGTTTATAAATATATGCTTTATCCTTGATACGTTGATGAAGGTTAGACATCCAGGTAATAAGAGAAAGATGGTAACCTTCAGTTCGAAGTGTACAGGAAACCGACCCACACTGATCAATACCTGGCCTTTGATTCCCATCACCCTTTGGAACACAAACTAGCAGTGATTAAAACTCTCTTCCATCGAGCAGACAATGTCATTACCTCAGACGAAGCAAAAACAGAAGAACACAGACATCTCCGTGTGGCTTTAGCCAAGTGTGGCTACCAAAATTGGACCTTCAACAAGGCCCTCAAACCTTCTGACCAGTCTAAGAAAACACTCAAGTGCAGACCATTGACCAACAGAAACAAGGTCAACATTACCATCCCCTACGTCCAAGGAGTATCGGAAAAACTCAGACGTATCTTCCAAAACTTCAACATTGCCACTAACTTCAAACCTCACTCAACTCTCAGGCAGAAACTAGTCCATCCAAAAGACAGGCCTGAAAAAGGCATCAAAGCCAATGTCATCTACAAACTGAAATGTGAGGAACCGAACTGCAATAACATGTACATTGGGGAGACAAGTCGACCACTAAAAGAAAGGTACAAGGAACATTGCAGAAAGAGCGCTAACCGCTACTCCTCTGCCATTTACCACCATCTAAAACACAACCAGAGACACTCATTCAATTTCGAATCCACGGACATCCTAGATCGTGAAGAACGCTGGTTCGAACGGGGAATTAGAGAAGCAATATATGAGAGGATGTACAACCCCGCCCTCAACAGGAAAGGGGGTCTACGCGTTCAACTTTCAGGCACCTGGGATAATGCACTGCCCCCCACCCCCCACCCCCGGACGAGCAACATTTAGTTACTGTACTAGAACAACAGTAGCTAATTGAACTATTGGCATAAACTTTGTCTTGAATTAATCTTCTTTTTGAAGACTACTTCAAGACATCCTAAATTGTCTTTACCTCATTAACATATCTATTCAGAGTTTTGGTATAAAGCTGGTGTTCTCAGCCCTATCGTTAGTCACTGACGAAAGACAGTGGATACTGTCTGAAACGTCTGACTGTTTCAAAATCTTATCCAGTTGCTTGAGTAATTATTTTTGGCATACTTTATCCTTGTTTAGCTGTTTTTCTAGAGTATGGCAATGAATAACATAATTTAGAACTTTTCCTGGAAATCAATACAAATATATCGGCATGATAGCCTTTTGAATTGTTTTAAGCATCATGAGAAGCACAAATCAGCCCGCTTTTCATTGAGGTCAAGAGGGAAGAGGACAATGGTCAGATAAAATATAACAGAAATGCAAATTACATGTACATCATGATACAAATATGAATTGTATTGACGGTTTCTTTCCAGTGCATTTGATGATTATCACCTATCTAATTATATTTTTCGTTATCGATACGATTTTGATAACTCAATAAATAAACGCAATTTGTATCTGGAACTAAGATGGGTTATAAGATTTTTACAAAACAGCCAAATCGTTATCTCATAAGACGTCTTTAACTAATGATCCTTTTTTGCATTGCCTTTTTAACACTATTTTTCAATGTAGTGGTACCCGCTTCGGCCGTTGCACCACAAGAAAGTACCCAGGCACAAGGTGCAGTTATTTTTAGGCTAATTTAATAATGCTTATCATAACAGTAGCATTGTGTATTTGTCGGTTTAACATCCAAATCGATCAAGGGTATTCTGTATTCTGTGGTTTACGATTGATGTTGCTTTATACATGTTAACAGAAACAACACTGCGACCCGGCGCAAGTGCCACGTTAGGGACAAACACGGAAACTCCACAAGGTAGATAAATCGTTTATGTATTCAGGATGCTGTAAAGCTATTGAGAAATTAAACACTATGCCGTGGTGTCTTTCAATTTCCATACAATGCCGCTTAAATCTGCATGGGGATGAGACGGAACAAAGCAAGCCACTTAAGTTCATTATCTTTCTCTGACGCTTCTGTTTAAATTTGTTTGGTTATGTCAAACGTTTAGCTTTAAATCGACACACTACATATTCTTTTCTTCTAATTTTTGATCCCAATCCCTATGTATTTCTGATAACAACTCTTCAGACTGTAGGAAGTCCGACTGCCCTGACAAACAATTGCAAGAGTGCGTCGAGGTCGGTGGAAACTATGTTTGTCAGTGCGTCGAAGGATACTACCTAGCTGAAGGCGGAACGATGTGCAAAGGTAGTCGAATCTTAACTCTTAATATAAAATCTATCTAACACATTCATTTGTCTATACAAATTCAATAAATCTCTTAACTGTTGGAACAAAGTTAAAATGTTCCTCAACCGTCAAACAAAATTTAATGTATACTTAAGAACTCTTATGATACAAATCAATATGCTACGATATGTGTGTGTGCCTAAGGAACATTTAACTAATGACTTCTGGATTCTTATCTTTAAGCGTCAATGCTGATCTACATACCTATAATCTTAACGATGAACGGCACTTCTTGTTCAGAATCAACTGTGTACGACGCCACGATCACTTTGGCAATGATAAATGGCAACGAAGCAGTGTTCACTGAAGATGGCTTGGGCACCCCTGGTTCGCCAGAATTTCTCGACCTAGTATTATTGATGGAGGAAGTGGTGAGTTGCGACTTTATACCGACACAAATGACATCTGGTAGGATATTGCTTAAAGATCATTTGGATCTGTTGTTGAACCAACAAATTAGAATGTATTGTGTCATTTCTAATTATATGGATTTGACAGGTTTGGCTATAAATATCGATTCTTTTTTTAACAGATCAATGCCGCCTATGAAAGCAGTGACCTTGAATACCAGTACCGGGGCTGTAAAGTCAAGGCTTTCCGACAGGGAAGTGTCATTGTGGACTTCGACCTCTTCTTCGTGGAAGATGCTGATTTGCCTCCCTCAGAAGTTATGGATGCCATCTTCAACAGCCTGGCGAACAACACTCTTAGTGGAGGGAACGGAATGATAGTTGCCATTCCATCATCTTTGCAAGTGTCTTCACAAGGTAAAGTTAAATTATTTTCTATCATATTTGCTTATCATCATCTTCATTAATTGCATATATCCTTTACAAGCTTGCCTAATTATTTGCCACTGTAGAATTGAATCGAATCATGGTCATCATTTGTAAGACTAATAACAAGGTTGTGGTGTAAAAAGGACAACGTGCATCATCACGGGCAACCTAGCAGACGATCAAGCGTTCTAGCTGCGAACGTGCAAACAACATCATTCTTAATACTCCATCAGTAGGTTACCCTCCTTTCCAGAGTAATAAGAGCAATATGTGTTTATTTGTATCTTGCTGCCATTCGTACATTGGCAACATGACACATTGCTAATACCTCATCCATTTTTGCTCTCATTAGCTACTACCGCTACCGACCAGATGTGGCACAACAGCCCCCTGTACCTCAGCCTGTTGTGTGTCGGCTGTGCTGTTGTGGTCACTGTCCTGATAGTGGGAGCTGTCTGCCTGCTGACCAGTCCCAACCGCCGCCGTAAGATGGTCGTTAGTGACAGCACGGTGGACATGGACATGGCGGACATGAATGGAAAGGCCGAAGGTATTGACGGCCCTGCTGCCGAAGATGACAAATACTAGTATATTTGGTTTCATTGCCATTTTTACAGAATGTCACTGGCTTGACAAACTGAGGTTAAAAATCTGTGAACAATGCACCTTAAAGTACAAAATTGTGAGAATTTCGATAGCTTTATCTTAGTTATATGTATCAAATCGTCATTCCAGTTTGCTACTTGGTTCGATATATGCCGCCTCTTTAGACGTATAGCATGGTTGGTTGGTTGGTTTTTCGACAAACTTTGCAACTTAAAGATTTGTAGAGAGTAGTTCAAAAAGTTTATGATACTTCTGATGCTGGTCAGAAAAAGATTATTAATATCCAAGAATGTTGTTGTAAAATAGACAGAACATTTTGCTAAAATTGAAAAACAATTACAGCTTTCTATAGTTAATTATGTTTGCTGTTCTTGATATTTTTTATAACACACAGGCGTATTGAAATGTGTATGATTATCAAGCTGTAGTGTCTTGTACAATGTACGTTCTTAGTTGTTGTAATAGAATAGTGTGATAATCTATATTAGTAACCATAATATTTCTGATGTGTTGATTTCATATTTACAACTTTTGACTCCTGCATAAAAAAAGTGTGCTTTTTAAGTGTTGCGAACTTATGTAGAGGTGGCTATTTTCAACACGATTTGCTTAGACCATGCATACTTTGGTCATTGTAATCCGATTATTTGTATTGATTTGATTTCAATTACAATACTGGTTATGCAGTTGATTTAAAAAAAAAATAGTAAGGAATGTATGACGTACATGTCTGACGTACAGGTTTGTAAGCTTCCATATGCATGTTATTCCTAAACTTGATCCCAGAACGATTCTTTGAGGTCCAAACTGCTATAAGTTACAATGAAAGCTCATCTATGTTGGTAGTAATCATGATATTTTACTTTTTGATAATACTTCATTTTGTCCATTATCTGAATCCATAACTGATTATCATAGTCCATACTAAAAGATAAAGAATATTTCTCTGTTATCTAGGTTGCATATCAATAAATCTTCACCGGCTCATGATGTGTACACTATCACAGTCAAAACAAACAATATTAGATTAAAATATGAAAACGCAACGCTTTGTTGTTTGAGTGACTCATTATCATTCTCCAAACACAAGGTAAGAAGCTTAGAGTAGTCTCGACTTTAAAATTCTCCTTCATTTCACTTTAATTGCAGGACACATCTGGCCAAAGCTTTCGTTATAACATCATTGTTGGTGTTTTTCCCTAGTATGTACCGTCAAGCTATCGCGCCCTTCCACTAAACCTTAGCATTTACAAACATTCCTTCCTTTCGACATACGACTCTTCACATGAACGCATTATCTACTATTCCAAAACAATAAAAACAACCACCAATGCCAAAAACTTTCATCGTGCGCAGACGCGACACCAACCAAAGATCTTTCTACAAACACACAAGCGCCCCCAAGTGACTCAGCAATCAACTACATACCTCACACAAAACCTCCCACGCAAACACTCACTTTCACACATTAACAAGAATACCATAGGAGATTTCTGAAAATCTCAAAGAAGTCAGCGAACGTACGCAATAGGTGTGCAACTTCGTAGACCAAAAAACCACAAGCGCTGGACGTGACTAGGACAATTTTTTTTTTTAGTCGGCATTTTTTTTTCTCGTTTGACAAAGGTGTTTTTGTAAGAATTCCTGTTGATATCCCGCGCCACATTGCTCGAGAAAATCGCACGGTGACGCAGTAAAAATCATTCTGTTTAAGACGAACAAAGTAAACGTGTTTAAGGAAATAGCACCATCATACATACATCGGTTCATATACAATGATTTTTTCACAATAAATGGACTGCAATCTGGACAAAAGTCAGTGAGTGGATATAATGGCACCGTTTATAGAGATAGTCAGGTTTAGATTTTTTAAAGTATCTCTTGCTTTTTGTCATACCCAAAGCATGAAATTTCAAACTGCTGGTGTTGATTGTCTAACATCAAATTAGCACCAGACTAAAATAAATACGCTGGATGATCAAAATGTTGGATAGATTGTTTTTCATTTCTAAATTTCTTTTTAGAATTTGTGAACTTATTAAAGAAATGCAAAAAAAGTACACCTCAGACATCCAGGTTTTTCAGGACATTTCTTAGAAGGTGGATGGCTTACAAAACTATTTGGATTTAAGACAGTTGCTTTTATTGCCACTTACGCATACTTTAATGATTAGATCCCCGGATATCGATTTCTAATATCGTATTTAAAGTGATCGCAATCCTCAAGGCCATTACTAAGACACTTCTCCAAATGGCCAAATGTAGTTTTCCTTTGAAATTGTAATAACGATGTCTTTCAAAGTCTGTTGAGTAGTATAACCTGGACTCTGAATTTTAGATTTAGCTTCGCCGAGAAGGTTATGCAGAGGGTAGCTTTTGTAGGTATGTATGTTTGTAACCACCAGCGTAACTCAAGAAGGCTTGGATGGATTGTCTTGATACTTGGTAGGTGGGTAGGTCTTGATGAGACTTGGGAATGATCATATTTTGGGTCCCCTAGCGGCTTGTAAAGGTACTGCAGCGGAACTTCCTGTTTTGATATCTCGTGTTCTGGACAAGCTATGGAACTGATTTTTTAGTGGTAGATTGCTCTTTGGACAGAGATTAAATGGTACAGGTTTTCGCCCCCTAGCGTCTTTTTTGGAACTGCCGGAGCAGGTTTTTGTTCAGACTTTTGAAGGGAATAACTCAAGAAGGGCTTGATGGATGGTCATGAATTTTGGTAAGTAGATAGCTTGAGTGATGATGTACATGATTAGATACTTATTATGCAAATCAATATCTAATTTGCATCATTAATGAGAAAGTTTATACAGCCGCCAAATTCCATGGTAGGACTCTGAAACATGTGACATATGTATCTGAGTAAGAGAGAAATGTTAATAGATATCAACTATGCAAATGAGCACCTCATTTGGTATTTAGATAGCTGACGTGATACTTTGTATGATTGGGCGATGATTATGCACATCAGATTCTAATGAGACAATTTAAAAACCTGCTGCGTTCCATGATATGACTATTCAAATATGTGACATTTGTAACGGAGGAAGAGAAAATATGTTGATAAAGAGAAAATATGCAATTGTAGGCCTAATTTGCATGATTAATAAGTAACTACGTTGATCCATACAGGTAAATACTGTCAATTTCATAGTTGTGGCATTTGGATGTTATGTGAAGGTGAACATAGTTGAATCAAATTATGCTGAGAAGGACCTCATTTACATAATTAATGATGTTAGCATACCTTTCTTTGTTAAGCTTATACTTTTGACAACGTCTGTTATTTTCGGGTGAAGACGATCAACTAGTATGATTTATGATTGATGAGAGACACTCATAATACGTCAGTCATAAAGGTTAAAATCATTTGGCGAAGGTATGAGGTCGTAGAATTCTTGTTAAAGATGTGGCCATAATGGATATTGTGTATAAGAATTCGTTTTACGAGATTGTAGTGAAAAGCTATTGGTCATTATTGCACAAAGAAAGCTGTTAAATGGATTGTTAATACAAAAAATCCAGCTTATGATTGGACATGCCGCAGCTTCACGATAACTGTAGCTGAAGGGAGAAGAAAACTTTAACTTACCACAATTCAATGGAAAAATATTAAACAATAAAGCATTACAATAAAGGCTGTTTGAGGACTTTTTTGACCTCATACGTGAGCATAATTCAAAGAGCAATAGCAGTCGCTTGCATCATTACACTTTGTTGTCTTGTAAATACGAAAACAGCGCGGTCTACAGCCTTAGAATATGAAAGCCTTTTTCCCGCCCTAATAATTAGTCTGCAATATCCAGAAAAACAAAATGCCATTTAAAGATTTCAAACGCCTGATGACGCTTGCACTATAAGTAAATGTTTACCCAAAGATCGGCATATCAAAAGATGTTATATATTTACATATCTTTGTATTGAAAACGCTACTGCTTTATATTTAGACAGTACAACCGTCGAACGTCGGTACAGTCCAAGTGGGATGTACGAGCAAGCACAGCCTGTTAGGAGCCCATTCGTGGGGTCCGACAAGAAACAAAACAGCAGGCCGCCCTCGCATGCTCCCCTCAACTGTCGAGGTAACACCAGTGAGAGTGTCAGTCATGCAAAACATAATTCTTGCAGCCAGAAAGAGCAGGATACGTCCTCAAACCTGTACGAAGAAGCTGAGGCGGTAAAACTGAAGAACACCTCTGGAGAGGTCCCTTACGGAACGGAGACGTCTACAGGTAACGTGTGCTTCTTTGGCTTGTTTTCTGCTATGCGTAGCTTTTCTGGTCATACATCTAATTTTCATTATAGATATTCCATACTTATCATATCTTACATATTTGTCGTTTTTTGCAGTAAGGAATTTGCATTTTGTGGGTAGAAAATTATGTTTTCCTATTTTTGCGTTCATGATGTATATAATAAAATATGAAGTAACCTGTAACAAAAGATAATGAAATATTCTTCTTGCAGACACGACGCCAGCCGATGAAGCAACAGGCTGCCGTTTGTGCTGCACGGTCGCCGCCTCGGCGGTAGTGGTAACCGTGGTCACAATGGTAGTTATCTTTCTGATGTTCGTTAACGCCAGGACCTACAGAAATGAAAAGGTACGTATTGTTATATCAGCTATTCGTAGAAATGCATGGAGATAATCATTGAAATCAACATTTTAAACAAATCATTTCAATTAACAATAGATCATTCTTTACAAAATAAGGGTGTGTCATAAAAAAATCTATCTGATAGTCAAACTGTAGTAGCCTTATGAATCATATCATATATTGTATTTTACCTATATTATTTATTTAAGTACTTATGATGACTTTTTCAAAGCGTAAAATTTAGACCACCGAAGCAATTTTGTCGAATTTACCTTGAATTAACATAATCGAACAAACGTTGATAAATTGATGTTCATTAGAAGACTTCTGCCAAACGATTTTTATTCAAACTTACAATCAATCTACTATTAATAATTTTGCTGGTAAATTAACGTAGTGTATCTACATTATTTAAGCCATTCAGACTTCGAATGGAACAGTGCCTACTGCTAGTTATATTTCTGTTTTCTTCAATTTTCAAAGGCTTTGCACAAAAAGGAAAATATACACATGTTATTATTTCCTGAGGTTTTAACACACGAATCTGTTATCCTGCTGTAGGTTCTCGTGCGCTTCAGGGATGTCCAAACAAATGAAAAAATATGTATATTTCGTAATTACGCCAAAAATAGTTACTCAAGCAACTAGATAAAATTTTGAAACAGTCAGACGTTTCAGATAGCATCCGCTATCTTTCGTCAGTGACTAAAGAAGGATCTGGTAGAGCTAGGTTTTATACCAAATCTCTGAGTAGATATGTTAATGAAGGGAAGACAATCATATTGAACCATCTGAATTTGCCTTCCCTTCATTAACATATCTACTCGGAGATTTGGTATACAACCTAGCTCTACCAGATCCTTCTTTAGTCACTGACGAAAGATAGCGGATGCTATCTGAAACGTTTGACTGTTTCAAAATTTTATCCAGTTGCTTGAGTAACTAATTTTTGCGTATCTTATCACCTGGATGTCTAACCTTCATCAACGTATTAACGTAATTCTCTGTTAGTTGACAAATATAACGATTACTATCGCATCCCTGCTCACATTACAAGCTGTGAACCATGTCAGAGAAAAACGTCTGTAGCAGACCTCACAAAAATGGGAGTCACTAACAAATATGAACCTTTTGTTCTTATATTAAAAAGGCTGCTGTGGCGTATTGCAAATTTGACAAAACATGTTGGGGTGTGGCAGACTAATTTGGTGACTTAATCTATGGCGAAAAGAAAGCACATCAAAGAAAAGCAATCAAAGGTCTTGAATAACAAATACCTTTAATGCGTTGTTTGGGTTTAGCAGCACTGCAGACGTTTACACATTTTTTTCACACCATGCAAAGATGCGTCGAAATATACTAGCCGTCAGTTGACTCATTCGCTAGATAGCAGTATATCACAATTCTATGCATGGTTGATTAATACTTTTCAGAATAACATATTTGATTTAAACATTAACTACGTACTTCGATTGATCTAGATTTTCATTATTCTTTTGTTGACTCTATCGTTTTTACACCAAGCCAATTTTCACCATATATGCGTTTAGAATACGCTGTTTGTGGGAACATGCTATGTTTTCATTATCTAAGTTATCTCGAGGCATATACTACTCATTACTAAGAGGATGTTCCGTATGACCATCATGCTTATGTACACGGCGTGTTTTGAACTTTTCCCACCCTACGAAGATGGGTTTTGTGGGGACAAGGTCATAATTGCTAACTTTAATTCAGGTTGCGGACGTTAAGAGGCTGATATATGTTCTCGTTTAGCGCCGTTGATGGGTTTGTTTAAATGTGTGAGAATTATTTTTTAAAAAGTTGCGATATAAATTGTTTTTTATGACTTTTAACCCTTATCCGACCGATACATGTTTGCTACAAATCTACAGTGAGGTAGGAGCTTAACTCATATAAATCATGAAAAGCAGGCCCTCGTTCTATGTATAACACATAAAATGTGCGTTAAAATCTAAGTGCACAAATGTAATCAACACGCCCTCAACCCGTAAACAGCATAGAACTATAAAGCGTTCAGCGGAGGCATATAGGCTCTACACTACCAAACTTTGCTTTTTTATTTTTCTTGATTTTCATTCTACAAAGAAAATTCATTCTGTATACAAGAATCCCTGTTTTAAGCACAAACAAGAATCCCTGTTTTAAGCACAAAATATTGCATCTATGAATTTTTATCTTAAGCCAAGAAAGTTCAAGAAAGTTATTCTAGTAGATTCAGATTTTTAAGACAAGATATCTTAACGAAAGAATATGTAAGAATACCACATTTGACCAAACAAAAATAAATCGTATATATAGTAAGACTGAAAAGAACATTTTTCTTATTTTTCTAGATATTTCTTATTGGACAACTAGAAATATTTTCTTCACTTCAGAAAAAAAAGAATAACATTCTTTGTGTAAGAATTGACATACATTCTTTCGCAGAAGTATTTTTTTTAATTCTCTTGTTTTTCTTTGCATAAGAAAATATTTCTTAACATAAGAAAACAAGAAAATAAGTGTACAGATTTGTGTTTATTTTTTTCGCCATTCTTATAATTTTTCAGGACAAATTCCAAGTTTTAACTACAACAGGTGCCTTTAACCCGGGAAACAAGCTGAACCAAACTGCCGATATGGAACAAAGTCTTGTGGAGAAAACCAACGTGTCAGGTAGATCAGATTTGCTTAACTAAGTTGTCTTGTTATGTCAAACTGATACAATAAAACCCTTTTCAGATCCGAGGTAATTTATATGTATCATTACATAAAGGTACGTCTGTGTTGGAAGAAGACATTGTGTGTCAAAGGTAAACTGCAATTTCCAACACAAGAAATCGGAAATACCCAATTGTCCGACTTAATAATTTTGGTAAGTCCATTTACTTGTGTCGGAAATTGCAGTTAAACCCATACACACATATGTATCATATTATATCTGACCTCTCAACTTGTAAGCTGAATTCGATTGTTGATTATTAATGTGTATAGTCCTTATTCCCAATGTTATCTTAGTACGCTGACTGTCAATGGAGACCGCCTTCTTTTGTTACTCAAAACAATTTTAAACATATTGCCGGTATTGCGCCTTTACACCGGCAGGTATCGGCTCATTTGTACAGCGTTTGCCGATTTTTAGCGCATTTTTAAGTCAACTTGTCGAGGATTTTAGAAAAATTTTGGCAGTTATCCGGCATTGGTGACCGGTGACAATGCGTGGTGCAGATATGCGGAGTCACTAACAATGCAGTGAATGGGAACCGGTTTGGGATTTTGGGATCTGGTGCAATTGGATGGAAGGTGCGTTTATCCGAGGTGCAATTAAGTGGCTTCTACTGTATTATTTCCTGTCGCAGTTGGCCAATGCTCGACACTGACACCTCCTGCCAACGGTGATATGAGCGGCTCTTATTACTACAAGGAAGTGATGCGCTTCACCTGTGACCCTGGTTACAATCTTGTAGGTGAGACAAACATCACATGCCAGGCGGACGGTACCTGGAGTAACCGTGTTCCTACCTGTACAGAGAAGTTCATAAACTTTATGGTGGATAACTTATCCAAAAACAGGTCGTTTTAATTAGTACACCTCGTCAATATCAAACGGGGGCTCCTAATTAATATAGTAAAGTCAAGTTTATCGCAAAACAATTGCATCAGGTACAATGTATGGCAAAAAAAGATGGATTATCAACAACAAAGGATTATTTTTACTAGTGTACTAATCCAACAATCCAACTCAATACTTAAGATAATGAAATGATACGTTTCACATAACGACACGGCTTAGGACAATCTGGCTGGGCTACATATACATGTATATTGTAACTTGACATACTATTATTATAGAAAAGAGAGAAACCTTGGCCATGATCACTCGGAAGGGAATGACTCCATCTTGGTTTGTGGACAG
The DNA here is from genome assembly GCF_035083965.1 of Branchiostoma lanceolatum. Taxonomy (NCBI): domain Eukaryota; kingdom Metazoa; phylum Chordata; class Leptocardii; order Amphioxiformes; family Branchiostomatidae; genus Branchiostoma; species Branchiostoma lanceolatum. The sequence continues at coordinate 16,807,575 of NC_089734.1, read as the reverse complement.
GAAGAGTGCAACAGGTTCAAGTCATACTGATGAAGATGCCTACATACTAGGAGACAACCTGGGCGTAACGACAGGTTAAGAAACATACATATCTTTTATCCCATGCTTATTGCAAATTGTTAAGATGTGTCTGTAACCGCGATTAAGGTAAAACCTATTGTCTTATAAACGGTATCGATCCTCATAACAGACAGTTTCTTTGCTTCAACCTTTTCATTATTTAATAGGTAGCTCACAGCACATTTGCTGCCGATGTATTTCAAAAGTTAGGAAATGTCCAGGAAACATCGAAAGACTGGTTTTAACCTAGCAAGTTCTAGATGAACTAAACATTTTTGCATGATTGAATACGTGGTGATTTGGGGTCATGAAACAGTTCTTATTTCTAGCCCATTTATGATATTAGGCCATATAAGTGTATGTTTATTTTGAATGCTTTATTTACTTTCGAATGCTTCAACATGGTTATGTCCAACTTGAATGTAACGACGGATTCTATCAATAAAATTTTTTTTCAAATTTCATCCAGCGGAATGCCAGGTTGGAAATGGGGTATCCTACCGAGGAACAGACTCCTTGACCAAAACAGGCGTGACGTGTCAACGCTGGGACAGTCAGACACCACATGGACACGACATGACACCTGCTAATTACCCTTCATCCGGACTGGAGCAGAACTACTGCCGGAATCCTGACGGGTATACCGGAGTTTGGTGCTACACTACGGATCCGGACAAGAGATATGAGCTGTGTGACGTCCCGACATGTGGTAAGATCCTGTAACTTTAGATAAAAGTTGATGTTTGCAATTGCAACTTGTGTGTTAACAATGCCCTGTTATCTACCATATACTACTAAGTTTGGTGCTTAGTTAACGACGCGTATAATTTAAAGTAGTACTTTAACGTTTATTAAATTTCATTAATTAGAATGCCAGGTGGGAAATGGGGTATCCTACCGAGGAGCAGTCTCTGTGACCAAAACAGGCGTGACGTGTCAACACTGGGGCAGTCAGACACCACATGGACACGACATGACACCTGTGAATTACCCGTCATCCGGACTGGAGCAGAACTACTGCCGGAATCCTGACGGGTATACCGGAGTCTGGTGCTACACAACGGATCCGTACAAGAGATATGAGCTGTGTGACGTCCCGACATGTGGTAAGATCCTGTAACTTTAGATAAGAGTTGATGTTTGCAATTACAACTTGTGTGTTAACAATGCCCTGTTATATATACTACTAAGTTTGGTGCTTAGTTAACGACACGTATCATTCAAAGTAGGACATCAACGTTTATTAAATTTCAATGATTAGAATGCCAGGTGGGAAATGGGGTATCCTACCGAGGAAAAGTCTCTGTGACCAAAACAGGCAAAACTTGCCAACGCTGGGACAGTCAGACACCGCATGGCCACTCCATGACACCTGACAACTGCCCATCATTTGGCCTGGAGGAGAACTACTGCCGGAATCCGGATCCTGATGTCGACCCCGGAGTTTGGTGCTACACTACAGATCCGGACAAGAGATATGAGCTATGTGACGTACCAACATGTGGTAAGATCTGATCCTGTAACATTCTTATTCACTGATTCACGTGTCGGATTGACATACAATGTATGAAACGTCTTTTATTCTAAGATTGTAATCCAGTTGTATAAATTGAATGAAGATATTTTTCATTAAATTCCAGCTGGATGGCAATTCTTCATAAACGTGCTAAGACTTAATGTTTGGAACAGAACCTTATATTTGTTTCGTACACTTTGAAGCCGGTATAGTCTGACGATGCAACTGAATGACTGTTGTCCAGGTGTTGACGCCTCTTTCAGAAATGTAATGCATTTCTTTGTTTTAGAACACTCATCCCACTGATCAGCACCTCTATATTTCAATTCACGCCATTCAACTGATCGTGATTAGGTTACGGCGTCTATCTTTGAATGTGTCCCGGTAGATTTTTACTGCGAATTCAGTTAAAAACAAATAGAGAAAAAATCCTGCGCCCCAAAATTGCCCGGCAGCCACAAAGTATCTTACTGGGTCACGTAGAGACACACCCAACATAAAAAAAAAGTAGACTAGGACTGGGCCCATTTTCCATATGTGACCACATTGTGACCTTGGCATAAACTGCTCTTTCAATTGCCGTCTGCCATGTTATTGCACACATGATCTATGGTCTAACTTTCATCCACGTAATTGTATACTATAAGTTAGCTCAAATATAGTAATCGGTAAAGGACACAGGCCTACCCCCTGAGTCTCTGGATAGGGCAATGGAAGACAGGCGTTTCTGGGCTGGCAGAGTGGTTCAAGTGGCGGAAGAAGACTGGCACTTGACATAAGTCAAGTGACCCTCTGTGGAATACGCAGCGCCCGTGTGGCACTCCTCCCTAACTAGTACCCAGTCCACAAGACTCGAACGACTGCAGAAAAGAGCGTGCAGGATCATTCTTGGCACAAAGTACACAAACTACACCTCGGCTCTGACCACTCTGAACCTCTCTTCCTTGTCTGAACGACGAGTGAACCTTTGCCTATCCTTTGCAAAAAAACTGTTAACCTCTGAGTTCAGAGACTGGCTCCCACCGCTAAGAAGTCAGATATCCGGCCGACGGACGCGGAATTCAGATAAGCTGGACACACCAACCTGCCGAACGAAACGCTACAAAAACTCTGCCATCCCCTACATGACTGATCTTTTAAACAAACATGATTGATCACTTTCCACAGCAACGACTCTTACTACTAGTAATATCTAAAGGGTCACTTAGACATTTATCCGTTTAGACGACTATATATATAAAGAGAGATATATGTTCTGCAAGTAGTGAAGCCCTGTGTTCAATCCCAATTTTTTTAATGGTTGAGAAGTCTTTGATACTCGCTTATAAGCAATGTGTAAATACCAGTACCCCATGTTTTTAGAAATGTAAATACCATTTCAATTCGGACTCTACCATTTAGAGTCCGCGACCGTGGTATCTCTAATAAAGATTTCAAAGATTTCAAAGTCAAGTCAAGTAATCGGTAGTCTACTACATGTTTCAGCTGGTGAAAATGACGGCTGCCAAGTCGGCTACAGACTAGTGGTCGGGACCTGCATTCGGCTCTCCGATGAGGAAAAGTCTTACTCTGACGCCAAGAAGGCCTGCATGCAAGAAGGAGCAACGCTAGCCATGCCTAAGACGAAGGAGTTGGACGTCGCTCTGAGAAACCTGGTCAGCACGGACGGGCGCAACCAATACCATTGGATCGGCATGAAGCACGTATGGCATCTTTTTAAGAGTCGCTGGCAATGGGACGACGAGTCTACTTTGGGCAACTTCCAGGTATATCAATATGCTCTTCCTGCCAATAACTATCAAACGTTTGACCAACTTCAACATATGCAAGGACCAATTCTTTTTTTATACAGTCTATGCCTAAAAAGCTAAACTCGGAAAGGTTCAATAGTATATTGTACATTCAAGATGACAAGTAGACAACTTGACAATGTGGATTTGGGGAAAAGTCAGAAACAAGAAATCTATCATTTGCCTCTGGTTAAGTTATCCGTTAGAATGCCATTATCCCTTAGAGTATCTACTCGAAGAAACACATATCTGAGACCTTACAAGACATTGAAGTTACATCATGTATATTTATCCACTAGATATCATTTACTGCAGTCTAATTCTGTAACTCTGTATCAACAACAAAAATACTTAAAAAGTAGTTTAAAACATGATATATCTTTTAACATGTCATGTTTGTCACATGCCTTTAGCCTGGTGAATTCTTTTAGCTGGCAGCTATCTTAAACGTACAATCTTTACTTTTTAGAGGCAACCAAAGTAATATTAGGGCCAAGAAAATGGAAATTAAAAGAATGCTGAATTTTTTTTTGCTAGTGACATTTACTAACACTGTTTACTACATTTCCGTAATAACTTCACACTATTTACGTTTTTAAACCGCGCAAAAATGTGCCGTACAATGATTCCCTTAATTTCGCGAGCCTACCAAAACCCCGGCTACGATTTTCTGTGCGTTATCACATCACAACGATGTCGTTTTTTGGCATCATATGGACGTCGCGCGCTGTACATCGGGATAGTGTTGTTTGAACGTATATGATGTATAGAAATGACATCAAAAATTGACTTTCAAGATTCGATTTTCGGGCCCTACTATTGCTTGGGTTTCCTTTAAATAAACGTGTACTAAAGACAATTATACCTATTTCAGAATTGAACCATAATGTCCAAACTGTATCATATTTCCTATAGGCATGGTCCCCAGGAGAGCCAAGTAACATCAAATGGAAACTCTGCGTGCAGTACTGGCCAGGCGATACTGGTTCTCCCATGTGGGACGATACGGAGTGTCACAGAAGCATAAGGTTCATCTGTCAGGCTCCTCCAACTCAACAGTTGATACCAAAAGTGTATATTTCAGGTCTCATTCATTCATGAGTTTTTTCGCCCCATATGTTTACATGCTATGATACGTGTATTATATGAGCGCGTTCGTAATGAAGCTATAGGAAATGCACCGATGTAATTCTTTCTATGTTGAGAATATTTACCCTAGATCATGCAGAAAAAATGCCGACAACTTCACTACATCAAATCTCTGTTTATAGCAACTACAAAGATACTAAGCTACACCCCAAAATAGGCATTTTCTAGCTGTAAACGCTCGACCGCATCACCTGAAATGCAGGGCTGTTGACGTCCGACCTCGCGCGCGGCTACCGAACTTTACCGGCTAATTTCTTCAGTAACAAACAAGCTTTCATCAGTTGGGCTGCCTGAAAGGAAATTTCCCAACGACATAAACACACGTTCATGCAGCCGTTCATTTTTTGGGCAACAGACTCCTTGATCCACTCGGAGTAATACATGAATGAGACCTTAAGCTCATGTGACCAAATATTCAAACAAAATGACCTAATTTTTTGTAATAGGGTGCTTAAGAGTTATTCCCACATGACTTCATTTACATTTTTGGCGTCAACCATCGATATGTCTGACATGTTTTGATATTTTGTATGTTTTAGACACCTCTCCCCCCCTCCGAAAAAAAAGAATATAATATAATATAATATGGGGAAGCTTTAGTATCATTATAATATGGTTGCAGGTAACTAGAGTAATCTAAATCGGTGTTCTTTGGCTGTTTGAAGACAGTACCTTTGCAAATTCAATAGATAACCCTGGAAGAGTCCATTTTACATGGAGGTGCAAAAGTCTATTCCTGTTGAAGTCAACATTTTCTGCATTACTTTTTTTGTTTGTTTAGCACGGACTCGATGTCATAAGGTATAATTTAAAAATAGTCGAGTTTCTAATTTGGATGCGATTCCCTGTAACAGTGCATATACGTAAATACCTTGCGTTTACTTTTTTGAACGCATCTATATGCAGCAACATCTGTGCTGCAATGTAAACCAGTCAGAGCTGCATTAAGAAAGGTGACAGATGGTTACCGAAACGTCGGCTGAATTAATCACTTAGTTGTGTGAAAGGTGTCCTTTCATTCAGTGACTTACCAACCTGATGAAACTATTAACGGAGTAGTCCAGTTTATAGTGTTCATTCTGCGCGGGAATTGTGTTCAAATAGTCCATTTGGAACAATATTATTTCTACTACCAGCATCGTTCAGAAACTCTTACTTTGTGAACGTATGCGTATGCGTGAATATCAAACGCTCGGAACACCCTGAAATATGACGGACTTATATAAGACAAGTAAGAAGTTTACTTCGCGGTATATTTGTCACAGTATGGTAGGCTTTAAGCGCAGCTCCCCATTAAATCAAACTGCTTAATATGGTTTCTCCTTTCATAAATACACATTGTAATAATGTTGTTTTTAACCGTGTCTTATTATGTTTAGCCATACCTAGTATGGCTTAACACATTGTTTTTACTCAGGTTTCTTCTTCTCCTCCTTCTGTCAAATCTTCAATTTGATTCATTCTGTCATTTTTTGACCAAATGACATGAATTTTGGTACAAAGGTAGTGTAGGCAAATACCCCTATGTTTTATTTTTTTCATATTGACCTTGAAAGTGATTTTTTTCTGACCAAAAACGTACATTTTGGCCTCCTGTGCTCTGGAAATACATCCAAATGACCTGAAATTTGCTATGGGGGTACTTTGAACCAATATTCAAAGAACCCCATTCGCACTTTTGGCATACATCACTTCAAAATACGATTTTGCAGGGTATTTTGGGGAGAACATTGACTATTTTCCTCATATGACCATATATGGTGTTGCCAACACAACCTAAAGGTCAGTGACCCCAAGTGCCACGTGCACCTGGCCTCGCCTGTGAGCCTTGCGACCACCTGATTGACCAATTGAGTTAATCTTTTTATCTTGCATTTCTGGCGCAGGTGTGCTAGTATCCATACATGTACCAAATGTGGTATGGGAATGCCTAGGACATGCGCTTACATGGCTTTGTTCACTCTTTTTTGAACAAAGATACACAATACCAGTTCCTATGTATTAAACCAAAATGATGTGAAATTTGACATGTGTCTGCCTTGGTCATGTACAAAGGCCCTCATTCAAATTTTTGGCATACAGCCTTTCAAAACGATTTTTGAAATAAAATTTTTTCGTTTCGTTATTCTTCCCTGGAGTTAATCTTTTTTAAGTCAATTTTGAACTTGATTTATCATGCGCAAGAGTGTAATTTTGAGCGGATATTTTTCGACTGGTCTAGTTTACATGGAGATGGCGCGGAATATCCCATTCTTGCAAGGAGAGGATTCTTTAATTATTTATTTCAATTTTGAGCCTGAGTGATTATGAAAAAGTCCATTTGTTAGCAGAAGAGTATTTGTTTAAGTGGATATGGTTTTAGACTGGTCCATATTGTGTTGAGGTGCTACTGGAAGACAGCATTCCTGTATGGAGAGACTAATTGTTTTAAACTCAATTTTGGACTGGGCTGATCCATCTTTTAGTGGAAGTATTTTAGAATGGCCCATTGTTATTTTGGGACAGTCCATTTTTGTATGGCGAGGAGTATGGCTAAACATGCTGTATTTGCTCGCAAATGTTGCCTTTCTAGTTATTATCAGCCTTATATAGTAATCAATTATATCAAATACATAGTAAAGGTTGGAATTAGATATGAGAAAATATCTAATTAAGGAACAGCACATGTAAATCTATAACAGGTGATTGAAATATAGTGACGTGATACAATTTTTATTGCTTTATTACATGTTAACGAACTAAGTTAAGCTGATTATGTTTAGTGACTGAGCACGAAACACCATGCTTCTTTTATGGCTCATGTTGCAGTGCGGCCTCGCTATGGATTGTGTTTACAGTAATGGTTGTATCGTATATAGTATGTAAATTAAGAGTTAAGGAATAATCCTTACCGACCGTGGATAATGTAGGATGACCAGAAGGGAGAATCAGATGGCGTACTACAACAGATTACATACATGAATGAATCGTAAACCGATTCCCGTCCTCGTTATATACGTTGCTAATTGTGTGGTCCGATACATCATTAAAAATTCCTCTGTTTCAAAATTTACGATGATACCAAAAAGTGTCAACATGTCCATTGATTAAATGACAGTTTCTTAAATGATTTGGAAAACTTGCCTGTTTCCCTTTAAAATGATACCGTAATAGTTCTTATCGCGATTTTTGTGTAACGAGCTTCATTAATGATATTTTATGCCCCAAAAATTTGACAAAATATTTCTGCAAACGCTGTCTTGGTGCGGTAGTTTTGGCGCTTTATTTTTCGACACACTCGAATAGTCAGCTTGATCTCTGTAGGATCATGGTTGATGTAATATTATTGTCAAACTTTGTATATAAGCTTTTTCAGCCACCAAATACAACTTATAAAGTGATAGGGATGATGTGATGTTAATGTTAAGTGCCACGTACTTAACTTCCTGTTGACTCATCAACCCTGATTAGGTGTTGTACAATTAGAAGCAGTCATGTCGCAGTGGGTTGTTTCTTTCTTTGTATGAAGAAAAATGTGTCCAAATCATTTGTTTTATCTACCATATTATTTCTTTCACCTGTGAAAACAGACACAAAACATAACCATGGGTGTCGTTTTTTGTAGCATCCGCTTGTTCCGTACGCATGTATTTCTGACCTACATGCAGTTCACGTTAAGATTTAAGTCACATTTTTTTCACGTTAGACTACCTTACTAAGCTATTAATATAATTACCCTATAAACTTAAACGTGGTACAATATAAATCAATTCGTTAAAACAATATTTTGTTATTCACTGTTGTACGTAAGGTCCAATAACGGTTACTAGAATATAAGTGCAATTGTTATCAGCTCAATTGTAAGATAACGTTATGTTTATTTAATGAAAGTTACACTTATAAAATAAAACATAGAAACACAAATGGATTTGTCATCTCATTCCTTATTCTCAAATTGTATCTTATATCGTTCATTGTTCATACAAACCTATATATATATGTCACAGTAGAGATGGCGATTCAGGACAATCGGCGATTGTCCTAGGACAGATCGTGATCGGAGTCTGTCCAAGGACAAACTTCGATCCAAACGCAAATGATTCTAAGATAATGGGCACAGCAATGTTTTTTTTTTATAAACCATGATTTTATTTAGTATTTACAAACTCTAATCGAAACTGAAGTGATGCTAAGATAAAGGTAACAGCAAGATTTCTTTATAAACCATGATTTTATTCAGTATTGCTACAAACGTAGAATAATTTATTACCAACTACGTACACTTCATGTTATTGTTCTTCCAAAGTTGTGTATTTATTCTGTATATGTCTGACTGTAAAATGTGATGAATAGGGGTGAAACTGTAATATCTTGCCACCTAAAGATTTGTATACAGACACATTGTTAGATCACCTTCTTCTAATAGATATTTTTTCACACATTATCAAAATTGTCTCGCTTAACTTTATCAGAAATTACTTTATCAGAAAACACTCATTGAATCTATCCATTATAAAAGATAAACTAATTCACATAAAATACTTTGTTATTGCGAATTGAGGTAGTATGCTAAAACTGATCCAGATGATTCATTATATTTTCCAAAACATTTTGATCTAATCAGAATTCCTCCAAGTAGACTCGGCGACTGTCCTATAAAAGATCCCGATCGTAGTCTATCCTAGGACAGACTCCAATCGCGATCTGTCCCAGGACAATCGCCGATTGCCTGAATCGCAATCTGTACTGTGACCTATGCTTCCTGTTTATTGTCAAGAAGTAAAGCTTAGAGTGTTTTAGAATCGGCAAGTCATCATCACGTATTTTGATTATGCAGGTTCAATATAGCTGGTGTTGTTCTGACTACTGTATGTTGTTACTTGTAAGGTTTGAACCATCAGAACAGCATTCCTTCTATTTCCACCTCGAACCCTCCCCTGCATTAGTCTCTCCTGCTTGTCCTAAGATGTAATTGATATCTCTCACCTTTAACCTAGTGCATTCTACTCATGGCGGAGGGGGAACTTTATAACAACACTGTCAACCTCACTGCATGTTGATTGCATGTTGCGAACCTAATTTACATAATCAATGAGAAAATGCTGTAACTCCATTAGATATCTGGCATTTCATACTTGTGTCATTTGGAGATTATGTGACGGTGAATACAGTTGAATATGAATTATAGAAATGTGGGCCTGATTTGCATAATACAAATGTATATATTTCATGGAGATTTAAGGTCTCCGAACTCTTGTTTCAGACGTTATACTTGTTTTAATTTCAACCCTAACCCTAACATAACCCAAACGTATTTTTAGTAGACCAAACTTGAATTTATTCAAAAGGTCTCTTCGGTTTTTCTATCATGCATTGAAGACTTGCAAGGACGGATCAAAATAATGCTATTGTAATGAAGCTGATTTTTATTATTATATTGCTTTTGTGATACTGAACCTCCTTGAAGAACAGCTTGGCAGTTATATGGAGATATCAGTATGAAAATCTGTATGTCCAATCCCTTACAAATGAATAATTTGCTGGCAACAATGAAACGAAAACAGGAAAACAAACTGTATCCTCTTTCTCTCGCACTGTCACAACGAAAACAACGAAATAATCTCTTTGGACACCATTATCTGATTTCCTTGGAGTCAACCTGTGTCGTCACCCCATTTCTGAATTCATACAGGAAAATGTTTAATTACATAAACATCTCTTAAATTTGATTGAATCAAATTTCAAATTAATATCATTGCCACAGGAATAGATAAGATAAAGGCCGTTTTTTTTAATAGGATACTTTTTAGGAAATATTCCTGCCATATTTACCAAATATGGATTTCCTTTGACGATTTTAGATTTTCTTTCTCGTCGTAATCAAATCACACCAGCATCTTCCTTGAAATGGATATCCCCATGATGTCGCCTGCATTCTATTGTGTAAAATAAAATAAAAAGATGATGACACGTTCTCAGAGATTAGCTATAAATATGATACAATATGTCATATTGTATCATAATTTTATTAACAGCACGAAATGAAGCTGACCAAATACAAAACGAACTTGATGTTTTCGTTATGTCTATTGGACAACGACGACTATAGTCGAAAAAACCTCACCAGCTGTAAGCTTAACAATCATCATTACTTGATTTCGCCATACGTTTCCCTGCGTTGGTTCATGCACTATGCCTTTATAAGGGCTCATAATCTATTAAATCAAGTTTAAGCAGTTGTGACAAGGACTAGTAACGTAATAGAAGAAAAGTTCAGTGTTTTTTCCTTGCTCCTTGGTACAGTTTGGGTTTGTTCCAGCTTTAGAGGTTAGCACATACGGTCATTTATATGTCTATACTACACAACAGAATGATGTTTCCTTATTTTACACACAACCAATCTATTTGAATTCCTAATTCTAAGCTCGTCTAAAGCAAGTAAACATCAACATCCCATGACTTTTAAGTGTAGTACATTACAACGTTAGTTCTAAATTATTACTTTGAATGATTCTGGGACTGCGACACATTTAGCAGAACGCTGTTTGGACATCCTTGTTGTTCTGGTGACTGCATCAGGTCCTAATAAATAGACAGGGAAACATGTGTTAGTAAATGAAAGTTGTGGACGTCCGGACATGCCGTGATAGTGACATGCACATTTGGCCGTTTTAAAGCGTCTCTGTAGTAACAGTATTTGTTAATTGCTTTAAATCTTATGAAAATACCTTTCCAATTCATTTTCTATATCAGTGTTTCTATTCTAAAATTGATAAAATGTATATCATGCACCAAGTTTTTAAGAACTAGCTAAAACACAAGCCGTAATATTGAAAAAGGAAAAAGGCAACAATCTATTGAACTGAAATTAACATGGATAATGCGATTATTGTGATTAGTAAATAAACAGAATTTGCCAAATTGGCTTTTTCTTCTGTATACTAATTTGTCATTTTGCTTTATTTTGTGTGGGCAACAACACGACCGTCGAAAATATACAACATCTGTTGATTTTCATATATAATATTAAAGTGATAGCAATGACATCTTTATTGATCTGGCGTTACGCAGGGCAAAGGATAAAAGAATGCGAATCAATCAACATAGTTTTAACCTGTTGAAGTACATCTCTAGGCCGATAGAGGGCACCGGTCCGTTACAATGGGGGTCATACAAAGCGTCTACCCCATACTGGCCCCTTGGCCTGAAAAAAGTGGAAGGAAACAACTTGTAAGCTATATAGATTCTAATGAATGTTTAAATGATGAGAATAGTTTCTGCAACTTATTTGAATAACACCAGTACTCATCGTCCCGCATTCGTCCCACAGTATGACGTATACATGGATATGAGCCTTTATTGACCCATCGAAAAGTACAGTGACTTTCGTCGAATCAACTACAAACCACAAAATAGCAATACTAAAGTCTTAAGATTCTATTTACTAAACAACATAGCATAACATATGTAAATCTTTGATATATATCATGATACAACCAGGTGGTTTTTGTCTTTTCATGATTTGCAAAGCGGACGTTTGTGTGATTGAACTCCTAGAGTTATCCCTTAGCAATAGCCATCCATTAGTTGGATATCCCTGGCTGTTCATGTAGCAACATGTTCATGCCGAACCAATAAATAAAGGTGAGTGCATGTGTGTGTGCGTGTTCACATGCAAACACACGCACGCACACATGCACACCGATACACACACACACACACACACACACACAAACATACATGGAAACACATGTAAACACGCATATGCAAATTCCTGCACACAGATGAGCGCGCACGCACAAAATACGACATCGCCTGAAAATATAGTCTTAATACTAGAAAGGCAACATATGCGAGCAAATACAGCATGTTTAGCCATACTCCTCGCCATGCAAAAAATGGACTCTCCCAAAATAACAATGGACCATTCTAAAATACTTCCACTAAAAAAATGGATCACCCCAGTCCGAAATTGAGGTTAATAACAATCAGTCTCTCCATACAGGAATGGAGTCTTCCAGTAGCACGTCAGCACAATATGGACCAGTCCAAAACCATATCCACTTATTAATTAATAAATACTCTTCTGCTAACGAATGGACTTTTTCATAATCATTCCAGCTGAAAATTGAAATAAATAATTTAAGAATCCTCCCCTTGCAAGAATGGGTTATTCCGTGCCATTTCCATGTAAACTAGACCAGTCGAAAAATATCCGCTGAAAATTACACCCTTGCGCATAATCAACCCAGTTCAAAATTGAATTAAAAAAGATCAACCCCAGGGAAAAATGAAGTTTTCCATAGCATACATAATGATATATATGAAGATTTGACAGAACAAGGAAATGACCAAAAACAACATATTTCAGCGATAGTATGGGTGAAATATGAAAATGTGACACCCCTTTGTTTGAATGCATGATTCAATAGTATACACTTTGGGTTGAAAATAACGAAACGAAAAAAAAATTCTTTCTTTAAAAAATCGTTTTGAAAGGCTGTATGCCAAACATTTGAAGAGGGCCTGTGTACATAACCAAGGCAGACACATACCAAATTTCACATTATTTTGGTTTAATACATAGGAACTGGAGATGTATATCTTTGTTCAAAAAAGAGTGAACAAAGATGTAATCACATGTCCTAGGGATTCCCATACCACATTTGGCATGAATACTAGAGCCAGAAATGCCAGATAATTAGATTAACTAACCTCCTTGGATTAACTCAATTGACCAATCAGGTGGTCGCAAGGCTCACAGGCTTGCAAGGCCAAGTGCAAGGCACTTGGGGTCACTGACCTTTAGGTCATATGTAGTATTGAAAGTGACAGAAGTGGCAAATATTGTCAAGAAAGCCCAAAATAAATCGTTTTGAAGATATGTATGCTTAAAATGGGAGTGTAGTCCTTTAAATATTTGTTCAAGGCACATATACAGCAAATTTTAGGTCATTCGGTTGAAATACCAGGGCGCAGGAGGCCAAGAAATGCATCATTGGTCATAAAACCTCAACAAAGTAAGGAAAAAAACGCACATTGGTTTTTGCCTACATTACCTTTGTACCAAATTTCAGGTCATTTGGTATAAAAATGACAGAGATGAATCCATTTGAAGATTTGACAGGAGGAGGAGGAGGAGGAGGAGAAACCTGAGTAAAAACTAGAAAGGCAACATTTGCGAGCAAATACAGCATGTTTAGCCATACTTCTCGCCATGCAAAAAAATGGACTGTCCCCAAATGGACCATTCTAAAATACTTCCACTAAAAAAATGGATCACCCCAGTTCAAAATTGAGTTTAAAAACAATTAGTCTCTCCATACAGGAAAGGAGTCTTCCAGTAGCACCTCAACACAATATGGACCAGTCCAAAACCATATCCACTTATTAATTAGCAAATACACTTCTGCTAACAAATGGACTTTTTCATAATCACTCCAGCTCAAAAATGAAATAAATAATTAAAGAATCCTCCCCTTGCAACAATGGGATATTCCATGCCATCTCCATGTAAACTAGACCAGTCGAAAAATACAAAATTACACCCTTGCGCATAATCAACCCAGTTCAAAATTGAATTAAAAAAGATCAACCCCAGGAAAGAAAGAAGTTTTCCATAGTATACATAATGATATATATGAAAATTTGATAGGAGAAGAAGGAAATGACCAAAAACAACATATTTCAGCGATAGTATGGGTGAGATATAAAAACGTGACACCCCTTTGTTTGAATGCATGATTCAATAGTATACATTTTGGGTTGAAAATAACGAAACAAAAAAATGCTTTATTTCAAAAATCGTTTTGAAAGGCTGTATGCCAAACATTTGAATGGGGGCCTGGGTGCATGACCAAGGCAGACACATGCCAAATTTCACTTGGTTTAATACATAGGAACTGGAGAAAGAGTGAACAAAGCCATGTAATCACATGTCCTAGGAATTCCCATACCATATTTGGTATGAATACTTACACAAATGCGCCATAAATGCCAGATAATTAGATTAACTCAATCGGCCAATCAGGTGGTGGCAAGGCTCACAGCTGCAGGCAAGGCACTTGGGGTCGCTGACCTTTAGGTCATATGGTCAGGCTCACAGGCCAGGTGCAGTTGGGGTCACTGACCTTTAGGTCATATGGTCATATGAGGAAAATACCCAATGTTTTCCCTTAAAATACCCTGCAAAATCGTATTTTGAAGTGATATATGCCAAAAGTGCGAATGGGGTTCTTTGAATATTTGTTCAATGTACCCCCATAGCAAATTTCAGGTCATTTGGATGTATTTCCAGAACTCAGGAGGACATTTTTGGTCAGAAAAACCTCAATAAAATCACTTTCAAGGTCAATATCGAAAAAAATGAAAAAACGGTGGGGGGGTATTTGCCTATACTACCTTTGCACCAAATTCCAGGTCATTTGGTCAAAAAATGACAGAGATTATTCGATTTGAAGATTTGACAGGAGGAGAAGAAGGAGAAGAAACCTGAGTAAAAACAATATGTTGAGCCATACTAGGTATGGCTAAACATAACAATATGTTGAGCCATACTAGGTATGGCTAAACATAATAATGTTGAGTGACAAAACAAGCAATATACATGTACTTTACCCGTATGCAGTGTTATGACCAGTACGGCACATTCCATGGCCAATGTTCAGCGAGGTGAGGCAGTCGCAGTTGTCGTCGTCCAACAGGATAGACTTGACTCCGTTCTCTGTGCGGTACATGAAGCTGTCCTGAGATGCCTTTGGACCGGTGCCGGCAAGAACCTACATGTCACGATAAGAGAAATAGACTAAAAAAACATCGCATTATTGTGACAAGCCCGATAGAAAGGAGTCATTCCTTTAAATGAAGACTGGAGCGTCAGCTAAAAATGTGACCAGTATTTCGTCCATGGACAAAAGTTACGTTTTCGCTGATCTGATAACATGAAGGTAAAGGTTTCCTTCCTCTGACACCAACCAGTGTAATGTGCAAGTCAAGAAATGAGACACCATTCCATACCACCCAACATCTGCTTGGAAATATATAATGTGGTACAGATGTTCCAAGACAAACGCTAACATCGTTTCTTGACAATGACTTTGACGATGTTCTGTCATCAAATCTAATCATTATAATTAGCTTCGAAGGGCACTCGAAGTATTTTTTTCCTTTTTATTTTTTTTTCAAACTTATCTATGATATTGCCTAATACAGAAGCCTTTCGTCAGATGAATTATACTACAAGTCAAATACTAACACCTATATTGAGAGAAGGTTAGCGGTGACGGTTTGTAAACAAACGCCTTGTCACCACTTGTATATTGTATACTGTTCAATTAACAGGGCTAGTCCTTTGTAGTGGCTTTTGTGGTTACTGTAAATGCATTTAAGTTCGCGTGATTTTATTTCACGCTAAGGCAAAAATGGAGTGTTTGTGGTGGTTTTAAGTTTGCGGCAGCGCTATAGTCAAATACTGCTACAGTATTGGACAAAAATGTTCGCGGTGGTTTTAACTTCGCGGTGAAACGGTCGCCGCGATAACCGCGAACATAAAACCACCGAGAACATTTCTGCATTTACAGTAGTTAGGTAGCCCTTGCTGTGTGTTTTTATATAGCCTAATATATGAAATCAAATCCTATCAAATCAAATGCCTGCTGGGAACCTACAGACGGCATCCAGGCCATGTTGTTCACAATCTGCCCGCTAGGGGTCTCCTGATGACCATAGAACGCCAGCCAGGCGGCGTGAGCGGTGGGGTTGTTGGAGTCGAACTCCCACTTGTACACGTTCCCGCGGCTGTCCTTGGCCAACAGCTCCGTCCCTTTCTCCTGCAGCCAGCTGGGCAACCTTCCCATACAGTAGTCACTATCTGGGTCACAGGTACCGTAGCTGGGAAGATTCAAAGTCTACTGTCAAAATTTATATTTCATTGATAATTCACTTGAAAGTTCATCGGTGTCGGTAGAAGTAATTCTGAGGCAAAGTTGAGCTCTAATTGCCAACACAACATTTTGGACTTAAGTAAATTTTCGACTGATCTTAAGACCCGGTTTAACGAACACAAACAACTTCCGAAGTGTCACAACATATAAACATTGAGTCACCTGGGCACTCGGTCTCACCGGACAAAGTTAGAATCTTGGACACTGAACCAGACTTTTTTGCCAGAGGATTTTGAAAAGGCCATCTACATCCGGGCTTTAAAACCATCCCTAAACAGAGACGGGTGGCGCCATAGACTTTCTGCAACATATCATCCACTAGTTACCGAGTTGATGGTTCATTCCTTGACAAAGACTGCAGCTGTTCAGTCAAAAATTTGGGTAAGTCTGATTTGTTGTGTTGGCAATTACAGTTTAACTTTGATTCAGAATACATTTAGAATTGTTTGTCTCTTCTACACTGTCAATTTACCGATGATTGGGTCTTTGACTTCACTTTACCATAACACATGTATTGTCCGCAATGCTGGATGTTTAAACCTGGAAGTTGTCATATAAAATCAGGTCAAGGTCTCTGGTTCAGCCTTGCAGCCTGAGCTTAGCATACAGTAGTCATGAGAGGATTGTTAAAGGTTTCAAAACTATTGCTCTACACATATTCTCCAGGCAACCCTAGATGCCAAAATACCACCTAAGTTAACCCCATATGACTGCTGGGATGAATAAGATATACTGTGTTCTACGAGAAGCATTTTGGTAAACATCTGGTTAGAACTAATCTCCAGGCAGATCTATCGGTGGCAATGCAGTATCAAAAGGGCCAACCTGTACCAGTAGATGGCTGTTGGTACAGGTTGGCCCTCTCGATACTCCCTTGCCTTTCAAGAATCTGCTTGTAGATTAGTGAGAACAAAAGATGACTCGCTGTTGCCGTCTGTGCAGGTTACCATGATTTGATAGTGGAAAAAAACTGTACCTTTTTCGTCCTCGTTTCTGTGCAAGCTCTCGCGAGTTCTCCCTTCGCTCTCGCACATTTCAAAATGGCGCTCGGAATTAAAATGGGTCTATTCAATACACTGTCCATAACCATGGGTATACCTGAACATGTATGCGTCTCCGGAAACAATGTCTTATGGTAGTTTAATGATTAAGTAAAACTACAGAATAAACTTTGACATTTTATTCCAAACCTTTCTTGAAGAACATCGGTGATTTTTGATGACCAGCTTGAACCGGCCTTCCACCACCAGAATCTCTCCCACACACGTCCGTACTCGTCAATAGTCTTGTAGCCTTAGAAGAAGCATAGGCAGTACATTACTCAGTGAAATATATATATAGGGGGGACGGACTTTCTTCACTACGCTTTCCCTACCAAAGTAACAAACGTTACAAGTATGAAGTTGCCGTCATACAATTGTGTTCTTGAATTATGTTTCCGTTCCAATTAATACAATTTACACTAAAGAGCTATAAAGGGCCTTGAAGGACAAAGTGCTGTGGAGGAGGTCCTCCGGATTGGTTCGAGCGGATGCTCGAGTAAGTAAGTAAGTAAGTTTACAATTACAAATAAGATCTATCCATTAGGCAAGTTATATTACATTTTATATATCACTACACTAAATGGCCTCGGATCCTGACGTATATTGGGACTCAAGGTACCACTTGCATATTTGAGTTGTGTAAGTACGCACTTACATAAATTGTGCAAGTGGTACCTTGAGTCCCAATATTTGGATGCGCATTAGCCTGCCGAGAAATATACGGCCCCGGATCCGTCCGGATTCTTCCGGATCTTAGGTTCCGGATCACGTCAGGATACTTCCGGATACGTCAGGATCCGAGGCCATTTCGTGCAGTGTATAGTGATAAGATGTACCTTCAGAGTTGGTATCGTTACAGCTACAGTTCCCAGGCGGACCAGCGGTGCCGGGCGAACCGGGGATACCGTCGCGACCATCCGATCCGTTAGGTCCAGGAGGTCCTGGAGGTCCAGTAGGCCCGATAGCTCCTTCCCGGCCGTCTCTACCTGGCATCCCATCGCGACCGTCTCTTCCGGGAGGCCCCTGGACACAACCTGAGTGGTGCATGCATAACGCTTTTCAATGAGTTTTCTACCGCGAGGCACTTTTGATCAATATCAATGAAAAATATGAAGTGGGATTGTAAATCAGACATTGTTTATATTTGAACTGTTTTTAGGCCTGGTGAAGCTCAGATAGTGCTCAGTCACAGACGCAAAGTAGCGGTTGCTACTTGAAAGGACTGACCGCGCGTTTCCAAAATGAGGTAAGCTATAAGATTACGAACATCGATTATTCACAAACCTTTGTATCTACAATGTTTATAGTGTGAACGTCTTATTAAGACACTTTTTGGAGGAATGGATGCTATTCCATAGATTTTACTCTGTCAAGGTCTTAAAAATATTTCCGCGATAGACAGCAAAATCCGATGTCACCAGACCCTTGAGAATGAGGCGGTCGTCATGGGCAGGGATAGGGCTCTGTGCGGTCCCAATTCCTGGCGGTTGCGGTCGCGTTGGACAGATAGTCGCCTTGGTCAGGCAGCTTAATGCCTGTGCCTATGGGAAAAACTTTCGCCATGGCCGCAAAAGTGGTCGCCATGGCCAACTGGTCGCGTTGAAGAGGTGGTCGCCTAGGCAGGTTTGACTGTATATCCACTTGCGTTACTATTTGTTTACTTATTACCTGGATGCAAATATCTAACCTTCATCGCCATAATCTACCCCCTCCCCTCCCTCGAAAAAAAGAATGTTTGCACACCTCCGAAAGGAAGGGTCACAGAGTTGGCACCTCTCTTTGTCCTGTGGTGGTTAGTGGTGTCAGGTGGCTGTTCTTTATTCATCAGCGGAGCGCCATCTTTAACAGGGGACATAGCTTCGGGACCAGACACAACGTCAGTCAACTGAAAAATGCGTGTATTAGCTTACCGTGTAAATAAAATCCCGTCCATGCAGTAAATGCTTTTTAATTGTGCCTTTATTTTCCATTTTTACCTTTAATTATGTATGTAATTTGTCTACTTTCTTCTTATTTTACAACACCTTGTATCTAACCGAGCCGGTATGGAAGGACTTATATATTAGTAGGCAGAAAACTACACTTTCTTGAGTAGAACATGACAATTTCAAAGGCGACCAACTCCAAATAAAACCAAGATAACTACTGAGACCAGTTATGCTATACGGATACACTGAATTTGTAACACTTAAGTGCACAGCCAACTGCCCATTGAGTTTTGAACAATTATTCCACTGCATTAGATTTTGATACGTGTCATACACACCATCGGTAAGTCTGTCTGTCTATACCCCCCGGGGGGTGCTGAATACACAAAAAGACCAAGCATGGACAGACCAACTATGGGCAGAATAAGTACATGACTTCCGCCCATAATTTTACAGATACAAGCTTTGATTACAGGAGAATAATGATTGTGCAGACTCATTATACATGAACGTACCTCAGTATCCGCCATGTTGTTGTTGATCACCCACGACATGTCTCGAGAAAGGACCTCCAACGAAGCAACACGCTCTCGAAGTTGGCTATTCTGCTCTTGGACCTTTGTCTCCAGAGAGGCAATTCGCTCGTCATTTGCAGACATAATCTCCTTAAGGTGCCAGTTCTGCAACAGCACTGCCACAAGAGCCGTCACACCCAAGAGCACTGCGGCGGCGCAGGCGGCCTGAAGCCCCGCCGAGCGGAAACGAGACCGTCGGTCCGCATGTGCCGTCCCACCAATCGCCAGGTCACCGTTTATGAGCTTGTCCGAGCTCATATTCTTTTGATGCTTTTGTAGTTAGGCAAGCACTGATATAGGGAAAAAATGTCAGACACTACGGTCTGGTCGCATGCAAGCTCCAGCGCTGACTAAAGACTTCTCAGAGAGCAATCTTGATATAGAAAGAAAGCCGGGAAATCCCCTATACTTTCCCCACTGACCACACTGCCCCCCTATTGGTTTACAGCCACTGTAGTTTCATCATGCGTCATGATTGTGAATACCAAATGACCGTTGCGCCTGCGAAGTAACCAATGACATCACAAGTCTACTTTGAGGGATGGTGTCATCGGTGATTTCCAACACCGGTCGAAAAACTGGTCCAACTAGTTAATTGTTGAAGTATAATACTTGAATACTGACATCACTTTGTGTCTCAAGCGTCTGACTTCAAACAAAAGGCCGAAGTCAGAGATATGATAATGATCCACTGTATTCTGCAGCTCAGGTAGTTGTCAGAGATATGTATGTACAGAAATGCACACTTCTTATTCTGTTACGACATCTAATTATAAAGTAAAAGTGTATCGCATTCTGTTCATCAACTCACAATTAAACAATAGTGATTTGATTGTTAACCCAGATGAATAGGTTGTAATTCGTCGTATTGTATCAACCGGTACCGATGCGGGTTGGAGAAATGATTAAACCAGGTGAAGGTTTAAAATTGGCTAGGTAGCTGTTTCATCGTAATTGTTGCTCCGGTGATGACTCTAACGCTAGGTTCTAAAGAACGGACGGAAGAAAAAAGGAAAAATATGCCCCCCCCCCAAAAAAAAGAATAAAAAATCATGAATTAAGTCCGTATCACGATATAATCGTGTCATGCTCTGTCAATAGGTTTTAGTGCAATTGTAACTTTTTCGAGGTAGATTCGTTAAAGTTAAGGAGGAGAAAATTGTGATGATTTCCTCTTAGATCTATAGTTTATCGCTTGCAAATTAAATGTACCTGCTTAAAGTAGCATGACAGAAATGTTGAAAATTGATCAATATGTAAATAAAAATATACAGGGAGAAAAGAAAAAGGATGCAGAGATTGATACAACAAGGGACTTGTGCAATTAGAAAATTATGCCAGGCTTTACTACTACGTGACGTATCAATACACATTTCTTATCTCTTATTATCATGTACATCTATTATTGCCGTATATTGCATACCAGAGAGGCGGAAGAATGTAACAGTATAGTTTAACCTGTTGAAGTACAGCTCCAGGCCGATAGAGGGCACTGCTCCATTACAGGATGGGTCGTGTAGGGTGTCCACTCCGTACTGACCACTTCGCCTGGCAATATAAGTAGATAGTGACGAATCAAAATGAAAACAAACAAGGAAGGAGCATCGAAGAATTATGCTTTAGACCGTAAAGCAAGGCTGGCAGTGGATGTATTGTACGATAACATAGCATACAGTGCAACTCTTCGGTGGAGTGGAAAGGTTGGCTCTAACATACAGCGCCCGTTTTAGTTAGCTTTTTAAGCTTCGAATCAATATGGAGCGATATACAACACCAAGCATATCGCTCAGGAGGCTATAGGCATAGCCAAAATAAACAATGCTCGTGCCTGTGCTGGCAACTCTATATTGCACCCCAGACTTCTCTTCTCTTGGGTTTTTGTCCTTTGGCGCCACGAGAAGCTGTCGCAGTGTGTTTGTAGGCTTGAAGCAGGTGGAGATTCCGTGAGAAGTGCGGCGTGTCAGGGACCCACTAGACAGAGGACTTGCGAAGAATTCTACATTGGTGAGACAAAACGCTCATTGAAAGCCAGATACCTTGATCACAAACTCCTCAGCTCGCATTCGTCGGAAGTCTCTCAACACATTCACATTGAATGCCCGGACCATACCGTTTCACTGGACAAACTGAGAATACTAGACACTGAACAGGACTACATTATAAGAGGCATAAAGGAGGCCATTTACTTATGGGCACTCCTGTCAATCACTTATACGACACTCGTAGGGATCAACATATTTAGGCTTGACATTCAGTCTATAGCGCTGTTCCAGACTTTCTGGCCGATAGCTATGTAAAAGATTTGCTGTAAGATTAACAGTAGTACAAAGAGCATCTCATGAAAATACATTGTAATAGACGTACAGCAAAGTTATGAAGGACACCCCCTTTGTCCTCCTCTGCAAGGTTTAGATGTGGTACGGTATGTTTGATTTATATACTGGTGAAATAATGATATTGGAATTTGTTTGCATCGTTTGTCATGCCAATGAGTAATTACTGCCAATGTGGACAATCGCGACCTTTCCTTTGCTTTTTATCTCTAGTTCAATCTTATCAGCAAAAAGGGACTGCAACATAATGTTCGCTCTTGTCAGGAACAGAATGATATAACATCAAGAAAAACAGCAATTTTCTGTGACTCAAGTAGCATGCCTTTCGCATACAAAGCAACACAGACCTTTCATTTTCAGTCCGAGTACCACACAGTCAAAGGCTACCCCAAAATTATTCCCTATCGAATTCATTCGTGTAATTTTGAAAATTATTTCAAGGCGTTCGTAGTACTGTTTTAAGTACCTCCATCCCTCGATAGGTTTTATCAAATGTTGTGTCTTATGATATTCGATCTGACTTTGTAAAGGTTGCACACAGGGATATTAGAGCCATTATATCCCTTCTGAACATGTCGCTTGTTGTCGTTTGCATCCTGTACAACATCAAAATATTCAGAACCTACGGATTGGAGGAAAATGAGATATCAATGTGATATGTACGATACGTAACTTCAACAGCAGCTGACAAAATTGTGCACCTGTTATATCTGTTGCCGTGGTCCCCTTAGAAAGAAACAATGTAGAATGATTTGTTACACATTGATACATTTTGTCCAATAAAAAAATTTTACTTGAATGTATAAATATAAACTTCAATGTAGAATATGTAAATATCTCTTCCATAACATTGGTTTAAAACTAATATGTTTTTTTATCAATATAATAAAAAAATCAAATATTATCATAATGTGATTGTCTGTCTCTTTTCCAATGTAGGTGGTTGGAACAATCCCAAACTGAAGACATATGAGCTGCTTGCAACTGAGTCCTTCAACATTTCAAGATATTATAAAATTTAAAGGAGTCCTAAACTCCAGAGGGGGGAGTTATGTTCCAATGGATGTTAATTTTAGGAAGTAGAAATGAATATTTTTTGCAGTATACGATAAAGTACCCACTAGTCCTGTGCGCATCCAAAAGCATTCAGTATTTTACCAAATTCCCCAGGTGACCCTCAGCCTAACGTATGTGCCTGACAAGGCCTGACAAAAGTTAGATTACAAAAAGAATGTCAGGGTGGTTAAGAAAAACTCGTCTTGCTATGTGTTCTTTTATATCTTATTAACAATTGGCCTTCTTATTGTGCTTAACCACCCTCATTTACGCCAAAAATATCCACGTATAAAAATTTGTGTTTACGTAATCACGCATAGGGAATACACTGGTAGGGTCTGCATGGGTTTTGTGAGTATCATATTGTTGTAAAAAACACACCTTGTGTAATTCACCACAAGCGGAATTCTGTACAAAGTCGGCTTATTATGTATTGATTAATACATAATCTAGTGAAAAATAACACTGCCTTCTGGAGTTTAGGACTCCTTTAAAGGATGATTCTTTTCATGCCGTTCTTAGTTGAAAAAATAAATTTATTTAAAACATCAAGCTTGAATCGTATCAGACAGTGTAACAGGAATGTAACATATTGTTCTTTGAAACTTTGTAACTTTGAAACTTTGAAACTTTATTGAAAATACTACGTGGCAGACTTGCAAGTCTGAACTTGGTAAGTATTTACACATGAGCTCCCATTAAAACGATATCATTATATACAAAGTCTAAATAATATCAATGGCGCAATTCAAAAAGTTAGACTCCATCACAGACTCTCTTCTTTGTGCCAGTGTTGTGAGTCCTAGCTGTTGAAGGGGGGGGGGGGGTAGCCAGTGTAGTCGTTGTCCAGTATGATCCGACAGGCTCGTTTTTGAATCTGTTCGAGTTTCTCTGTTTGCACTTTGGTGAGGCCAGATGTCCAGGCAGGTGCAGCGTATTCTAGGATTGGTCTGGTGTAGCACGTGTAGATCGTGATCAGGTCATCACGCGATAACATGAACCTTTTGAGTCTTTTGAGGAGGTAGAGTTTCTTTGCGGCCTTTCCCACTATCTGCTTGACTTGGACGTCCCAGTGAAGGTTGTTCTGAATGTGAAGTCCAAGGGTCTTGAGGCTGGGGGCGACAGCTAGCGGTGTGTTGTTGACTCGCAGTGGTGGCAGAGGTGGATAGTTCCGACAAAATGTGATGTGCATAGCGAGGCATTTAGAGTCGTTAAATAGCATACGGTTGTTTGACGTCCATTGGCATAACTGATCCAGATCAGACTGTAGGATTGAAGGTTGTTTGAGCAGTCTTGATTGGAGCATGATCATATATTGTTATAAACAAAAACGCTGCTTTTGAAAAGTACAGATCGTTGCAACAAACCCTGCCTAAATATACTGCTAAAACAGATCAACAGATATAACTATCCCTTCACTTTCTAATATACCTTTTGACAAATACATGACAAAAACTATCATTGAATTGCCAAATCAATCTGATTGCCATCTCTGTTACTTCAAAATTCAATACAGGGAAAAGCAACTTCAAACCAGCATTCCCTAGGGAATACAAACCTGTTTGAACCACTCGCGCGCAGACGAATTAGACTGCAATATACCTGTGCAATTATGGGAATTCCTGCAAATCTGGGTTGGTTATAAAACTTCCTTGGTGGTATGTTGGCCCGAGGGCCTATAAGCTGAACCGTATAATGCTATGGTCACATTTCACAACCGGGGCCCGGCCGGGCTGTTTGCGGGAGACGAAAAATGAAAACGTATATCAATAAATATGCAAAACCTATGCTCTTAAATAATCTGTGGTACTTTTATGTTTTTGCTGTCTTCTATTTCATATTTTTCCGGGGCCCGGATTGGAAATGTGACCTTAGCATAAGTCCTGGAAACAGCCCGGTATCCAAGCTATGTGGTAGACAATCAAATACTATCTAAAACGTAAAGCTTGTATCTAGAAGTTGATGACCAATTTTTGTACAAAACTCAGATCGCGTTAGATAAAGTAATTTTGGTTATATCAAGCTCTCTACCGAACAGTAGAACAGACTAGTAGAACAGTTAAAGCAATTACATTTGTATGGCCTAAAACGCACGTTTACAACGCCCGTTTTTTGTCAGCCGCTTTCTACTACAAAGCAAGTGTGCACTTGCAAGACAAACACAAGTCCAGGTATGTAAGAAACTACATGTATCTAAGGTTGTGCACGCCGGGCCCGGAAAATAATGTACACGGCCAGAATACAGCAAATTTCCCGGTATGTGAAGACCTTGAAACTCTGGGAAATCTGTGTTTTCACGCAGTATGATGTAATTTATGCAAATTAGAACTTCTTATTTAACACCATCAATGATAAACATTCTAATACATGACTCGAAAAGGTTATCAGTATTCGACCAAGGTAAAAGGTGTAGTTGGGCCTTAGATGGCACCGAATGGTGGATCATACCGCCTCACATATATGACCTACCCCAAAATCATTGAATAATTTTCTTGTGTCACAGCGTTTTAGACGCGAAATGCCATCATATGTTCACAACCTCAGGCACTAATGTTAAGAGTTTAACTCAACCTTGTAGTGTGGTGTAGGAGATCGCCGGGACACCGTGTTTGCCTGGGGCTTAAGTGTCTCCTTTCTAAATGAGGAAATTAACCATTTTCACACTTCCCAGAATCCCTAGTGCTGGGCTCCGGAAACGGATATACGTCACGATTCTTTCTCTCATTTTCCACAAAGCTTTTCACGGTGGTCCAATTGCCATGCATTTTTCCGCAACGCTATTCATGTCTGCTCCGCCCACCGCACCGCGGGGTGCCCACCGCGACCCTGTATTCATAGCTGTATACCAGTACACAGTGCAAAATGTATCTCAAAATAACGCATGAACCGATGGCCGTGTCAAGAAACAGCAAGAAGTACCTACAAAGACGATATGTTGGCTTTTCAAATACATGTACGAATAAAAGTGACAGCTATACACTGCGTTGAAAATAGTTCGTTAATCAGGAGAACGTGAGCCAAGCTACTTCCGGTGACTGAACTTTCAATTTTGTAGCCGCTGCTCAAAGGATTTTTTTTCTGATTTACGTACTAAACATTAGTTGAAGTCCTTGTCAATGTTTATACCAATAATTTTTCATTTCTATGAAACTTTGGACGATGTCTGTGAATCAAATCAAATCTAAAATCATTCTACGGAATTTTGAAGAATTTTGGTCACATTTCAGTCCATATCTCCCGTGAGCCACCATGGAACAAATAGACTACGTCATCAAAATGTTCTTTCGATCATGAGAGTTTTGTCAAATTATCCTTTGTAGATTAAAAGATATGGGCCAGAATATGAAGGGTTCGCTATGTTCAGATACTACACGTGGTAGAAAGGAAATGTTTGGCCAGTATAATGAAGGCGTCGGCGAAGATCAGAAGATTTCGCTAGGCCCTGTCACAAGCCAGATGCAAATGAGTGAGAAATACTTCCATTGTATTCGTCGAGCGGGCCAAGCGAGATAATTGCCCGCGATTTTCAACTACCAAAGACCTCAGCAGTGAATTATTATTCAGTCCTCTCAAGAAAGCATCAAAAGATCGTTTATTCGTTAAGTTGTACTGTAAGCAAATCGCTTAGATTTTATTGAAGTTTCATAGGAGACATTTCATGAAATGGTTTGTCGGCACGAGAAATTAAAACATTGTTATGATTGTATAAATCGACCGGGTGACCGAAGTTTGTACAGACAGAAACTTCGCACACCTTTAAATTAAAAACACCCGAACGGTACATTTTTGGGACTTGAAGACACATGGGTGAAATGATGTAAAAAAAAAATTGTCCCGATTGAGACCCACAAGTATGTAACATTAAGGAGATTGAGAAAACAGACATGGCGTCGGTAATTGTAAACAAAGGGAATTTCCGGTCTAATTCAGTTCTGCTGAGAAAGAAAAACACTGTCTTCAGCCTCCATGTTTCCCAGCATTTCATTTACTAATATCTATCTTTTTTAAAATTTAATCCTCCTTATAGGAACGCACTTTTTATAACCAAAGCCGCCAGAAAGATAGTCGGTTTGTGTATGTCGGCGCAAACCGACACATTCGGCGCATCAGTTAGACGCTGGCGTGTGCGCTGTTACCACGCGTATTGAATTACGCACTGTGACCTCGTTTCATTACAAAAATTAGAAAATGCAAGGAGTTTGTTACTAGAAAGAATGTGTAATCAAATCGGAAAACGTAGGTTTTGATTATTTATCATGAGTAGCTGTGTCGGTACAGGGTCAGGCACACCAGTTCACGAGTTCCTGATCAAAGACGCCATGTTCAAATAAGGGGAGCGTTACGTTATCGGGTCGCATGCTTCCACACGGGATTCATCTAATATAGGAACATTTGACTTCGTCGATTTTGAGTGTGTGTTCAAACAAAGGCGCAGATAATGTACGTAGGAAATGCCGGGTTTTTGTTTGTCATTTCGGCGAGTTGGGCCCCTTACCCAGCGCGTTGGGCGCGGAATCTAGGGCCCGGGAATGGCTGTGAGTTACGGCGGAAATTGCTATTTCATAGTGGCTATAGCTCTCGCATTTTGTGATGTAAGATGGGCGAAAATATAGCTCAGAAAGAATTGAAACGATGGTGTCTGTACGAAGCTTCAATGTGGGAATAACTGACATTATAGCTTGGGTATTGTTCATGTGCCAACCGGAGAACAATGGGGGCGGAGACAAGGCACGCATTTGAAAAGGACAAGTTCGCGGGGAAAATTCTACACGGCTTGGTGTAACCAAAACAAATCTGGATCCCGCCTGCAAAGGTGTGAACCAATCAGCTACTGTTGCCAATAGTGAAAGGAGTGATTGACATCGAGTCCTTATCAATATTCATGAATTCCAAGTTAGGAAAAATCAAGGCCATTTTGACCACCGTGTTTCAAATTCACATCCTCACTATTACTTGCCGGAAAACTCATAAGTTCCTGTGTTTTACCGTCCTCCTACTCCGGATCTCAGCACTAGGAATTCTGGGAAGTGTAAAAAAAGGCGAATGATTTGACAAGTATGTATAACAAAGACAACAGATAGCGATCTTATATTGTTGCCACCTGCAGCACGCTTTCTGGGCAAAAATAAAACATCCTGTGATTATTGCTACATGATGTTCACGTGACGCCCTGCTGACGGCTTCATGATCAAGGTGTGTTGCGCCCTACCTACTTACCTAAATAAACAAATTCGCCCCACTTCCCGTGTGCACAAAGTAGGATGACTTTGAGCTTCTGACCCGATCACAACACAAAAGAACATGATGCTATGTTTTGTGCCGGTCTCAGCCTACAATCCCATTTGGTACACAATACATTCCCACGCTTGGTCGCTCATAAATGTCTGTACAAACGTAATTAAGTTAGAGGGAAAGGCGCCAGGATGTTAAAGCGTCGTGAAAACATCTTTTCAAGTTCAATCAATTCAACCGTTCAGCCAACCGATAACTCTCAGGTGTGGAACACAACTTTTCTGCTGTGAATTTTTAGAGACTGTTATCGGGCCGTGAAGCCAGTCCTTCGGCGGCCGAAATCTCTAAATCCGCCAATATAACTATAGGGCAACAGAGGAGATCTAGCCGTAGAGTTGACCGGCTCTTACCAGGAGTTCATCTCCCCGGGCTAAAACTCATCGGAGCGTTAATTTAGAGCGGGCGGGCTGACTGTCTCGGGCCGCCGAAGGAACTCGCTAGCGGCCCGGTCCTAGTACCCAGGGTAATCTCACTAGGGAGCGCGTACACAATATCCCCGACCACTTTATCTTTCATTCTCGAAGCATACATTTGACCTTATGACAAATTATTGCCACCTGTAAAATGATTCACCGGACACTGTATCCCAGGTATAAAATGGGTTAACTTAGATTATACCCGTCGGGTATACTTTGGACAAAGGTAGATTCTAGGCTGCAACATTAGGAACTGGAATGGTATCCATGGTAATAGCTGTCGACTGTGTTTCGTCATCTTTGAAAAAAAAGTTCCTGACGACATTAACAAGAACAAGTTACACATCAAGCACAAGTATCGTCGCTTCGAATACTATTATAAATCATCACATGACCGACGTTGTTTGTCTCTCTCTCTCTCTCTCTCTCTCTCTCTCTCTCTCTTCTCTCTCTCTCTCTCTCTCTCTCTCTCTCTCTCTCTCTCTCTCTCTCTATCTCTATCTCTTTATCTCTTGGACCCTTTTCAATGAGCTACCACTGCACACGCGATGAAAAGGTCAAAAGGTCATTCTCAGGTGGGGACAAGCTGTTTTCTACACCTTGCTGTTGTCAAATGATTGCCTTGCAAACACGCCCTCTTTTGTACAAACATTGGTAGAACATTCATGGTCATGGCGTGCATTTTTACGACAAACATGGTCACTGCACGTGCGCACACTGATCCTACTCGCGATCGGGCTAGTACCTCGGGTGATACGGAATAGCCCTTGCTGTACTTTTTTTTATGTCATACCCACCCGAAAAAACACACATTTCAATGCGGAATGCGCCAGAAGTTGCAGGAGTTTTGTGTTAAAGTTAAAGTGGTCCCATGCATCGAAGGGGGGCGCCGATCTCCCATTCGTAGCCCTTGGGCCACACAAGTGCAAGTCACTACAGCAGTGGGCTGACCTGCTGGTAGTGATTTGTGTGTTTAACTACCATACTATTTCCCAAATGCTGAGTGCTAAGCAGAGAAAGAAGTATGTACCATTTTTAGAGTCTTTGGTATGACCCGGCCGGGGTTCGAACTCACGACCTACCGTATGCAAGGCGAACACTCTACCAATTAGGCCATTGCACCGGAGTTTTGTGTCCTCGACCAAAAAACTGTAACATCATTGATTCTATCCACCGCATCCTTTATTCTAATTTTCGACGACGGCGCAACCGGCGCGCTCGAAATGCATTCGAAATATTCAATGGAAGCCCGTGCGATACAAGTCTAGAACCTCAGTGATACGGATAGTCATCACACGGCCCAGGCATGACATAAAGGACAATATAAGGGGTAACTTTCACACTGAAGGTATTTTCAGGGAGGCGACAAACCAGAATTTGGAACAAGGAACGTCAATTGATGGCAATCTATATTGCTAGTTTAACCGTTCTTGTGTCCTTCAGTATTTAGGTTCCCTGTTACAGAAAAAGCAGCGTCTTAGATGTATGTATGCCTTTTTCCGTGAGGAAAAACAAGCTATTTTGAGTCGTAGCCAGCCCATTCCATATCGCTGTCGGTACATTATTCGTAAAATGTGTCGTTTTGATTCTACCAAACATTTTTTTTTGCCATGCTTAATTCATCGATAAGCAGTGATATGAAAATCTTCGTTGATTGAACACCTGAGTGCCTTAAAAATCACATCGCCCCCCTCCCACTGGATCCGCGACGCGTTGGCGACCTCGCTGCGTCCTAGATTGAATTTGAGTTAGCCTTGACTTAACAATTGGAATACCATGCAAAACGTACAAGTTTTCTAAACTTTTCTAAAAAGACCAGAAATCGCACAAAGTATAAAAATATTCGTTTTTGTCGATGAAATTCGTTTAACGCTCGGTTGCAGCAAGGTCGCCAACGTGTCGCGGGTTCAGTTAGAGGGGGGCAGTTAACATGTTTATTTACCATGGGGTCGTGTGGCGTAACGGCAGGGTGTTCAGCCCAGAACCCAGCGGTCCCGGGTTCGAATCCCCTGACGCCACCATCGTTGTGCCCTTGGAAAATATTTTACACGATAATATTTATATTTTACACGACAATATTTATATTTGTGCCCTTGGAGAAATATTCTACACGATAATATTCATATATTAATATATAGTCCTCACTCCAACCAGGTGTATAAATGGGCTAATGTTCTCTGTACGTGGCACTGTTAATATAAGTTACGAGGAACTCGAGTGCAGTGCCACGTCGTGCTATTCTGTCCAAAATTGAAGACAACATCGTTAACCGTTGCTGGTTCTATTTAATTTAGCGTTAAGCGTTGTCGGACCTCCTAAATTCACCGTTAAGCGTTGCCAGCATCCCCCCAAGCAGGTCCTCTTATGACAGGAAGTGTTGCTTATGGTGGGTCGTAAGAACTCGGTATGTCCAACTTATACGGCCATGGAAATCAAGTGAATATTACAAACTTGGTCTTATAATAGGAAACTACAAATATGTACACTGACAGTATACACAAAAAACTGATACAATAGAAAAACCAACAAAAATGCCCAAAAACAAACCGGAGCCCAGCATCTGCTTGGAGAGTAATGAACAAACACTAAACCTTTGGGGGCGTCTCTTTAGTGCCAATCATGAGTAACGGCCTTTGCAGCGTCTATTCTATGCATTGTGAGCCTATATGTCAAATGGCATACGCTGATCATGTAAAGACCATGATGAATCCACGTGAACAACAACTTTACCTGCATGACGCAGTTTCTCTAGGTAGGCGTGGTTTATGTGTCGGTGCTATATAATAAGCCTTCTTTTACTGGTCTGGGCATACCTATCTTCAACATCAAGGCATGTCAAGCTACTAGGTACTCCCGACCACAACACGAGTGACGAGGCTGAATAAAAGGCAAGGCAAGTCTGAGCACTAGAGTGGTGAGCCAAAACCTCTACGTATTTTTCATTGCCTGTTCTTTATTTTATATATTCCCATTTGTCTCCACAACGCTTACTTCAACCCCTTCATCTGAAAAAGGTTGAAGTTTGCTAGCCAGAGACTGGAGCTTCTCTGGCTGACTGGAGCTTCTCTGACTGAAGCTTCTCTGACTAGCATATACGATTTTTGGCACCGTATAAATATGCTTGGAGATTAGCTATAATCGCCTTTAGGCGAAACACGCCAGCTTCGCAGGAACGCGGCGCGGTGCAGCTGATAATACATCACACTGAAAGACGTGTACTTGTCACACCTAACCATTGCGCATCTGGTGAGAAGAGTTGTTTTTAACTAGATTATAAGGATGCTCGTACAATACTTGGCGAGTTTCATTAGACGATAATTCCTGGGAAATATGATTTTAAAACATTAATCAATCTGTCATTATGTTAATAACTCTGGTACTTGAAGGCATGACTATTTCTTGTTGTTTTCTTAGCTGGTATCATGTATTTAGTAGTTGGTAGCGCTCGTTCACCTTCACGACGATTTTAGGTAAGAGTCAATTGACACCAAAAAAATTAACCACCATTTCTTTCTGCTACATTCCGATCATATTGATGACATTTGTCACTGGTGTCAAACATGTTATTTTTCTTTTCAAATGATATTGATACAAAACTATTGCAATTTTAGAGGACCGTCCGTGGCGTTGAGACCGGCAGCATTTTTGCAGCGGCGTAACGTTTGTTCACGTAAAACCGGGATTTTTTTCGATACGAGTTAATTGAAACCAATATGGCAGAACAATAAATCATCCTTCTTTTTCTGTTATTCTGTCAATATCATGGATTACCTTTGCACTAATGCTTCATATAAATAAAACACGGGGTATTCCGTATCACCCAAGGTACTATCCCGACCGCGGGTAGGATCGCCCGACGGCCGGAGTGCGATCCGACCCGCGGGAGGGCAGAGACCGAGGGTGATGCGGAATACACCGTGTTGTATTTCATTTATGTCATACCCACCCCGGAAAATACACATTTTGATGAGGAATACGCCAGAAGTTGAGGGAGTTTTGTGTCCTCGAACAAAAAACTGTAACAACATTGATTCCAACCTCCGAATCCGGTATTCGAATTTTCGACGGGGCGCCACCGGCGCGCTCGAAATGCATTCGAAATATTCTATGAAAGCCCGTGTGATACGGATAGTTATCACTCGGTCCGAAACACCCGTATCAGGCCCAGGTATGACATAAGTAATTTTTCTATCTAGTCATGCTGATACCATAATATTGTAATTTGGAACTATCGTCCGCCGCACGCAGAATGACGGTGCTCTCGGACAGGTGCTAACAGTTTTTTTAGGATACATATCAGGCCTTCGGTAACAAACCGTTTGTTGAGTCGGCAGAACGTCACTCATGATCAAAGACGATACCCACCGTCATGGCAATTTATACATTATTCATCAGGACATTAGCTGGACGCCGTAGCAATGGTAATACCACTATGTCCATGTGTTTCTGCTTGTGCTAGGAGCGAACTTTAAGGAAAATATCGTCCTCAGTCCATTATCACACACAACATTTAGACAAAAAAGTGTCCCTCACAAACTTTTGTCGTCTGCTGAATAGCAGGATTCTAAGTAATAAATATGGTGGGAGGGAAATAGACCAAGGTGCCGTGGCCATAGTGTAGGGAATGGGTGGTAGTTTTTTGTGTGTTTTTTTCCGCGAAGGTAGATAAACAAGACTGTCGTTTTCCTTCGTAATACACTCAAGCTAGTTGGGCAGCACTGGCTTTGTACCATCCAAACCAATATATAAATAAAATAAGTAGAAGATGAACAACTGTTGCTAATTTTCGGATCCCTAGATACTAGTACCATATACTAGTGACTAAAAAATTATCGCGGTTTCAAAAATATACGCTGTGCCAGGTACATTGTTAGCATACTAGTAGCTAGAGTTTGACATGCCGTTTGTAATACTAGTCCAATGCATAAGACTGCTTGTTGTAAGAATTTGCAATGTCATGGGATAAAGTAGTTTGGCCAACTTTGGCCTGCATACCACCATTGGTGCATATCTCCAACCAGGCGGTGTCACGGTGGTGTAGTGGCAGGGTGTTTGGTCCCAGAACCCAAAGATACTGAGTTCGAGTCCGGGGTTCCCTGATTTATCCCGTTGACGTTGAGCCCCTAGGGAAGGCACTTTACACGACTTTCCTCACTTCACTCAGATGTAAATGAGTACCTTACTTCGGTCCTCGGAAAGGACGTTAAATGGAGGTCCCGTGTTTGAGGAGAGCCACAATTTGAGCACGTTAAAGAACCCAACACACTTATCGAAACGAGTAAGGGTCCTTCCGTGTGTGACTGGTTCAAAATCTACAGTCCTATGGCCGCACATGGGGCAATTGTCGTATTGAGGTCACCTGCGCGCCGAATGGCAGTCGCTACAGACTCTTGCGATCTAGCCCCGCCAAATGTGCGCTCCTCGCAATTCAGCCCCTGGCTACGAAGATGGAAAATTCGGCCTACCGAAAAAAATAATAAGAAGAATATATTCAACTCAGGTTTCCTTTTGTCTCTTGTTATTCTTCCATACGGCGCGGACCGTTCTGGTGTTTGGTGTGAATTGCGGGGGGTTACCTCATGCAGAGAGCCTAATTACTATACAACAATGAGAACCGCTTTGGTCATGTCAACCAGTCACGCAATCGTGAAATCCTTTCTTCACCGCTGCTGAGAAAATCTTAAAGGTTTTCAGCTAGACAAAGGAACGCTGCAAGCACTGTACAGCCGACAGCTTTATGTTGACAGTGACGCATCAACTTAACGTGCAATAAGATCAACCGTCTTTTGTCAGTGGCTGGTGCGTGACGTAACGCCAAGGCCAAGGCAAGTGAATTTTCATCGTGGCAGTCACGCACATCTTTCTTCTCCGCTGCCTACACTGTAAATACTTCACGGAGAGTTGTGTCCTAGGGACTCTAGTTTTTCTTGTTTCTTCTTATACACAGACAAAATTTCTTAAAAGAAGAAACTTTATGTTTTTGAAAAATACATTTTCTCCACGAGTGAACATTTTTTTCTTAAGTTATTTTTCCTTAGAAAGTTTGTCTTGAAGAAGTAAGATTCTTCAAGAAAGGGGAGAGAAAAAATCTAATATTTTCTTAAACATAGGAAGAAAAATAATCTTGAGGTCAATGAAAACAAGAAATTTAGACTTGAATTTTTAGAAATTCTTGAGGGTGAAAATCTTGTTGAGAAATAGTTTCTTAACTTAGAGAATTAACTTGAATTAGAAAATGTTCCTTGTTGTGAGAATTGCCATGAAAAGAATCAGAGTAATTCTTATTCATTCTTGAAATTCTTTTTTTTTTTTTTTTTTCTTTATTCAAGAAAATATAGAAATACAGATAAACAGAAGTATACATGATAAACAAAAAACTACATAAAAAGTAAGGACAGATACGTGCCTTTTTGACGAGATAAGGGTACAACAAAACACTGAACCAAGAATAACAAACTTAAATTGTAACAGTTGACAGAACGTAAAGAACAATAAGAACTTAATCCAAACATAAAGTTCCCCACTTACCCCAATGCTTCTCCAGCTTCCCCCTCCGAGATGCAATAAGAAACTCTGTCTTTTGATAGAAAGATACAATTTTTTTGAAAGATCGCAGATGTAAACATTTAAATCGCCTGGACCGAAAGATAAAGACTTTGCCCAGTAAAATGATGATATTTTTTAAAGGAGATGTATTTAAGGACAGTTCACCAAAAATAACCATAAAAGACGTTAAATCTAAAGTTAGACCGATTTCATGGGTCAACCAATTTTCCACTTCAATCCAGAAAGCAATAACATGAACACACTCCCAAAAGACATGTACATAGGTTTCCTCATCATTATTGCAAAAAGAGCAGGAATTCGACTCAGTCAAATTCCAGGTTCGAAGAATTTTGTTGCAGGGCAAAAACTTATAAATCAAACGGTATTGAAAGTACCTCAAACTTGGGTCAATAGTAGATTTGATGATATTTGTAAAGACCATTTTCCAAGGCACATGTGTATCAAAATAGTCAAACCAAGATAGTCTAATTTTGTGCGCCACAGTAATTTGATTATTGGATACAAGAAAATAATTATACACGGCTTTGTTTATCTTACCATTTTTTAACCAATCGTAGTTCTTTTGAAATATCATGCATACTAAATTCTTTGTATGTTCCCTGCTAAGCAAATTCTTCCATTTCGACGGAATGGCGGATATGATCTGCTGATAACGTAGTTGATCACAAATATTCGTGTACATTAAACAGAATTCATGGTACGACATCAGAAGGCCGTCATTAGATAGTAAGTCATTAACAAAGATAATATTTCTATTCAACATAGCAGTTAAGAAAATAGGTTTATTATCAATAACAATATTTGAATTATTCCAGAGTATTTGTTGTCTAACCCCACCTGGCGACGTGGGTTCCAAATGTTGAAATTCGTACCAGGCATCAAGAACTTGAGATAGAAATCTTGTAAGATTTAGAGATGTGGCGGAAAGCAGATGAAAAAAGGGTAGTAAACTCAAACGGAGGCGGGGGTGGGAAATTATAGACCACGAAACGAACCACTCAGGATGAAAATACAATTTTGGCACCCATGACGCTTTCATTGTTTTATCATATATTCGCAAATTTCTCAAATTTAATCCCCCATTTTCAACCGAGTTATACAAGACTTTACGTGCAACTCTTTCAGGGCCATCGTTCCAAATGAAGGAAAAAATTTTCTTCTCACACCTTTTGAAAAACATGTCATCCGGCGATGGCAAAACTTGAAATAAATTAGTAAACTGGGAAACCACCAAAGAATTAACAATGGTAATTTTACCATATAATGATAGGGATTTACCTTTCCAAGGGCGCAGTACGGTATCCAACCCATCTAGTCGGGGCTCAATATTTACATTAACAATACTATTCATGTCGATAGGTATATGAACACCTAATATGTCGACTCCACCATCAACCCACTGTAAAGGTAAGTGCGTAGGAAGACGGAAATTAGAAAACTTCAAACAACCTAATCGCAAAATTTTACATTTGTCTGCATTTAAGTAAAGGCCAGAAATATCTGAGAAATGTTCCAGATCGGACAGCAGGGCGTAAAATGACTCAAGATTTGGTTCGAAAGGAAAATTTGAATCGTCAGCATATTGAGAAACTTTAGAGCATTTACCCTTAACGTTTAAACCCCGAATAGAATTGTTAGATCTAATCTTGATCGCGAGAATCTCCACTGC
This sequence comes from Branchiostoma lanceolatum, assembly GCF_035083965.1. Classification (NCBI taxonomy): domain Eukaryota; kingdom Metazoa; phylum Chordata; class Leptocardii; order Amphioxiformes; family Branchiostomatidae; genus Branchiostoma; species Branchiostoma lanceolatum. Next base: position 16,770,260 of record NC_089734.1, on the reverse strand, counting down.
CATAATGAAAAGATAAGGGGACAAGGGGCATCCTTGGCGCACACCGCGATGTAATAGAAAGGGTTTTGAAACGTAACCATTATTGATGACGGAGCTTTGTGTTTTTTCGTAAATAACCTTAACCCACTTTATCAGTTGAGGACCAAAATTAAAAAATTCTAAACATTTGAACATGAAATCCCACCTTAAAGTATCAAACGCTTTTTTATAGTCTGCAATAAATATTAGCCCGGGTTTATCCTCATTATCATAGTGCTCTATAGTGTCAATTAACCGTCTGATGTTATCCCCAATGTATCTTCCCTTAATGAATCCAGTCTGATCTTCGTCTATTAAGTGTGTAATTACATTTTTTATTCTAAGTGCTATACATTTCGATAAGATCCTAGTGTCACAACATAAAAGAGTAAGGGGGCGCCAGTTGTCGATAGTAGTTGGATCCTTGTCTGCACCCTTGCTGTCCTTTTTTAAAAGTAGCGAAATAAGACCATGCCTTTGCGTGCCAGAGAGACACCCATTGACGAATGAATAATTGAAGCATTCTAGCATAGGGTTTTTAAAGACATCAACAAATTTCTTATATACATCTACTGGAATGCCATCTAGCCCTGGTGATTTACCAGATGTAAATGACAAAATGGCATTTTGCAATTCTTCTTCAGTTATAGTACCTTCACAGTTAGTTTGTTGTTCATGGGACAACCGTTTTCCATACTGAGGAGGAAAGAAATCCTCACAGTTGGCCTGGGTGAGGGATATTGGTAACTCTTCAAAAGAATATAACGCGGAATAAAAGTCAACCTGATCAGATAGAATGTCGTTTGGATCAGAGATGATTTCTCCAGACGGTCTTTTGATACTTTGAATATTTTTCCTAACATAGTTTCTATGGACTAAATTCATAAAATATTTAGTGCACCTTTCACCTAACTCCATCCAGCGTGATTACGATCTGATCAAGAGGCCATTCAAACGTTCATTATAAAGAGATTCGAGTAGTTTTTGCTTACAAGATAATTCGTCCAGCTGGGCAGCTGTCGGGCAGGTGACACTGTCAATCTGACGCTGTAACATGTTAATTTCGTCAATAAGTCGTTTTTCTTTAATCAAGTACTGTTTCTTTTTCCAAGTTGAAAATTTAATGCAATGCCCTCGAAAGAAACATTTTGCTGCATCCCATACTATTTGAGGGTTGGCTGTATTAACATTATTTTCGAAGAATTCGGACATAAGTTGTTTTGTTTGCATAACAAATATTCTGTCATCGAGAAGAGATTGATTAAATTTCCAATACCCTGGGCCACGTGGGAAGTCTGCAGTAACGAAGGACAAAGTGATCAAGTTGTGGTCAGATTTAAACTTATCTGCAATACTACATTTGGTTACTCTGTTCAATAGTGAAAAAGAGATGAGGAAGTAATCAAGTCTACTGGCCTGAAGCCCACGTCGCCAGGTGTACCGAACAGAATTTGGATTCCGGAAGCGCCAGACGTCGTGTAAATCAAATTTCCCTTTAAGCTCAGAAATCGCTTCAAGCGCGTTGGGATGGTAATTGTGCTGACGGGTACCTGATCTGTCCATGGATGTATTTTGAACAGTATTAAAATCCCCTACTACCACTAGACTCTCATGACTTATTTCAAATGTGTCTATTTCATCTTCCAAGTCCTTGAAGAAAGATGGAGAGTCATCGTTGGGTGCATACAAATTAACCAGACAGAAACGTAATTTATCTACTTCAATATCAAGAATAATCCATCTCCCACTTTCATCAGTCTTTATCTGATGAACCTGAGAGTTGGTGTTGTTTTTTAGCAGGATAGCTACTCCCCTCTGACTAGAAGTCCCATGAGAAAAATATATTTGGCCCCCCCACTCGCTCTTCCATGTTGCTTCATCTTTTGTAGTGGAATGTGTCTCTTGAATACAGTAAAAGTGGTACGGCTTATCTCTTAACCAAGTAAAAAGTCCTGTACGTTTATAGAAATCCCCCAGTCCGTTACAATTATAACTACTAATAAGACATTCTACCTTAGTCATATCATCTGGGAAAGGAAGCATCTCGGAGAGAGGAGCTGGGAGAAGTCATCGGGGCACTGGATTCTCACTGATGTAGATGATGATCTAAAAGGAACATGAACTAAGGGAACAAATGATAATAACATTGAACTGTAGAACAGAAAACTTAAAGATAACAAATGTAACTCAATGTCAACTGAATAAACGTTAACAAAACTCAAATTCACTGAATCTTGGTTCAGATGAATAAAAGATAACAAATGTAACTCAATGTCAACTGAATAAACGTTAACAAAACTCAAATTCACTGAATCTTGGTTCAGATAAATAAAAGATAACAAATGTAACTCAATGTCAACTGAATAAACGTTAACAAAACTCAAATTCACTGAATCTTGGTTCAGATAAATAAAAGATAACAAATGTAACTCAATGTCAGCTGAATAACCGTTAACAAAACTCAAATTCACTGATTCTTGGTTTAGATAAATGAAAGATAACAAATGTAACTCAATGTCAGCTGAATAATCATTAACAAAACTCAAATTCACTGATTCTTGGTTCAGATAAATGAAAGATAACAAATGTAACTCAATGTCAGCTGAATAATCGTTAACAAAACTCAAATTCACTGATTCTTGGTTCAGATAAATGAAAGATAACAAATGTAACTCAATGTCAGCTGAATAAGCGTTAACAAAACTCAATTTCATAGATTCTTGGTTCAGATAAATGAAAAACAAAAAAAGTAACTCAATGTCAACTGAATGAACGTTTTCAAAACACAAAGGCACTGATTCTTGGTTCAGATAAATGAAGGATAACAAAAGAAACTCCATGTTACATGAAGATCCAACAGAAAATAAAAGAACAAAAAGTTTACAGAAGTTAGCAGCACATACAGGTAGAGTAATGGGAACAAAAACATTACTAGTTTGCCCCATTCCAATACCGAGCTGCGCAACCCTAAGCTAGCTGTGCTGAATATCCACTGTATCAAGAATACGTTTCGATCCATGTCTTTATAACTGCTTCTTTATTTCTCAGGAGTAAAAATAGAGTACAAAATACAACTGTCGACATTCCTGAGGGTAACAACAAAAATTTGCATAAAGACCCATCACCTGTTGGTGTTGCTGATGATCATTAGCATAATAACACTTGACGTGTGAACAGGTGAAAGAACAAAGGGCACCTCATCATAGAGGGCGCGAAAAATAACTTTATGTAAACAATAGAATCGGAAATAATCAAACACATCCATTGTATTCATCCAAAGTCAAAATATACACTTGTCCACTCAGCCCGAAGGCAAATCGTCAACACATTCAATGTTCTTAATAGATTTGTCTAACATGGTGATCAAAATTCTGCAGTTGACATCCACCCACACATCTTTGATCACATTCCTCTTCTTGGCTGAAAGTGCCGCAGAAAATGTCTTCATGTTTTCCCTGGTCAGATCAGCCATCACCAGCAACGGTCTGCCCTCGTCGTCCCTCTTCCCTTTCAGCTTAGTTCGGGCTCTGAATGTCTTGTTGCGGTCTTGCCAGGAGATAAATTTGACGAGCATGATTCTTGAAGTGTTCCCGTTCCGTGCGCCAACACGATGGGCGCGATCGATGCTCTGTGGTTGTATCTCGATGCCCAGCTTTATGCGACAGAAATTGACGACCTTTTGAATACAGAATTCACTTCTTTCCCCTTCCACCTCCGGAATCCCGCGGATCCGCAAGCTATTTCTTCGCGTGTATTGTTCCAACGAGTTAATTGCATTACTCACGGCGGGGGATGGTGGGAGGGGGGTCTTCTCCATGTGGTCGATTTTTCCTTCCACGCGACGAATCCGGTCCTCCATCTCGTCCTGACGGTTTAGAATTCTGTCGAGTTCCTCTCGTAACTCCTTCAGTTCACTGGACTTGGCCACCTGTTGAAGTTCGTTCTTGATAGGCTGCAGCGCGCTCTCGATGGTGGACTTGATATCGGTGATAAGTGAACTCTCCGCCATACTGGACTCGTCATGTGCCGTCTCGTTCAGTTTTTTGGCCGTCTCCTGAAGTTTCTCCCCACTTCCAGACCTTCTTTTTCTCTTCGCGGACCTTGTCCTCGTCATACAAGTTGCCGTGGGGAAACAAGGATCGTTTAAAGCTCAGGGGTGCGCAAAATGCACTCCTTTAGTGGGAGACCTCCGCAAGGACGTCCTCCCTTGCCGCCATCTTGGACACTCCATTCTTGAAATTCTTAATATAAGAAAATTTGTCCCCGAGTTAAGAAAAACAAGAAAAGCAAGAAAAAATATTTTTGGTAGTGCATGAAATCCTATACAGATAACATCTAGACAAAGGAACACTGTAAGCTCGCTAAACAACACTTAGGTGTTTAAGTCACTCATTTTCAATGTGGTTACCAGATTTTATAAACAGCTTTGTATTCTGGAGAAGACATGTGATGTCGGTATACCTGAAATTCCTCAAGCCAGTTTTACCTTTCTCAACCTTGACGCACGCATATGCAGATCACAGTGTAGTCAATCGACTTGACTCTTAATATCGACCGCTAGGATTAGCTGTAACTACATGTGGAGATCTATAGTACCATACTTGCTGGTGGCTGGTAAAAGTTGAGGAGAGTTTCCTGCTGAGGGCCTGATTACTATACAAGCAGGTCTGACTTCTTTAGTGATTGAGACAAGATCAACCAAGGTTCCACCAGAAAGCCCAAATTATAGGTGGCATCGTGTGGCGCAATCGGTAGGATGTTTCGCCCACAACCGAGAGGTCCCGGGTTCGAAACCACCGATATGCCCCGATGTTGTACCCTTGGGAAATGCACTTAACACGACTTTCGTCACTCCACCCAGGTATGAATAAGTACCTAGCTTCGGTTAGGGTTAGGGACGTCCCTCGGATAGGATAAATGGAGGTCCCGTGTTTGAGCAGAGCCACACCTCGAGCACGTTAAAGAACCCACCGCACGTATCGAAAAGAGGGGTCCTTCCCGGTGTGAGTGGTTCAAAACCTACAGTCCTATGGCCGCACGTGGGTTCGCCCTTAGTAATAGCTTACGGCTATTCGGGCAACCCTGGCATGTAAATGCTAAACCAATAAATAAATAGGTGGTACGAAATCTTTGTTTCCTCGTTACAGCAATGAGCTCGTGCACAGAAAGAACTGGGTCACAGAACAGACATTAATGAAAAAATGTGGTTACCTTGTAATGTAACGTCAACATAGTGCTGATAGTATAACTTTTCTTTCATTGTGTTGTATCGATACCACATTTGATGTAACCTATAGGACGAGACGTACGTTGGCTTGTGAGTTGCATTAGTTTTTGAGGTTTTTATTTTATTCTCTATTTTATCAAACAACAGAAGAATACACAGGACACAGTTGTAATGCAATCTAGCCGTAGCTAATATCCAACATCACCTCTGAAAATAAAAATTACAACTTACACAGACAAATATAATAACAATACGTAAGACATATAATATATAAAATAAAGTGTTACGTATAAGGAACAGTTTCCTTATGCCGTGGTGTCGTTTGCGTTGTTTTGTTGATAGATGCATACATGATACGCAAATACATGACAGAGGCCCAATTTACACTTGTTCTTTGAAACTGTAGTACTACACATCGTAGTCTACTTCTGTAGTACACTACAACTTCACGTCCGCTTTACACTCAATGACAGGAAGCCTAGCCGGACATCCGCTGTTCCTCGATTGTATGTCATTTTTATGATGACTTAGAACTTTTCTGTCTTTTAAAACCGACAGTTTAGCACCTTATATGTGGCATATCTTAATGTCAGAAACGTCCTTCTTCAAACGGTAACAGACGTTACAAAATGTGTACATTCATATGAGAACTAGCGTCGAGTGGTTTAAAGAGACTTTTAGCCTGTGTGATGTATTCTCGCCTGGCCAATGAACGGGCTAGAAGTGTGGATGTGTCAGCCTAATTAGGTAATGTGACTTTTTTTACAGAAAGTGCGATCGCCGCCATAAGGATTAATATATACTAAAAGTGAGCGGAGAGGAGAAATCGTTGGAGGAACTTCGCTGTGGAGAGACTCGAGGTAGTTGAGACACAGAAAACATTGCCATATCTTTCATCCAGTTCTTCGGCTGTGCAAAGGTGCACCATGCACATCAGGTGAGATTGATAAGGTTTATTACAACAATAACATACATCATTCACTCTCTTGTGACCCTTGCCTGGTTATGGACCTGTTATATTTCGTCGTCCAATCGTCGTACAATGGATCGCAAACGTTCTTGTGGTAGTCTAGTAGTGTCCATATGTCGCGCAAAATTCGCCTGTCCTGTTAAAGGCACCCAGAGCATTTTATGAGGCTTGAAAACTAAAATTTTCTAGTTGCTTTAATGTTTATGAAATTCACATTTAATTCCACTGTTTACCACATTTGCATGCGGATTTCTAATCACAAGTGCTCAATGCGGCACAAAAATAAGCTACATGGTGATCTTTGGTCGTGTGAAGATCGGAGGTGATTGGCCCATGTTTTGGTAGTAGTCGATTTGGTTGGGAATGACATTTGTCTACGGCCTTGGGGTGAGTCAAGGGTAGGTTGGGAACTAGTTGGGAGTAAGTCAGCAGTGGTTATGGCGTGGTTAAGATATTAATTTTACTGTTGACGTACTTCCGAACAACGGCAAACACCAGCCGACCGCCCCGAAATCAGCCAACCACAGCCGACCTAGCTCCCGAACAACTCCCAACCATGGTCGGGGGAAGGTCGGGAGGCCATGTTCGGCTATGTGTAACCTGGGCTTTAAATTGTCATGTCAGTTGATTTTGACCCACTGGTGACAAATTATGGCGGCAACCGTAGTCGGCATGGCGGCACTGGCCTGTGTGACAGGCTGGATAAAAGTTCCAGACAATATGTATGCTGCTAGGTAAAGATGTCTTACTGGGGGACAACTGCCGTGGGAATCGGAAAACTTTCCAAAGACGGTTAGCTTGAGACATGAATCCCATATTCTTTATAACGCACTCTGGCCTATGTTACACGCACTCTGGCCTATGTTACACAATTTCGCTGCCAGTGGCTGTTAGCCCCCTGTGCGGGTTGGTTAGTCGGGCGGGCCACTGGGAGGGCGATTTAGTCTCTCCAAGAAAGCCACCCTGACAAGACAGCCACCCTGACAAGACAGCCACCCCAACAAGAAAGCCACCCTGGCAAGACAGCTATCATGGCAAGACAGCCACCATGGCAAGAAGACAGTCATCTTGGCAAGACAGTCACCCTTGCAGAAAGACAGTCACCCTTGCAGAAAGACAGCCACCCTGGCAAGACAGCCACCCTGGCAAGACAGCCACCCTGGCAAGACAGCCACCCTGGCAAGACAGCCACCCTGGCATGACAGCCACCATGGCATGACAGCCACCATGGCAAGACAGCCACCCTGGCAAGACAGCCACCCTGGCATGACAGCCACCATGGCAAGACAGCCACTATGGCATGACAGCCACCATGGCATGACAGCCACCATGGCATGACAGCCACCATGGCATGACAGCCACCATGGCATGACAGCCACCATGGCAAGACAGCCACCCTGGCAAGACAGCCACCCTAGCAAGACAGCCACCCTGGCAAGACAGCCATCCTGGCAAGAAGACAGCCACCCTGGCAAGCAGGCAGCCATCTTGGCAAGACAGTCACCCTGACAAGACAGCCACCCTGGCAAGACAGCCACCCTGGCAAGAAGACAGATACCTTGGAAAGACAGCAACCCTGATGGACACGGACTTGGCCGTCATTGTGATTTTGTCACCGGTTGGACTGTTTTGAGATTTGGTCAGGCCCACCGGCGAATGTTAAGTTTCCAACTGTCACCATCAAAGACCTTTGAGACTTTGAACAAACTTAAGCAAAAACTTTTTTCAAATATCAGTAAATGCTATATACATACGGTAATGGTGGGAATCCGCAAATATTTGTTTCTAAATTGGCATGACGAGGCAAATCAAACACCGATGGAAGAACCGCGCTACTATCCCAAGTTCGAGTGGGTGTATATAGTCCTCTGCTCTGCGACAGATCCCATAAATTGTTTTTGATAGCCGATTGGCGCTTATGGCACTTCTGCGTATCCTAGTGACCTCCATAAAATGAAAGTTTTTTTTTTTGGGGGGGGGGGGGGTACGTGTGTGTGTGTGTGCTTGTGTACGTGTGTGTGTCTGAGGGTGTGTGCGTGCATGATGTGTGTATACATGTGTTTGTATGTGTTTCTGTGTTTGCGTGTGTGTGCGTGTACATGTGTGTGTGTGTGTGTGTGTGTGTGCTAGTGTTTCCTGATATCTGTAGTCATCACAGAGTTCTCTGTATGTATTATATATGGTAATATTTTATATGTAGGTAGGTGTAAAGGACACGATAAGAATACATACATAATTCTAACACGACACGACGGTCGTGGTTAATTTTGGGCACCCTCGTGTGTGAACTTGGTGTCATGATAGGTGTCACCCCCGACCCCAGATAATGGTATGACCCAGGATGACCCAGGACCCAGGGGGCATAGAGGGCTTGGGCTGGGATCAGTTACACAGAAAGTTGACCAGAGATGGGCCCGAGAAGGGTTTCTGTGCTATGAGTTGAATAAATGTAGTCTACATAGATCCTTGCGTATCTCCTGATGTTTGAATGAACCTTCGATTCGCGTTAGAATCGTAATACTTGGTACTGCAGCAGAACTTCCTTTTTTATCTTATGTCTCGGAATTGCTATGTTCTTATTTTGTTGGTGTCAGACTGCAATTTTTATTTCAGTTTGTTGACAGTCCTACTGGCCATTGTTACCATGGTAACCGGGCACGGTCCAACTGAAAAACAGCTTCAGGAAGCCGTTGCTATGGTGACCAAGGAGTTGGGGGACGCCCACTGTGTCCGTACGGGTAACGACGTCGTGTGTGAGGAAAGTAAGTATGAAATACTCTGGACCAGTTTTTAAGCCTCTATTTTGTTGCGGAGGACTTCATCAATTCCGACACTGCTGTACCAAAAGAAGCTGTCTTTTGATAGACTTCAAATTTCTTTGAAATTTGTATCAAGTCAAATATCCAGTTTATTTAACTGCCGTTGGTGATTTTCATTTATCTTAGTCATTTACTTTGCCAAGAAGGTTATCTTTTCGGTGACGTTTGTGATTGGGTTTGCTTGGTTCCTTGTGGCCAGCAAGTTGTGAATGTGACCTTTATAAAATCTACTGTATGAGTAGGCCTTGGCAACATGGAAGACAAATCTAATTATAGGCTTCCTAGCTATATATAGCGGCATTACTTGGTACTGCAGTACAACGTTTGGTTTTGATATCTAGGTATCAATAACGCAGTGCGCATAACTTCCACTGCATTCATATTTATTAATATATTCATTAGGGAATGATATTTGAGCAGGTTAACATTGCCCCTCTATCTTGTAGAGCCCCGTCGGTCTAAGGTGGTTTCTGTGACTGCAAGCAAGAGTCAACGTCATCTGGCAGCCATGCACCGTCCCACACCCAGGACAATCAAGCTCAGCCAATCAGCTGTCTTCTTGGAGAAGGTGGCCAAGAGCCTCATGAACAGGTGAATCACTTTGAAGAGAAGTTACCGACCAATCACGTTGCCGTCTATGGCGAGGAAGCAACGTGATTGGGTGACTGGTTGATTGAATCAATTTGCATCATAGGGCAGTCAATTAGATTTTCTGAGAGTGAACAGCCCTATTCAGGATTGATTCGCATTCATCACAATCCTCTTTTCGCCAATCTCGGGGTGGATTGATTCGAATCGACTATCAGCGTTCTGCAGGTGTGAACACCCAATTCGGTTCAATGCGAATAGCTCTGACGTCACAAGATCTAGAAAAACTTCACAACCCAAAAGATACAGTCTAAAAGCCGACACATTCCACCACAGCACAGTTTCCACTTGAATTTCTGTTACATGCGACTTTTTACCAGGTCTTCAAGAATTTTTGCAATCCTTTTAATGCACCAACGTCATATCCGCTTGGAGTCGCGGACAGATACTGTGTTTGCGACCTTGAGTGTAAATGCAAGAGCGCAGATTCAATGACAGGTGTTAACGCAACCAAATCGATAGCTATTCGAATTGACAAATTCAGTTCAAATTGATTCGCATAGATTTTACCAAGTGGGAACACGGCCTTAGCAGTGACAAATCCTCCGATGCAATAGAACTAGCAGCCATGCGATGGCTTGTGGGTGATTAAAGAGGTATGATCTGTTAATAGACCCATTTCAAGTTACGGCGGCCATTTCGAATTTTCCGGGGTCAGCTCGGGGTCATACGCCAAAGCGAGGCTTGACAGGGTTAGGGCTCTTATAACCCAGTCAAGTCTCATTTTAACGCATGCCCCCGAGCTGATCCCGGACAATTAAAAATGGCCGCCGTTACTGGAAAGGGGTCTATTGCTTTGAACAAAACTATTCCTATACAGTCCTGACTACTTCACCGTGGACCAGCTGGGCCAAGTTGAGTCCCGTACCATAACGGACACGTGTGACGAGGCACCCGAGGCAGCGGCACCTAGCTGCGAGCCACGTTGGATAGACGGCAAAGAGTTTCGGACTGCAAACGGTTGTGACAACAACAAGGAGAACTCCCTGTGGGGAAGCCCCGACCAATGTCTAAAAAGACTGCTCGACCCGCAATACGGAAATGGTATGTGGCTGGTACATGTGCATGCGTTGACCTTGACTTTTTAGTGACGCCTCAGGGGTGAAGGCATTTTTCTCGCAGGCAACCTTGAAATCAGAGACGCCATGCTAATGTGTGTGTTTCGTACATGCTCTCATATCTGAAAAAATTGGATGCGCTCCGTATGTAATTTGAGTCGTAGATATAGAATTCAGTGAGGTCATTATTTAGTGAGTGAGTGAGTGAGTGAGTGAGTGAGTGAGTGAGTGAGTGAGTGAGATATGGAATGCAGCTTAGGAACAACTTCACTTCAAAAATAGAAACATTCACAATTAATGCAAAGCGAAAGTTCACATATTGCCTGTGAACTTTATCCAATGGAGCCGGGCAGTCAAGTTGGGTGGTGCCCCTCTACTCCGCTCTTTTCACAGGGGCCACAGGTGATAGAATAGCTTGATTAAAGTAGCATTTTGCACAAGAAATGCATGAAGTTTAAACGTAGCTGAGCTTCAATGTCTTGTACTCTCTATGCATTTTCTCATTCCAGACCCGCTGCTTGCACATTGTATTTGACAAACAAAGACCATGGAATACCGGCCTGCAATTAGTCCTTCTTAGCGCTGACCAACCGAAAGCTAGCCAATCAGTTGACCCTATTTCTGCTGTAGGTGGTAACGCTACCAGCCAATCACGTCGCCGCCTATGGTTAAGAGGCAACGCGATTGGCTTTTCTAAAGTACCCGATGCATTCTTGTCTCTTGTGTTGCTATAGGTATTAATGCGCCCCGCACCGCCAAAAACGGCGAAGGTCCTGTATAGAGTTCATCCGCTCTAGCGCCTGTCCGAACAAAGTATGCAGTATGGGCCCGCGACAGCAGTCCTACCAGGTCACCGCCTTCGTGGACGCCTCGAATGTCTATGGCCAGTCGGAGGAAGACATGGCTAGCCTCAGAGATTCTGATGGTAGGTGCCATTCTTTATTCCAAGCTTTAGGTTTGTACATTGTTATAAGCAACGACTCTAGCATTCCGGCCTGTTACCCGCCCTCCCTTTGCGTTAATTAGCGCTGCACAGTCGTCAGCCAATGAGATACACTCCGGTCTGTAATTGTAAGAACAGCTTCCAGCCAATCAGGATGACTATCGACCGTTAGCTGTGACGTGATTAGCTAGTAAGATTGACCAGCCGTCCGAGAAGGAAGAGTCGCAGATCGGGGTCGTTCTCGGGAATGGGAATATTAAAACATTCTAAATTCCAGGCGCCCATTTCACAAGGACAACTGACGTCTGCGGAAATGAGATATAGCAAAAGTAAAATGGTCAACCAGCCATACCAAGAAAATGAAATTGCGCAAAAACAATCTCGGAATTTTTTTTGGTGACGAAATGAGCTCCCATTACAAATTATTAAAGATATCATTTGAAGGGGAATAGAAAATTAAATTTCCCAATGATATACGACATTATAACAATCATGAAAAAGAGCAAAGTTTATGGACAAAGGTTAATAACTATAATAAAAAGACATTACAAACCTTCGTCGGGTGCGGCTGTCATTGTAATTTCGTGAGACATGAACTGACCAAACTGCATCAACATGTGGCTGGTTTCATGACTTGATTTTCGCATATCCTCATGCATAACAACGCCTGGAGGGAGAAGTGTAGGCTCCACAGGCCACCGAGGTTTGACGACCTTGCATCACAGATCCCCGATGTAACCACCCAAGAAAAGCTGAAGAGCCTATACAGGTACTAATGAACACATACTAGCCTCCTGCGCAGATTTCCTAGAACGTCGGCGTATATATTTTGGGGAAGGGGTGACGCGATTTCTTACAAGCCAAGGTTCTGTAATGTCGGCAAGGGAGTTTCGCTGCCGAGGGAGTTATGTCGCCGAGGGACGACCGCCTTTCTATCGTACCTCGGCGACATAACTCCCTCGGCAACGAAACTCCATTTGCCGACATTAGAGAACCTTGGCCAGTGTAAGAAATCGCCCCCCCCCCTCCCCCAATTATATACGCCGTCGTTCTTGGAAGTCTGCGAAGGAGGCTAGTCACATACGTCGTACGATCGTCGTGCGATTGCAAATTGAAGGCATTCTTGGGATTTTCGTACAAGTGTCGTACAAAAATTCATCTGTATGTCCTCTTACCTAAAACGGTATAAATTCTTGTCGGCGGTTGGCTCTGTCGCAGCCATTAAACTTCTGCCACATCACAACCTCGGGTGATACGGAATGACCCGTGTTGTATTTTGTTTATTTCATACCCACCCAAGAAAACACACATTTCAATGAGGAATGCACCAGAAGTTGAGGGATTTTTGTGTCCTCGAACAAAAAAACTGTAACAACATTGATTCCAACCTCCGAATCCGGTATTCGAATTTTTGACGGCGGCGCAACCGGCGAGCTCGAAATGCATTCTCAATATTCTATGGAAGCCCGTGTGATACAACTCTAGAGCCTCATGTGATACGGAAAATTATCACACGGAACACCCGTATCAGGCCCAGGCATGACATAAAATGATGTATCAAATATGAACAAGTCGTAATTCTTTTCCGTTAACAACTTGCAGCGACTTGGACGACATCGACCTGTTTGTTGGCGGTCTTGCCGAGGAGGCCGTGCCGGGCGGTATCGTGGGCCCAACTTTCGCCTGTCTGATCGGCATGCAGTTCCAGGACATCCGCAAGGGGGACCGCTTCTGGTTCGAGAACCCTGGACAGTTTGAGGAAGGTTGGTAAAAGCTACGCTCATTAACAGATTTAGGGAAGTAAGTGCTAAAATATGTACAAAAGACAGAATGGAAATAGATTTCAAACTGTAACTACTCATACTCAAAATTTGATGTTTTCTACTATACGCATATACATGTGCATGTATCATATGTATAGTCTTTGTTAAGAACGTTATGATAAAGCGAACTGAAGCATCGAATTTAGAAACCCCGCGAATTTATGTTAACCAACGTTACATGTACGATCTCGCGCGCGGCTGCCGAACTTTACCTGCTGATTTCTTCAGTTACAAACAAGCTTGCATCAGTTTTACGCTTGAGATCAGCTGGGCTAGCTAAAACGGGATTTTCATACCCATATAAACACACGTTTATGCAGCCGTTTATTTTTTGACCACGGACTCACTCGGATTAATACATGAATGAGACCTTACAACATATTCTCTTACATTTTCCTCCAGAACAACTTGAGGAGATCAAGAAGCACAGCCTGGCCCGGATCCTGTGCGACAACACGGACGGCACGACCCACCTGCAGCCGGACGTCTTCAAGCTGACCACACAGCCTGGGAACGAGAGGGTGGCCTGCTCATCTCTGTACCAGATGGACCTGACCAAGTGGAAGGAGTAGCAAGTTGTGCCAGAAACGGGGAGACTGTAACGATTTTGAATCCCAACGTCTGCTTGGAGATTAACCAGGCCTCTCGCACGTAGTACCTGGTTAAATTTTTTGGTATTGTAAAGCCAACAAACGTGATTCAATAAGCTAGTTTACGGTTGCTACTACGCATGTGCAATGTCAAAGGTGAAGGCCCCCTGCTTGTAAACAGTTCTCGTCTCGACATTGTCTCGATTTGCATAACAACGCCCCGACGGGTTTTGTTTACGTCTCGGGGGCCTTCACCTTTGACATTGCAAATGCGTAGTAGCAACCGTGAACTAGCTTATAGACTAATAGCTAATCGAGCAAACTGTGCAGACGTCCCTACCAAAAAGATGTGAGATTGTGCTTAATCAGATACTGTAGAGGACAGTAGAAAAGGGTGCATGTTTGAGATAGTTTTATTGTCGTTTGAAATCTAGACAGTGTAGTGAACACTGCACGAAATGGCCTCTGATCCTGACGTATCCTGACGTGGTTCGAACCCAAGATCCGGAAGAATCCGAACGGATCCGGGGCCGTACATTTCTCGGCAGGCTAATGGGCATCCAAATATTGGGACGCAAGGTACCACTTGCATATTTGAGTTGTGTAAGTACGTACTTACACAAGTTGTGTAAGTGGTACCCTGAGTCCCAACATTTGGATGCCTATTAATCTGCCGAGAAATAAACGACCGCGGATCCGTTCAGATTCTTCCGGATCTTAGGTTCCGGATAACGCCAGGATACGTCAGGATCCTAGGCCATGTCATGCAGTAGAAGTGTACAGCATCAGTTTTTCCTTTGCTGAGCATAACAAATAGCATAACGTTTCGTTAACTTTGTAAAGAATGCTCTAAACTACACATAAATCTCATCAATAACCTTTGTTGTAGTCTTAGATTGTTATCTTTGAAACAAGGATTTTTTTCCTTGCAACAAGGAAAGTAGTATATGCCAAAAATAGTTACTCAAGCAACTGGATGAAATTTTGAAACAGCCAGACGTTTCAGACAGCTTCCGCTATCTTTCGTCAGTGACTATCTTTAAAGTTATTACATAGCTGTCTAACCTTCATCAACGGAAAGTAGTATAGTTTTTCCAATGCATTAAATGCTCTGTTAGGTAAATCGTGTGTGTTTGCACATATAACCTCTCATGTTTGTTAGCTGCTTTTTATAGGTATCACAGCGACTTCTAGCAGCTATTGTCAATACTGCAGTACATTGTTGTCGGTACTGCAGTTTTTACAAGAAATGATAGAAGTCGCTATGATACCGTCTACAAGGAAAACCCATTGAGAAATTGAACTGTTAATTTGTGAGCGGGCGTTGTCAAGACCCCACTGTATCCGGGACAACAAAATGTACCTATGACTTTAGTACGGGCAGATGAGTGTGCGCTGTGGGGCGTGGACGTGTGGGTGGCAAGAGAAACTCTCAAGGCAGGGCGCGTTGAAGATCCGACGATGTTTGACAGCTCGGAATTTCTCCACTGCCCTGTACTTCGATGTTTATTCGCATAAGGACGCTCACTTCATCGTCAAAATCAAGTTATTATGAGGAGGAAATGTAGCTAACTATCAGAAATTTAGAAGATACCAACTCCAAGCCGTCCCCAGCAGCAAGAGAACGTCAAAAGACGGCAAGACGCCCGTCTGGCAGAAACACTGCGGCGGGCGTGTTCCACGTACCTTTTCTTTCCATTAACAGTCTTTGATTTTTATGTGGCTGTTATACTCTTCTCAGTTCCGCGGCACATTGCCATTTCTGAGCAGTCGGACTTGGCGAGATTATGGTCGCAGCTTTTAGAAACAGCTAAAGAGCTCTTGAAAATGTGGGTATGCTTGCCGAATTTTCGTTTTCCGCCGGTGTCCCGGCGATTTCGCACCCCCCTGATTTTGCATCCCCCGGTGCGAAATCACTAGTGATCTCCAGGTGCGAAATCGCTAGCGATCAGGCACCCCCAGCTAGTGATCTCGTACCCCCTCCTCGCACCCCCTTATGGTTTTGCAACCCCCCCATATTTCGAAAGTTGCTCTGTCTGTGCAGCAATTATATTTTAAAACTGCATTTTAGTATAATAAAGCCATAGTTTATAGAACAGCACTTGGAGAAGTTTGTAATTGAAACATGCATCCACTGATCTCTGTTGTTTGAGGCAAAGCATATCTACTGTGTAGAACATTTATGGAACAGCACTTGAATCTTACAAGAAGGTATGTGCTATGGAACTTACTAGTGACTATAAGGGTAACAAAAGTTATGTTTATTGGTGTCTGAAAATGTTGCAGAGGTAGCAGATAGGTTTGTTCATAGCTTTTTTTCCCATATTTTTTTTCTGAGAAGTTTGTAATTGACACATCCATCCATTGATCTATCATATAACACTGTTATTTTGACTTACCAAACGGATGGAGCATCACTCAAAAAAAATGAAAATTATAGGGCACAACATCATTTCGTTATTTAGCTTTACCATGATTGCACCCTTGGCACTGGCATTACCGGCTACTGTTGGACAGATAGTAGTTAGTTATTTCATCCAAAAATGTTCAAATTTCTGATATTACAAAATTGTTGTCTGAAATAGCTGGAGAGATTTGCAAAGGGCAAAATTGAAAGTTACTTGTTTTGCATTTAAAATAAATTTAGATACATTCAATCTGATGTTGTCTTGCCTTTGTTCATCAATAACCAAAGGAACATACCTAGTCAAAAGAACATAGAAGGTAAACAAAGGGTAATTTCTGCATCATATACTCGTAAAACAATTACTGTATGTTGGTATTATCATACTACAGGAACTGAAATTACAATCAAAACCACGCATGAAGTAAGAACGTTCATTTACCTTTTTTTTTATTCACATTCAATTTGTTAAAAGGATAGCATCTGATAGTAGCCACTGTGAATCATGAATGCCGTACAGAACACATACTATAGTATGGGGTTAACATTGATTGGGGGGATGCGAAATCGCTAGCAATTTTGCACCCCTGTGGGTGCGAGATCACCAGAGGGGTGCAAATTCACTAATGATTTGGCACCTGGGGATGCAAATTCACTGGGGGTGCGAGATATCTGTGACACCGGCAACTAAAGAATATGAATCGAATATTCGAATGTATTCAATCATAAGTCACAAATTATCAGTGTGATTTTGTTGTTGTCCATGATAAGAGTGAAAACTTAAAATCAAAGCCTTGTGTCACTTATTGCTTGTGGCGGAATCGGCCTTTTCTCTTTCACCATGGCGGTCAAATTGAATAAGTCCCTTGAGTGACGTCGACCACTATAGACAGATTTGACTGTATATTGCATGGGGAGGGAGTGAAAATATGTTCTATTTCCTCTCGAGCAAACGACGGCCTTTCTGGTTACATCGGAATTTGTCATAACCTGGCCTTACCAAATCGTTGTCTATGTGTTGTCGCATAAATCGATCTTCAACCACCTACAAAAAAAAAACGATTAAAGACTAAGTTGCAAGTTCTGGTCATCCAAGGGGGAATTAGCTTTAAAAAAACGGAAATCACGTGCGCGCAGTTTTGGAGAATTTGACATCGGCAGCGGATCGTGTTGGCACTTGGGGTAGGAGTCAGAGGCGAAAAGTAAATTAGGTACCCTATGAATGAATGAAAACTTTATTACCGTGTCTTGCGCAATTTTGAGGGGTTATAAGACACCGTATACGTTACATTAATTACATAAACAAAAGATCAGAAGTACAGAGATAAACATAAACGACTAAAAGCAGAATATGCACATGGTGGAATAAGTAGATAAATAAATAAATAAATAACATACAAAAGGTGGATGAACATAAGTATCAACTCAGGTTGGATAATCATAAATGTAAATAAACAGGAATTTCGCAAACAGAAGCATATGTACATAAATGTGTAAATCAAATAAAATATAACAGAAAGAAGCACAAACAGTAACATAATGTGGTAGATTTCAATTACTATGAATATATGTGATTTTTTTCGTTTTGCCCAGGCTTTTTTAATGAAGTTTGCTATTTCATTTACTACCTCATTAACTAACCATTTCATTCTGACTTCGTCTCTGTCCCAAACGACCTCAGGAGCAAAGTCAAACATTTTACGAAAGAGAGATTCACGAAGATAATCAAAGAAACGACAGTAAAAGAGAAAATGTGTCTCCACTTCGTTTAAATTGCACAAATCACAAATTCTGTTTCCCTCAGGAATTCCCTGGTTATATTTGAGTGACTTTACATCTCATATATGTAATACTGATGTTATCAAGAGCTCTCAAAATGGTGTGGTCATAAAATTGGAATTTCATAAAATTCTTCTGATACTATCATGATACAATATGTTAATGTAAATTGTATGTCTTTTCATTAGACTTAAGTTGCATGGCATCTTTAGAGGCCCTTAGCTTCCTTCTATAATGCATCGGGGTATTTTGGAGGAGATGAACCACTCACACAAACACAAAAGATCATACAAACACACATACACACTAAAAACTGATGAAGTTGTTATACAATTGTTAGTAGCAGTACATTTCTTATATTCAGCATACTCCAATATCTTAATTCTAAAGATGGATAATTTCATGTCAAGTTTTCTGTATACGAAACTCGCTGAAAATCGCCTCTTTGACTTAAATTTTTATTTCAACTACAAATAAATTGTATTGGACCACTTTGTTGACCACACATCATCATTTTTTATAACATTACACGCCGAGATGGGTCATTAAAACCTCAACTTTATATCGACAAAATATATGATTATCATATATTCACTTTCTCGTTCGTCTTGTATGATTGTCATTAATTTCATTAATCAGGCAAATAAGGTGTTGCGTAACATAACATCGACTAACCCCTTTCAAAACGTTGTAGATAGGATGAAACTCACATAAAACGTGCAGTTACAACGATGAACAGTCAAGTAAGAGGCAAAAGCTTCTAACTTAAAGGTAGATCTGACGATGTTCATGTATATTTTTTTTTACCTCGAATTAGTCATTACAAAAAAGATCGGTAAATTGAAATATTCCACCTTTCGAAAAATCGTGATAATATGAACGGCTCAGACAGGGGGCAATTTTTTTTTAAATTCTTATTCAACTTAGATTTCACCAAATAACCGTTCAGACATTTATACAAACAATACGATGGGGTATTAGGTCAAAAAGCAAATGCTTCCTCGTAAACAACTAATACCAGAGGTGGTAAAGTGTAAATTTCCTTCAAAATCAACACGTTATGAACGGCTTCAGCATGCAAATTACTATCTTGATTTGTTTCTAGGATACGCCGATCAAATGCATTTTTAATTGACATGTCTTGTTATGTCAGTGTCGTTATTATAGATCAGAAAACCTAACATTGTGTCTGTTTTCATACCAGTTCACACTATCTTAAAGAAACTTATTGTTAATCATCTGCCATATGACATGATTCTACATACGAATTCGTTAAGACTCAATAAAGTATATATTACCATCAGACCATCATTGTCCATTACCATCAATGTTAAACGTTGATACTATGCGCATGTAATAGCTATCTTTTTGGAAGTTGTCCTTGTCTACTTTAAAAGGAATATTTTACATGCTAGTAACACACTAATTCGCAGTAAGTGTGTTACTGGCATGCAAAATATTCCTTCTAAAGTAGACAAGGACAACTTCTAAAAATCTATGGACTTATCAGTATCACGAGGGTGTAGTCTCAATATATGTTCCTCTAGTGTCATAAGGCGTGGTTAAGACCATAATAGAGTGTATTGTGGGCTTGGTAGGAAATCGTCAATATCTCAAGTTTTGTATGGTCAAATTGTTCATAACTTGGCAGAAGTGAAGAAGAGATACCACGTATCCCAAATATGTACCAGATTAAACGATAATTACCATAATATTTTTGCAATAAGTGAAGACATGTACCCCTTCTGAATTGACAAAAACTGGCCTAGACCAGCTTGATGCCGATGGCTAACAGGAACAAAATTTTTACACGATACACAGACAACAGCATACTTTCGGAAAAACTGTACAAAACATAAGAACATTCTTTAGATTATTTGCAATAAACAAAAGTTTGCCATTTTGATAAGATTTAGTACCCCCCTTTGAGTTCAAGAGCCAACAGCTAACTTCCCGACATTAAAATGGCTATCACGGGTAGTTATTCATGCAAACACACTTCTTGTGTATTATTTGCACGCAATTTCAACTTCATATGTTTTTATATCTAAGCTGGTCTATGCCTTTAAAGTTTACATGCTTAAATTCTGTACTTTTTCTGTTTGTTGCCTATCAATCAACTTGACAACGACATCCGTCATGTTGACAGGCGCATAAATATCAATAGATTAATTGTTTTTAGCACCTCGGTCCAAAGTAATTACCTGCATTCACCTATAATTATGCATAGCAAGAAGTCAGGAGCACTTTAATTGGTCCTCCGTCCTTGTTCATGGCCTAAATGCCTGGTTGCAAGTTCTTTGTTAAAAATAAGGCACTTTGGAAAATAATCATTGAGACGAGAAAAGGAGTCGATGATCTTGAACTATGTGAACTTTCAAAAGGCATTAAAAAAACGAGTGAACTGAAATTTTTCAAGCTGTGTCCATGTACCATGATCTTAGGATGCCTCAACCTACATTTATGAAGGTTATACAACAAAGTATTGCAATATTTTAATACAATTCAATCTCTACTTGTCAAATGGATAAGATTTGGACATTACTTTCGGACATTCCGGACGTTTCGTTTTCACCATAGCCTATACATTAAAAGTACTGGCTTCCATTAGCCTGGTCACCTGAGTCTCTCAGGTCGGCTTAGGTGTGTTTTACCGGGCCCAGTCTGCTATATTGACCCGTTTCTGTCAGATTGTCTTCTTACTGCTGCCATTTAGAGTTTCGCAGCCATCGTAGTTTCGCCGCAAACGTTGTTGGCAACGTCATTTAATCCAAGGCCGTAAACCAACATCCCGAGCGGGCCAATAGCTCTCTGGGCGGGCGGGGTCACCCACAGCGCCGAGATATCGGGTATGGTGTTGTATGGTTTCCAGGCTAGGCTTCCATAAAACAGCAGTGCACAAGATTAACCAGAACTCGAAAAGAAGACAACCCACTCTGAGTTCTCAATTTGGATGAAGCATGACAGAAGCCAAGCAAACAATGTATTCAATATGGCGGACTCAACAACAACAAATTTTTATATAACAATAGAAAACATCCACGGGAGCCAGGAGACTGTTGTCATCTCACGCGTTTCAACGCTAACACGGCGTGGTAAACTCAGTTTCTATTATAACAGAGCGTGTGTGTTTTCATCCGATATTTGTTATGTGGCCCTCAGCTTGAGGATAATCTGTGAAAAGGGCACAGCATAAAACCAGTTTGACTGCCGAATTTGCTCAGAGATGATATGATCAGGACTTGTTGACTCAGCTATAAATGTTTTCTTTCCCTTCCTTTTCTGGCATATTCATACCCGTAGGCTTATTATAAGCGGTAATGTACAAGCACAGGGTGAGAGAATGAATACACATGCCGGACAGACAATGAAGGCGAAACTATGTTGCCTGTCTGTAATCAGACAAAGTCGATGCACCTTTTGTCTGTTTTGATCGATAGAAACAAACATTTTTTATACATGGGTCAAGCACATGATTCTTTATGGGTCGGAAATCTTCGGTTTTAAATCCTGTCCAATTGAATCAATTCACCTGGAATTCTGCAAACAAACCCTACATTTACTGACGAGAGGGTGGTGCGTGGCCTCCCAGCCAGAACAGGATTTAATAGAGATGTTCCCCACGCAAGTCAAACACGTAATGATTATGAAGCCTTTGCCCAAATGTGCCACACTCTCTCTAGCCTGGTCCCAGTCTCTAGGGTCGGCTTAGTGGTGTTTTACCGGGCCAGTCAGTTTCTACCTCTGGCTGCCATCCTACTTCCGCTATACCCTACTTCCAAGGCCGTAAACAACACCCCGAGCGGGCTAAGCTGTCTGGGCGGGTGGGGGTCATTCACAGTGCCGTAGAGATATCGGGGAGCCACCGAGGGTATGGATTCCAGGCTACACTCTCTCCTGTTAGGAAATCATTCACAGATGAGTTACATTTCATTTTCCACTTTATTTGTTACATACTATTTAGATACACGCCTCTCAAAATAGGTACCATTTTGTGAAGTCTTAATTTTCCTTTGTCAGTAACTTATGAAAGAATTAATGTTTAAACAATGTCACCAACATTTCTTCTTTACCAAGGTTCTTACCAAAGTGGATGTGCATGTATACATGCCTTTTGTCTATTTTGAAGTTGACTTTGCTATATGTGCAACTATGGCTGAATATATATTTCAAATTGCAATACACATGTCAAGTTGAAAGCCAGACGGTTACCGTCTAACATGCAGTTGAACAGTCCCAATGGTAGAGGACCGGGGGAGGGGGTGCGAAGTTAGCTCGTAAACAAATGCAAAAGAAGGGAGGGGCAATAGGTGGTGCTTTTAGAGCAGTTATCACTCAACCTATTGCATATTGATTAGTTTCTAGTAGCACCTTGACTCATTTTAATACTACAGCAGGTCATTACAATATTATAATGAGGGCAATGCAGGGGGTAACTCGGCCAGGCCTTAGCTTATCAGAGTCGTTTTCTGCAGTACAAATCAATGAATGGCAGAAGTGCAGTAAAATTTAGATACTGTATAACTCATTGAGTTGCATTTAAATTTCCCTCTCCCTCCGTAACGAGCCCCCTCTTACTGGACCCGCGGCACGCTGGCGGCGTCGCTGTGTTCTAAACTGGATTTGTGTTACCCTTGACTTTATGATGGAAACATCATTCAAAATGTACAAGTATGACCAAAAAGACAACAAAACACACAAAGCTTAAAAAGATTATTTTTTTGTGTCGATGAAATTCGTTGAGTGCTTTGTCAATTCAATCGACCACGGCGATGCCGCCATCGTGCCGCGGGTCCAGTGAGAGGGGGACTTTAGATTTCCAAGCTCACCGGTTATCATTTGACGACGTGACATTAAGATTCAAATGTTCCATGACTGTCCTGTGTCTTTCTTCCTTCCAACGAGCAAGTGTCTCCCAGATCACAATAGAAAACGACCCTATCAGTACACATGTTAAACCCAAGCCATCTAAAACCGTTGGAGCGACCCCTAACATTACCCACTGCACGCCGTAGGCCGAAAACGCACTGAGCTGTATCATTGCAGTAACTGCATTAACCTCTACTAGCTTTAGACCTATATAAAAGAAGAGCATCCCTATGCCGTGGCTACCACAGCTTAGTGCTAAGACCGTTGCTGTTTCTGGTTTAAGTTCCCATGTAGAGCTGGTGACCCACGCTCCTATCCCGGCAAACACTGCGCTGACGACGTACGTATACATCACAAGCTTTGCCCTCGAAGTTGATTCCAAAATATTTTTGGCACCAACGTCAAGCATAGAGTGAATGAGTGCTCCGGCTATGGTAAGAACCATTCCAAAAGTAACGTCTGCTGTGTCCGTTGATGACCCTGTGTTGACGAAGCTGCCGTAACCAAGAAGTACGACACCTGCTACACACCACGTGCTGCCGAGAACGGTTACACGAGTTGGGGTCTGAAAGGTAAGATAAGATTGTTTACAACAACGGTGGAACGTCCGGCACCTAACGTATACAAGTTAACTCATATTGTAGACTTCAGTCATAAATCGTGATGAGGCCACGTTTGGGATCACATTCTTAACACTACACCAGCGACGCCAAGTGACAATTTGAAATAGAACGATGCAGTGACGCCCCAGTTAGGTGACATAAGTCCACTGAAGCGTCGACAGGCAAAACATATTACTTGTTGAGTCGTAAGAAACTCGATAGCCTCACCCTTCTTAAAGCAGGACCCCTATTGCTCGATTCATCGCTGGCTCGCTCGCGTAGGGGCCCTGCTATTCAGCGACGGTAGACATGGTTCTGGCGCCGTCGCCACCAAAACAGCTTCAGCCAATCAGAGGGTTTGCTAAACCTCATCTCAAGCAAAAGCGCAAAGGACGCTGGGAAACTATCAACAAATCAGATTACGTTCACATTCTTACTTTAGCTTCAGAAAAAATTAACCGCCAAATAAGGATAGCTCATTAGTTATTCATGATCAACTAACTGTCAGTAACGGCGCCAGAACCGTATCTACCGTCGCTGAAGAGCAGGGCCCCTACGCCAGCAAGCCAATGACGTATCAAGCGATAGGGGTCCTCCTTTAAGGAGCTTATGCTTAGGGAAAGATTACAGCTTACCTCTTGAAGAAAGACACAGGACAGGGCTACAACAAAAACGGGCATACTGGCGTTCCAGACAGCTTCAACGTTTGCCGGAGGAATAAATTGATACGACGTGAACAGACAAAGCACACTGGTAACTCGAGTCAGTCCTTGGAAAAGGAACCGGGCTCCCTGTTTCCAGTCGGTTGGGACTATGTTTGTCCGCTGGAACACAGTGATGCACAGAGATACAAGGAAAATCAGCAGATCATCTAAAAAAAGTATCTGGAATGGTTTGTATCCTCGGTCTTGTACGTATCGTGACGTTGCAGGCACTGGACCTTTGAAGAGGGCGCTCGCCAGGCAGGCTGCCACACCAAATAGGCTCTGAAACAAAAATATTTTCACAGCGAAAGAATATGTCTGCTGGCTAATGCTTCGGTCCCATTTCAAACCCGGGGCCCGGCCGGGATGCTTGCAAAAACGAAAAAATAATAAAAAACGCACATTAAGAAAATACGTGATATATGGTTAGGAGTAGCTTTGTACGTTTTGAGTCTTTTGTTGTCTTCGTATCATATTTTTCGTTCTCACACGCTGCCCGGCCGGGCCCCGGATTGGAAATGGGGGCGAAGCATAAAAAGGATTGTAATTATGCTTTGCATCCATTCCCAAAGCGAAGCCCCGGCCGGGCATCTTTTTGAGACCAAAAAATATGATATGAAAGACAACCAAATTCTCGAAACGTTAGTTTCTACTAACTATATGTTTTTCTTTTCTTGATGTGCATTTTTTTCGTTTTCGCAAACAGCCCGGCCGGGCCCCGGATTTGAAATTGGACCAAATAATAACGCAGTGCATGTTGACACGTTGATCGTTTGAGTGAGTGCACGTATCGGCAACGTCAGTCCTTATAGTGCTTTCTCTATAAAATTATGTTATTACCTACTCTGGCGCAAGCAGTTTTTGTTTGTTAGCGGAAATATAATCTTGTCTGTAACCGTTTTGATTATTGGTTATTGATCATCAAAAAAGGTAAGTAGAAAAAGTTTGATCATGTAACGCCAAATATAGTTACTCAAGCAACTGGATAAGATTTTGAAACAGTCAGTTGCTTGAGTAACTATTTTTGGCGTATCTTACTACCTGGATGTCTAACCTTCATCAATTACTAATGTAGATAAACTCAAAACTTTTCATATAAAACGTCTATTTAGTTTATTGCAATCTGCAACAACCATTAGAGTAAAATTCAGTAAACATTCTTAAACATGTATCAGTTAGTGTTTTGCCTTGCCTTGATCCAAAGTCGCCAATCTCTGCCACTTTTCTGATCCTTTGGATTCGTGTCTTGGTACAGTTTGGTCGTCTCTTCGCTGCTGTCGGTTTCCCCACTCTTCATCCTTGGTTCCTTTTGACTTTTATTTCTGTAAGTATTCAAGAGCACATTTTCACGTTCTTAAAGCATCTATTTTTGGAACAGCGCTATGTTCAAAAGTAGGTGATCTAAATGTCTATACCAAGGGCCTTTTGTTAATGTTAGATTTTACATCAATGTCTGAAGCTAATAAGCATGATCATTTCGAAAATAGTATTAATCTATGACTTGAAGAGAATATATTCAGAAGTATAAACAATGCAACAAATCTGACTATCAATGTTGTGATTGTATACACGAATTTACGTTCATACCATTTATTGAAAGCCTTTATATACCTTTAGACTATATGTTCGTTACTATATTTGCTACAATCTAAAATCATGACTTATCAGATATTCTTAGCCTCCTTCGCAGTCTCCTTGGAGCGGCGGCGTTAATTTTTGGGAGGGGATTTTTTACACGGGCCAAGGTTCTCCCGGCTAAGGGAGTTATGTCGGCGAGGGAAGATCACCTGTCCTGGAGACGAAGGCGTCAGACAACCTTGGCCCGTGGAAAAAAAATCAGCGCCCCCCCCCCCCGCCAAAAAAATGCCACCGCTCCTAGAAGTCTGCGAAAGAGGCTAAGATATCCTGACTAACTTGCGAAATCCAGTGTAGACATGAATAACATTACAGCCGTCAGCATACAGACGATGTATCCCTTGCCTTATTCATTGTCCTAGATTCAATACTGATCGAACTTAACACAAACCAACCTAACATAGACTCAACCCAGTCTAACATAACATAGAACTTCGCCAACTAGTCTTCCGTCATTCTAATTAGAATCTAACGTTGTATTGAAATGACTCACGCAATGACCTTGACAAAGAGAGACAGTGCTAAATCTCGATTGAGAGTCTAAAGTGGTAATAAAATGACTCACACCAAAGAGGGACAGTGCTAAATCTCGATTGAGAGTCTAACGTTGCAATAAAATGACTCACGCCAAAGGGGGACAGTGCTAAATCTCGATTGAGAGGCTAGTAACGTTGAATTCAAATGACTCACCCAATGAGCTTGCCAAAGAGGGACAGTGCTAATTCTCGATTGAGAGTCTAACGTTGTAATAAAATGACTCATGCCAAAGAGGGACAGTGCTAAATCTCGATTGAGAGTCTAACGTTGTATTAAAATGACTCATGCCAAAGAGGGACAGTGCTCAATCTCGATTGAGAGTCTAACGTTGTATTAAAATGACTCATGCCAAAGAGGGACAGTGCTCAATCTCGATTGAGAGTCTAACGTTGTATTAAAATGACTCATGCCAAAGAGGTACAGTGCTAAATCTCGATTGAGAGTCTAACGTTGTATTAAAATGACTCATGCCAAAGAGGTACAGTGCTAAATCTCGATTGAGAGTCTAACGTTGTAATAAAATGACTCATGCCAAAGAGGGACAGTGCTAAATCTCGATTGAGAGTCTAACGTTGTATTAAAATGACTCATGCCAAAGAGGTACAGTGCTAAATCTCGATTGAGAGTCTAACGTTGTATTAAAATGACTCATGCCAAAGAGGGACAGTGCTCAATCTCGATTGAGAGTCTAACGTTGTATTAAAATGACTCATGCCAAAGAGGGACAGTGCTCAATCTCGATTGAGAGTCTAACGTTGTATTAAAATGACTCATGCCAAAGAGGTACAGTGCTAAATCTCGATTGAGAGTCTAACGTTGTAATAAAATGACTCATGCCAAAGAGGGACAGTGCTAAATTTCGATTGAGAGTCTAACGTTGCAATAAAATGACTGACGCCAAAGGGGGACAGTGCTAAATCTCGATTGAGAGGCTAGTAACGATGTATTCAAATGACTCACCCAATGAGCTTGCCAAAGAGGGACAGTGCTAAATCTCGATTGAGAGTCTAACGTTGTATTAAAATGACTCACCCAACGACCTTGCCAAAGAGAGACAGTGCTAAATCTCGACTGAGAGTCTAACGTTGTAATAAAATGACTCACGCCAAAGGGGGACAGTGCTAAATCTCGATTAAGAGGCTAGTAACGTTGTATTCAAATGATTCATCCTATGAGCTTGCCAAAGAGGGACGGTGCTAAAGGTCGATTGAGAGTCTAACATTGTATTAAAATGACTCACGCCAAAGAGGGACAGTGCTTGCTAAATCTCGATTGAGAGTCTAACGTTGTAATAAAATGACTCATGCCAAAGAGGGGCAGTGCTAAATCTTGATTGAGAGTCTAACGTTGTATTAAAATGACTCATGCCAAAGAGGGACAGTGCTAAATCTCGATTGAGAGTCTAACGT
This sequence comes from Branchiostoma lanceolatum, assembly GCF_035083965.1. Taxonomy (NCBI): domain Eukaryota; kingdom Metazoa; phylum Chordata; class Leptocardii; order Amphioxiformes; family Branchiostomatidae; genus Branchiostoma; species Branchiostoma lanceolatum. The sequence goes on along the minus strand of NC_089734.1, from coordinate 16,742,225 downwards.
TGTATTAAGATGACTCATGCCAAAGAGGGACAGTGCTAAATCTCGATTGAGAGCCTAACGTTGTATTAAAATGACTCACCCAATGAGCATGCCAAAGAGGGACAGTGCTAAATCTCCATTGAGAGGCTAGTAACGTTGTATTCAAATGACTCACCAAATGAGCTTGCCAAAGAGGGACCGTGCTAAATCTCGATTGAGAGTCTAACGTTGTATTAAAATGACTCACCCAATGACCTTGCCAAAGGGAGACAGTGCTTAATCTCGACTGAGAGTCTAACGTTGTAATAAAATGACTCACGCCGAAGAGGGACAGTGCTAAATCTCGATTGAGAGTCTAACGTTGTATTAAAATGACTCATGCCAAAGAGGGACAGTGCTCAATCTCGATTGATAGCCTAACGTTGTATTCAAATGACTCACCCAATGAGCTTGCCAAAGAGGGGCAGTGCTAAATTTCGATTAAGAGTCTAACGTTGCAATAAAATGACTCACGCCAAAGAGGGACAGTGCTAAATCTCGATTGAGAGTCTAACGTTGCATTCAAATGACTCACCCAAATGAGCTTGGCAAAGAGGGACAGTGCTAATTCTCGATTGATACTCTGCTTGGTCACCGGTCTATAGGAACTCCTTGATTCCTTTTCAGACCACACTGACGTATTTGCCGGTCGTCTTATAGAAGAAAAGAATCCACTTATTGTAGAGTGGCCCTGAGTATCTAAATCGTAGTGTTATTTAAGAGTGCTACGTGATTCTGTCGTAGATAAGTCTGACAGGTACGCCTGGGAATCGTTACTTACTAAATAACAGCGACACATGGCAGGAAATTCAAAAATTGGTTGCCTAAAATAAGACTTACTAGTCATATTTCGCAAGAAGTAAATCCTACTTATCGTGCAGAGATACCTCGTTATAATTAATCAAGATAGGTAGTTATAGGGTTGTTTGCAATGTCCAGCTCCTTTGGATGATAGAGACTACTGCTAGCAAAAGTTTTTTGCCAGCACTTATCTGCGGTGACCGGTTATCTTTCATGGACATCAAAACATGAGAAGAAAATGCGTTGTCCTTGCTTCTGGGCTTTCGGATAATCTTTGCAGCCATTTATCTTTAATGTTTGACAGGTGTGGTCAAACGTGTTCGTACAGTATTTGTCGTCGATATTTTGATTAAGTGAAAAAGTGGAGGAACAGTTAGGAAACACCAGCAAGATGTTTGATATCAAAATATATAAATTTTATATGTTATACAGGACTTGTCTTACCCATGTGTCAGTTTGACATGATAATATCTATATGATAATAACGTTAAAGAACCGCATTTCTTTGATGTATGCGGTATCATAAGGCATGGTCAGATTCTATAAACACCTCATAAACTCGGTCGCTTCGCGACCTCAGTTGTTTATAGAAACGGACCGTGCCTTATAACACTGTATGCACTTAGGGCGGGTCATAAACCCCATTTTATGCTTTGTAAGTATAGGGTAGTCTGCAATGTTCAATTCATTTGAGATACTGCTAGCCAAAGGTTTTTGCCGGCACTTTCGCGCAGTTACCTGTTATCATTCATGGACATCAGAAAATGAGAAGAAAAGGTTTTGTCCTCGCTCCTGGGCTTTTAGATAAGCTTTTATTTGTCCTTTATGGTTCACAGGTGCGTAAGGAAGTGTTCAAATATGTTGTTTGTATTTCATATTTTTATGGGAATGTATAGTCCAAAATATTAATAACTGTAGTGAGTGATTTGGTGAAAGAAATCATTAAGAAATATAGAACGCAACTCCAAATTTGAAGAAAAAATGTACAGGTGGACACACAATGAAGAGCAAAGAGTTGTTTTGGATATGTGCAGTATGTACCTTAAAGTGTCAACAGAACCTTTGCATCTGTCAGTTTTGCCTGTAGGGAATATCCAACAAGTGGGTCTCTACCGTGTTTGTCTATCGGTAGGCCATAATGGCTGGAGCCAGGGCCGAGTAAAACAATTTTAAATAATACATCTTGCTCCAAAGATTTGACCTGATACCGTCATGTGGAAAGAGGGGTCCATTCTGCATCACAGATGAAAACTTGCTTGCTTGAAATGTTATTTTGCTGACCTACAGGCGGTACTAAATGATTCTTGATGCGATACTGCACCTCGCCAGTGAAATCATTTTATGGCTACTGAGAGACACTACACATGACACCGTGCAGAAGACATTCGCCTAATCTATGACTTACTGTCATCCCCGAAATGAACCAAACCTAACGTTGCATCAAGTTGCCCCAACTAGTTTTTCTTACCCAAACGTTGTGTTAAAATGACTGACCCAAGTTAACTTGTCAAACAGGGACAGGATACAAGACTGATGATGGTTACAAGTCTATAGCTTATTTTGGCTCCTTTTTTTATTGCTTTTCAGACTTTGCCAGTCGTCGTATAGAAAAAACGAAAACATATCTTCCCGTTATGGTGGATCAATATATATTGTAGTGTTAACACATGGGGTATTGATTTATTGCTATTGGAATCTCCCACTTTCTGTAAAGTGAACCCAGTGCATCTCAACCCTGGTTATATCTGAGCGTACTATGAAATTCTGTCCCCGGTAAATCTGACGAGTACGCCTGGCAATGGTTATATAAACAATAATCTACATTGTCGGTGAAACAATTTTAGGTACTGAAAGAGAGCCTTCAGCATACAAATGACATACCCCTTATATGATCTATGACCTACATTCATATTTCATGAATCTAAGTGAAGCTAACGTTACCTAAAGCTCTTTTCCGTCGTTCTCAGGTAAGGTAAAAGGGTTTGTTGACACGACTTACCCCAAATCAGCTTGTCGAAAAAAGACAGTAAACCACGGTTGTATGCTCAGCCCGGTCCCGGTTGCCTGTATGTATGTACGTTTTGATTCCTTGTCATACGCCCCAGGCACGTTTCGCTAGTCGCCGTATGGAAGAAAGGAATCCGGTTCTCCTACTAATGATATGGCCTACACTCGGGCTGGCACTCCGTTAAGAAAGGAAAGGTTAATAATTAATCTGTGAGACGAAAACTGCTCCCAAGAGGCCCTGAAATTGATGTCGTTAACTTCGTCCTTTTAGCAATTTATGTAAAGTTTATTTTGTACTCTTAATCCGTGACTCCTCCCCCTCCACTTCGACCTTGTTAAAAAGCGGCCTGTGCGGCCGAACAAGCATTCGAAAAGAAATAAAGGCTTTGATCGATAGATTGATCGATTGATAAGCATCGATACATCCGATCTCACTACTGTCAAATTATTTCAATGCCTTGCAGCAGAAAAAAAGAAGAAGTATCGACTAGATGTCGTTGATTGAAATTTAAGGACGCCATCTCTAAGACTTTGGTTGACATTTTTCGTATTTGTTATCAATCTCCAATAATAAGAAGGTTAAAAAATGTATAACTCCTGAGCGGTTCTGTTCAGTGATATGTCCAGAAAACTGTTGCTTTACATACAGGTACGCCGTAATGAGGCAGAAAACTCCAATTACGTATCGTCGACACAAGTCTTTCCACGTCACGGAATCGTGGAGTTTATTAAGTTTCCATTCTCATTTTATATCAACAAACTAATCTATGCCAAGAGGGTTAATCTGAATAACGGTGCGCCGGATATAAAACGTATTCCTGTCCTATTATAAGTACCTGTGTTTGTTGTACATGATTTTGTATGTCATCATTGACTACACGGGTAACTTTATTAGGACAAAATTATACTATTCTTTTTTGTTCCGAACTTCCTTCCTTAAACAATCAATTTGGCGTGATAAGGAAAACATTCTGACAAAATTATGAAGAATACGTAAAACGAAAGGTCTTGTGCCAATTTGGAACACAGAAGACAGCACGGAGATGGTAGTTCGGTGCGGAAACGTGCGCATGGTTTAATCACGAATAGAAGCAACACATAATAACAAAGTGGCCCCTTGTCCATCTGACGTGGAGTCTTATTATATGTGACTAGCGAAAACAACTAACAAGAACATAAGTGGGGTGACCAACAAGTCAGCAGAACCGGAGACATCCTACTCCTGTTGATTCATATCTGCCAAAATTAACCGATCATTGACAAGTTGAGAATTGCCTGATACCATGGTATTGGAGGCTCTGATTACTGGCCTCCATAGTGACAGAGAAACCTAAGCTCCGATTGGCCTAATATCAATATGAGTGATAAATAATTCCTGAGCCCCTATTGGTGATTCTCGGAGCCATTGATATTTGATGATTGATATTTTGTTAATTATGTTTAGTATGGATCATATTAACGTACCTTATTATGTTTAATACCTTAACATCCATTTTGTATTTCTTCGTATGTATTTATTTATGAAGATTTATTGTATAAGTTCAACTTATTTTCTATCGTTAATTTTCCTTAGTTTTGAGTTATGTACAATTTATGATATCATTATGACTGGTTTATTATGACTGGTATATTCGCTGAATCTCTTCGCAGCCCTAATTGCGGAATATAATTCCTATTGTCAAGTTGCGAGGGGAAGCCCAAGAAAAGCCACCTAGGCTTCTACGCCACCCCCCACCCCCCTGCATGCTTTTGTTTGGCCCTGTGTATCTTTGTTTAAAACACTTGTACATGTGCGAAAGAATAGACAAACAAACTCTCAAATTGAAGTTAAATGGCAACAAGCTCTTGGGGAGAAGGCCCAATCAGCCTCTCAAAGGGAGAGATTGTTTAGCACAGGCTAGTAAAGGTAGAGCCATACTAAATATTTCGTATTCCAAGCGATCAATGTTGCTTGAAGGATTCCTACGAGTTTTACTGAATCTTTCTTGACCCAAATGTTGTTTTGATGACATAGTGGACGTCCATCCTGCTCTTCATGGCTTGATTCTAAGTTATCGTGCTGATGTCGACGTCGTTGTTTGGTGTCTCTGTCGTGACGTCACTACTCACGGTCGACAAGTTGGGAGATCTGTTAACACATCAAGTAGAGAATGTCAGGTTTTCGAGAAAAACAAAAGCTTAAAGAGTGGTGATGCAGAGCACGCTAGAACGGGTAAAACTTCATGTAAGCACAATGCATTATATAAGAAATATTCAAACTCTTGAACTGGATAAAATTCGGGGACTTAATTCCGGACGTTTCGAGGGACATCAATCACTCTTCTTCAGAGTCACTTAAATCAACTGCCGAAACAAATACAATGCTGCTGGAAAACCGGAAGAACATGTCGAAGACACTGACTCGAAACTCATTTTGCCAGTTCATGTTAGTGACGCTGAAAAATAGTAATGGGTGTCACTCAAAATGGTCGGAATTAAGTCTCCGAATTTTATCCAGTTGTAGAGTTGAATTGTCCTTACATTGTTTACCTGAATGTCTACAATTCATTAACGTAATGCATTAGATAGGCTACCTGACATGTAAGCCACTAAGACGAATAAGCCAATTCACAGTTCCAGGTGCGCATGAGCAATCGTGATGCATTGTACTCTAATATGAAATTCCAAAGCCCCTTTGTCAAAATCTAAAAAGATATACACTTTTGCACTTCCCGTTCATCCAACCACAATTAACCATTAAATAACATAATGCTGTCCGCAAAGTAAATTGTCCGTTTTACATTATAAAACGTCCATGACATCGACTTATAACACCTCAGAAAGCACTATAAAAAACAAAAACTTATTGGCATATGCAAAAGCACAAACAAGGACAATAGAATTGTTCTCACCGAGTTTCCTGTAGTGCCGCTTTCGTCTGTTGACGGGTAGCCTCCGTGATGGGATGCTTCCAGACGAAGACAGAAGATAGCAGCAGATTTGCCATGGGAAATACGGACATGACGATTCGTAAAGTAAAACCCACAGACTCTGGCTGGGAACAGGCTCCGGTATTGTATCCACTGATCCTTTAAAATACAAACAAAATTTCCGGCGTCTTTACTGCTAGCTGCATAAACAATCACCTAAACTATCAATCTAGTTGGCTTGCAACGAAGCAATTCGTAGTATTCCCGTCAGCCTTACTGTTTACAATTACGGAAAATAACATAAGATTTTAAAGGTTTGGTTATTCTTACAGAAAATGACATACAATTTCAAGACATGTATACGTAATAGATATTTGATCTTCATAATTTTGGCTGGCAATTAATAGAATAGATAATGACAAATTTAAACAGTAGGGGAGGACACTGAGATCATCATTTTCTATGACCGTCCGGTAGTCATCTTCAAATTAAAAGACCCTCCTCCTTGTAAGTTTCAGTTTATCATTGTATTAAATCTGGGCTTAATTATTTGAGTGCAGTTTACAAGAAAGATGAACTTTTTTGCAGAAATGGAAAATTGACGGGGGTATAAAAGTTCGGTCAAAAGGACAAGGATTTTTTTTCCTGTGCCATGCTTTAAGGAGACATAGTAAACATGCAAAATATGTTTCCATCAGAACTGTGCTACAAACCCTTCTCTTTGTCGGTTCATTTTACTTAAAGGCGCGGTTTATGTACATTTTTTTACTTCGCGCCAACTCAATACACTTATTTAGAAACGGGGACTGACATAGGCATTTTTATCTTTAATGACCAATCATGTACTTTTTATTGCAAACACAATGATTTTCTTATCTCTCATTGTAGAATCGGTTTTGAATCTCGGTGTACCTTAACACCTAAAATGACCTACGAAAATCATCAATCAAAACAAAACAATAAATTCAAAGTCAACGGCTTTGGTCATTTTATATACCAGAGGCTGAATATACCTTTTTACACTGCACAGAGATATCCACAGCGGTTCAATGCGACTTTTTTGTGTTGTGACAACGCCTTGAAATAAGTAGTGTGCGCAACTTCCCATTGCCGTTTGTGTTTGTCAGCCATCTTGTCTTGGTAGAGATTTTGGTGGGCTAGTAACAAAAACTAGGCTACGACTTGCTTTTCCGTTCTCGTTGAAAATGTGAAAAATATCGCAAATATGTTGAATATGAGTTACAAATGTCAATCTGAATTGAATTTTTTTTAATCCATCACAGTAGTAGTTTTGCGCCAAAATTCTACGATAGGTGTCTTTAAATCTTGCCAAAATTAACCCTGCACATATAGATGTACTAACTCTAGTGACGCCGTTATGACTGAAGCAGCGATGATCGTTCCAAGCATCGTGATGGTATTGAAGGCGCCATAGAAGTAGGTGTCCAGCTCTTTCCCCGTTTGAAACTTGAACTCGTCCAAGACGTCAGGCAACATCACCCTTGATCACCGGGCAACAATACATAATTAGCCCGAAATCCGGCCTTGAACTCTATACCCTCTCTACAGAGGTAGCGTTCATGATTGGATAAATTTTTTCTTCAATAAATTTCAACATCATCATAGCTTGTCGCTGTAAATTGCAACAAGAACTTATTATTTATGTTAATTTTAGTTTAACTATGAACGGCAGCTCAAACTATTAAATAAAACAATATGCTAAAGTCAAATATTACAAACTAACAATGATGAATTTTAAAAAAAGAATGTGTCACATCATAGTTTCTTCTCGTTCACATTTTTCCGGGATAGTAAAGAATGGAAGGTCAAGATAGAAGAGATCTATAAAGAGTTAGTGGTCTTCAAGAGTTTTGAAAATGAGTTCTTGGGCATACAGGTAATGGAAGTCCGCCATACCAATACCACGTGAATCATGTTTTGTTTGTATTGACGCCTCATGGTCGGAACCTGATTTATAGTATTTGGCTAACGGTTTGAAAATATTCAAATACACAATTGCTAGCGCCTTTTTGGCTAGACCGCAAGAGGGCAGTCCAGATCTGGCGGGTAGCAGATAAGATTTTTGCAGCTGAAGACATAGAACCATTACTGTTGTTTACCATTTCATTTGTACCAATTCCAGCCATTTCAACAATACGTAACAATAAATACAAATTCAATCATGGTAAATACATGCTTATATCTGGAGTGTGTGAAACGTTGTTTCCGTTATGTTTGTTTGAAGATATCATAATTTTTTTTACCATGGTAACATAAATAATGCAGACGAACCAACTCCATAGGCGACCAGGATAAGAAACATGACTGCCAGCGATCCCGGGATGAAAATTAAGCTAAGCAGTAAAGGCATTTGCACCTGGAAAATAATTGTCAGATTTAGAAAAATGAAACATTTATTTCTGTAATGGCAGTGTGCAATGGTGCTAGTGCTAGTGCCAGTACTCTTTGTTTAAGCGTTCAAATAACGTCAGGCAATAGTTATTTTACTATCAGAGTGACGTTGAGTGATATCTAGTCTTGGTGCACAGTGTCACCAGCTAATTTGAATCACATTGAAACAAATGCATTTGCTTCTTCACGTTACTTTACTTTGCTTTGCTCAATGCGAATCATACAAAGTTGGAACTGGCATGAGAGAATGACGATACAGGAAGAAATGTCAACTCATACGAAATAGCAAGCACAATAAACAAAGATAACCGTAACAAAAATCCTCACCAAGACAGATCCAAAGCAGATGGTCTTTCTTCCAAATTTATCCAGCAATAGCTTTGCGATAGGTATGCCGACGACTATAGAGGCCTAAAATGAAAAACTGTGTTAATATCTAATTTAAAAAAGGGACTTAAAGTGTACATTGAAGCGGGCTAATAGCAGTTTACTTACACGTCTATGAAGGTTAGACATCGAGGTAAACGATATATATAAAGACAATTCAAACTCTACAACTGGATAGAATTCGGAGACTTAATTTCGGACGTTTCGAGTGACATCCATCACTCTTCTTTAGCGGGATTCACGCTGACCTCTGCGATGACACCATCTTCCCACTCACTTTCTGCCACTCTACTAACATTATATTTTAAAAAAAACGTCATCCGTACACCTAGGGTAGCTTTCTATCCCAGCACTATTTCACACAATAGCTTACTATACTCTACACACAGAAAACTTTTCCCCGAAGACACAAATTTCGATGTGGACTGCCGGGTATGTTGTTACGATTAGCTCATGATGTCTATTTGATACCCCGGTAGACGTCAGTAAGTCAGTTTGTCCTGAGGTGATTTGCAACGGGACCACTTACCGTCACCACTGTAAGACAAATCTCCACCATGTCGCTGCGATCCAGAGAATATTGGATGTAAAGTGCAAGTGCTTGTTGCAAAGTCTGCAAGAACAAAAAATCTGTTGTTGTTAAATACGGTAGGGGTATCTTCATTTAAAATCCCCAATTCCACATGGCGACCGGGCTGTGACATCGCTACGACCTAAATTAGACATGTGTAACCCTTGATTTCATGATTGGAATATCATGCAAAATGTAAAAGTATGACTGAAAAGACAGCAAAGCACACAAAGCGTAAAATGATTTGTTCTACACTACACTACTCTGCTCAGTGCGGTGGACAGTTTTTCCCAAGTTAAGACTGTAAGAATCCACAAGCAAGATAAACCCTAGATTAATCCACATTTGAAAACTCTGATCAGAGACCGACAACGGGCCCTTGCGGAGGGAAATCGCCCAAAGTGGAAACATCTTCGGAACAAAATCTCTAAAAACATCCAGTCGTCGAAGAAAGCCTTTTACAGAAACAAAATAGAGCACCTCAAAACGACAGATCCCAGAAAGTGGTACAATGCCATCAAAGATATAACCAATTGCAGCAAAGGACAGCTCTGTGTTGAAGTACCTGGCGTACCGTCATCATCGCCCAAGGCTGTAGCGAGCGCCATCAATGTCCACTTGGCAGCGGCATCACAGCAGCACGCCCCTTTGCAGCTCCAAGATCTCCCAGCGTACCTGCCTGCCCCAGCCCCTCCACCTTTTGTCTCTTTCTGGGACATGTGGTATAGACTCAAGAAGGTGAAGATCGGAAAGGCCACTGGCAGCGATAATATTTCCCCAAGGATCGTCCGGGAGTTCGCTTTTGAACTGTGCCAACCACTGTGCGATATAATGAACACTTCGCTCTGTGAAGGTGTTGTACCCGACGTTTGGAAGGACGCGGATGTCATCCCGGTCCCCAAGGAGATGCCACCAAGTCTGTCAAAGTTGAGACCTATCTCTTTAACATCAGTGTTTGCCAAGGTGTGTGAAGGCATCATAAATGAGTGGTGTCTCAAGGATATACTTCCCCGTGTAGACCCGCGACAATATGGGTCACTGCGAGGCCGCTCGACTACACACTACTTGACGTTTCCGACGCACAAGATCCTGGAAACAGCAGACAAACGTAGCCACCTGTCGACGCTAGTCCTTACGGATTTTACACGAGCCTTTGACTCAGTCAATCACCACACTGCCGTCAACAAACTGATTGAACTTGGAGTCCGCCCATCTGTCATACCTTGGATCATTAGTTTTCTCTCGGAACGACGACAGCGAGTCAGATACCAAGGTGAAGTGTCAGAATGGCAAACACTAACGTGCGGAGTGCCACAGGGTACAAAGCTAGGGCCGTTGGTCTTTCTAGTTCTTGTTAACGACGCGGTACCTGTTGACAACACGACAGCAGATACCTTCAAGTATGTCGACGACTTGTCGTTATTAGAACTACGACATGTTCTTAGAGTGCCCACCATCCAAGATGACATCGACGGCTTAGCCAGATGGGCCGATGAAAACCATATGACTTTGAACCCGTTCAAATGTAAAATGCTTTTGTTCTGTTTCATAAAGCATCCACCACCCCCACCTGTCATCACAGTGGGTCCCACTCAGCTGGAGGTTGTAGAATATGCGCGCATCCTGGGCCTCATACTACAGAGCAACCTTAAGTGGACCAAGCACGTCGAGATGATTGTTGGGAAGGGCAGCAAACGTCTCTATATGTTAAGAACATTGTCCAAGCATGGCCTTACTACCGATGACCTTGTTCTTGTTTATATCGGCTTCGTGCGTCCGGTATTAGAATATGCATGCCAAGTGTGGCATCCGGGATTGACTGTGGCTGAATCTAAGTCAATTGAGACAGTGCAGAAGAGGGCGTGTAAGATCATCTTGAGACAGAACCACACCTGCTACAGCTCAGCCCTGACAGAACTCTCCCTTACACCACTGGCCCAAAGACGACTAGAACTATGCAGAAGTTATGCTCGCTCCCTACTGAGATCCCCGATCTTCCGAGACTGCCTCCCACCGTGCCGCGAGGCGATTTCCGGCAGAAAGACTCGGTCGTGTAACCGGCTACAGACTTTTAAAGCAAATACCGCCAGATTCACTAAGAGCCCCATTTACTACATGGTAACTCTGCTAAACAGCACTGACTAGTAAGAGAATATGACATTAAGATTTTAAATCCGAAGAAATTTGTAATTGTTATCATAATGGTAACAATGAAATGTATTGTAAATTTTATTATTGATATTGTGAACTGTATTGTAAATTTGATTATTGATATTGTGAACAAGCCTGTTAATTCAGCCTCAGGGCTGCCATGATCTGTTTGTCTACTGAATAAACCTGTCATCATCATCATCATCATCATCATCATCATCATCATCATCATCATCATCATCATCATCATCATCATCATCATCATCATCATCATCATCATCATCATCATCATCATCATCATCATCATCATCATCATCATCATCATTTTCAATGTATGGATTTTGTTGGGTGCTCCTTCAAATCCCTCGGTAGAAAAAGTGAACGCCGCCTACTTCGAATTCAAAATAGCAAGCAATATTCTAGTAATGGTCTATAATTTCAACAACGATACCACAAATGGGTCGTCGTGGCAGTATATGCCCAGTTTGTCAATTCAACAATTGCCATTTGTAAACCATTAAAGCGACCAGATAAATAGGGAAGAATACAAACCAAAATTGACTTTAATCGATTATATCCCTTTGCTATTCTGTAAACTTCATTGTTTTCTACATCATGGTAAATCTTGTGTATTACTCTTAAAATGACATATTAATACTTAATAATAATAATATGATCATATATCTTCTGGACGAACACGATTAATTTCTTAGCGGACCTAAAAACTAAGTGCCTAAAAGTTCCCTGCCATCGCTGTGTTTAACATTGTCAGGGAAATTTCGGCCTTTTTTATACCCATGTATAAAATGCTCACGATGCTGATCGCGGGATCATTACAAATGAGGTGTCATGATTGTAAAAGGTTATAAAACAAGATTTGCTCTGATGTAATATCAATTCTAATAATAATCTGAAAAAAAAACATGATTAATTAAAAATTGGGGCACTACGTTTTGCGGACCACTCATATAGCCAAGCTTTGTTGTTTGCTTTAGAAATGTATGGTTCTAACAGATCTGAATCTGCATTTAGATATCCCCATATTGCCCCATCAGGGGCAAAGTAGGGGGGGGGGGGTTGAGGTCCCGGACTAAGGCGGGCAGGCCTCCAGCCTGGCACGGAACGACTCAACAGTGGGAGCCGTCACAACCGTGCCAGGCAGGGTATTCCACTTGGGAATAGTACGGGGGAGGTACAGATAAGGTTTACTTACGCTTGTTGCGGTATCGTAACATATGAATATCCCTGACGCGTATAGGAAAGGCTTGAACGTGAACATGACCCGCAAGGTCTTCAACACAGGCCTGTTAGGTGTGCTGATATCCACCACAGTGTCTGCAAAATAGTCAGAAAACACAACTTTTAACATCCAAAAGAAGTCCACGAGTCTTGCGTAGATCTTCTGGAGCAGAAAATCCTTAAGGAGGCGGGGGAGGCCGGAAGATGTACACAAGTCTCGTGTTCTCACGAAACTGGGTCACTCCGTGAACAAGACGTACAGTGAACGTCGAAAATTAGGAGGTACGTGTTTGTTACCTTTAAGATATGTCACTAATTGAAGATAATTCTAGTAACTTATTATACGTGACTGATGAATCTCTTCAACGACATTCTACCGTTGTAATTAAGGAAAACAGATCAAAATCTTGGAGAGTACACACGAATTATCAAAACATCATATTCCCTGCAATATAACATAATCTAATTGTCTATATTGCAAGTAATATGCTATTGTGACAGGGATATCATTCTATGTATTGCAAAAATATTCGCCAAGAAGGTTATGTTTCGGGCTGACCCCAAACTAAGGTATGGCTGCCCATAGGAAAGCATCTTAAGATACACTGAAACAAGGCTTCATAAAAGTACTAACCCAAAGTTCAATCCTAGAACTTTTCTGCACTGGAAAGTCACAAGAGTCTACCTGATAACCATGCAAAGAAAACAGAAGGTTGTACTGCTCAAACTCCGAGGAAAGCTGCCAGTTTCAAAGAAACCCTAATTATTAGACCCCAGATTTCTGATTTATCCCTCCGCATGACGCAGCAACTCACATCTATCCTTACGCCAACTAGAATGGCAAACTAAACAGATTTCGATGAAATAGGAAAGCTAAGACCCTACCTGTTCCTTCTAACCAAAAAGTCTAAAGATTAGGCAACACATTTTAAGGAAAAGAAAGGTTTTAAAGATTTTAACCCTCAAACACCCGAACCTATTTTTGCGACTAAAATGACTGAGCGGGGTCAAAAATGACCCCACAATGTTTTGTTCAGTAAAATCTCCCTTTTCACTTTTTTCGCTGATTGTTATCCATACATTGCTTCATCAATGTAAGAGGAATGTTTTGGCATCTTTAGGTATGAATAATTCCCGTTCATTATCATAATTTATGCAAAAAGATCAGAAGGACCACTTCTTGAACTATTCCTATTCAGACCGGGAAAGGATTTTTGAAGCCCACGCCAAATTTCATGTTGCATCGCTAAGGAACGGCTTACGCGAGAGCCACCAAACTTGGTGGCTTTTCATAAAATGTCCTTAACAAAAATTTCAAATTGATAAAGTAAGTACATCGTTTTTCGTATTGCCATGGCAACGGGTTTTCGACAGGCATATTTTACAGTATCTGCTAATTTCAGTTCAAACAATGACGTTTCGAGGCTTTGTTGGTACGCCAAATGCACTTTCTTACATTATCATCTTATGTAATCCATTGTAACTTTTATGATTCAACATTGATATGTTGAACACTGACTTGCACAAATGTGTGTGGCCCAAGGGCTATAGAAATGGAGATGGGCGCCACCCCTATGCGTCTGTTCAAGACGCCCGGGTCACTTTAACTTTAATTGATATGTTATGCTGATTTGATGACGTCATCCGTCAAAATCCAAGATGGCGGATAGAATCCCATAAAATTGCGTCATAATGACACGAAATTTGTTATTCACATGTGCATCATCCTCTGAAAATTTGGTGGTCATACAATACGTAGTTGAGGAGTTACAGATGGCAGGTCTCAAAAACAACACATTATTTTTGCTGGGGTCAAAAATGACCCTAGCGGACTCAACACAGACTTTCCTATATAACGTCAACAATATTGTGCCCATCTCCCTAGAAAATTCTGAGAGGTTAGGAAAGATGTCTACTGACAAAGTCACGGAAGGAATTTTTTTTTAGATCAATCATGTTCAAATAGCACGTCAAAATCCACGTCTGGGGTCAAAAATGACCCAACTCGGGTGTTTAAGGGGTTAAGTAGGGACTATAAAGATATTCAAATTTTCTGCACTCTACTGCGCAACGTAACTTTGGGGTCAGCCTTGGTGAGTGTGTCCTTCCTTTCGTCTGTCAACGTGCAACATGATAACTTAAGAATACCTGAATGACCTGATAGAAGTTGATATGTTGGTAGGTCTTCTTGAGACCTCAAAATTTCGGGCTCCTAGCTGCTTGCTATAATACTGCAGCAAAATTGCTGTTTCTGATATCTCGTGTTCTGGATATACTTTCATGGTAAATAGGTCTTGAAAGGAAGAGTACTTTGACTGGATTTGGGCCCCCTAGCGGCTTTTTGGAACTGCAGGAGCCGCTTTTGTTTCGAACTTTGAAAAAGAATAACATGTACACAAGAGGGAGTTGACCGATCGTCATGGTTTTTGGTTTGTAGATAGCTTCATTGATTATTACATAATCAGATGCTAACTATACAAATTATGATCAAGTTGCATAATTAAAAAGGAACGTTTGCAAATCTGCTAAATTGTCAAAAATGTGAAAGAGGAAAATTGATGCCAATTATGAAAATGGAGACTTGATCAGCATAATCAATAAGAAAATACTATAATTCCATTGTAGAAGATGATGGGAATTTCATTCTTGCTGCATTTGGAAGTTAAGTAAATGTGGACATTATTAGACATAAACCATGCAAATGAGGGCATCAATTACATGATATATGAGGAAATACTACAAAAAGTCTTCTTTGCTCAGATTAAACTTTCATACTTTGAACATCTTGTGTCATTTGCGTAGGGAAGATGATCAACTGATATACTTTAATAAAATGAGGACCTTATTTGCATAACTAAAGAGAAACATTTATGATACGTCACTCGAAAATGCTAGCATTCTTTGGCGAAGGTATGAGGCCGTGGAAATCTAGCTTTGAAATAAACTATGCTCAACATTTAAGCCTGTCTGTGTATTCTAATGCGTTTGATATATTTTTGCTTTAGTACATGGTCACAAGTATTATGTTTCACAAGTAAACTTTCAACAAGTAAAACTATATTCTCATTTCTATTGCCATGTCACATGCACGATCTTTTTAAGGGTGACATTCCATTTAGAATGATGGCACCTTGATAACAGATATGAATATTTGCAAGTAAATGAATGTTATTCTCGAATAGTTTCATCAGGTTAAAAATAACCAATATACAAACGTTATTTGCACACAGCCAGATTCTGACTAGCCAGCGTTTACATTTGGGGGTATGACCGTCAGTCACCATGCTTAGGGCAACACTGGCTGAATTTACTCCTCATTACAGCTAGGTGTCGCTGTTGCAACATGGAGAATGCGGTCCATAACGCGACTAAGTTTACATCCCCCAAATCACGGTTCATGATTGGTGTAGGTTTTTTTTTAATCCAGACCCGTAGGATTAAGGAGGCTGTCTTGATCAGAAAATATACTCCAGCCACATTTTATCACATGAAGTGATGAAGGAGGATGAAGGAGGATGTAAACTCGTTTCGTCACGTTTTGAAGCGCATTCTTCACACTGCAGCAGCGACACCTAGCTGTAGTGCGAAGTAGATGCTGTCAGTATTGCCCTGAGGGAGGTGATAGACGTTCTAACGAAATCTCAACTAGGTAAAAACACTTGGTTGTGTAAAAATAACTTTTTTTATCAAAGACAATACAAAATGTAATTGTTTCCCAAACCTTTTCGTTCTGTAACGCCTAAAAGAGCCGCCATGGCGGCAAGTACGCAGCAGGCGCAGACACTTCCACCGGCCACAAGGTAACCGGTTCTCTGGACATGGAGGAAGAAAAAAATCCTGTAATTTTTTTCAATTTTTGGTTCCGGTTAATCTTTTACCAGACTTTCACAGACATTTTGCATTGCAAATGCTAAGTATTTTAGTCTTCCAGCAAATAAACTAATACATCTATAACATTGTTCTTGTAGTCAGAATTCATTTCTAACATTTCTGAATTTCTTACACATACAATGACATTCTCGTATTTAGTTTGAGGTTCCTAAACAAGGAATATCTTTCTGTCCTCAAGACTTAATTTCTTACAATTAGAATTAGTTAATTGTGCTATGTTGGAGGTTCTTGAAACAAGAATTTTCTGTTCCCAAGATTGAATGCCAAGAATCATTTTTTTATACCAAGATGGAGGTTCTTGAAACAAGAACAAAGTTCTGTCCTAGAGATTGAATTTCTAACACGGTTGTCTGTTGCTAGGGTAGTCTTTCCCGTTGCTACGCGCGTTCGGCAAAGTATCGAGTTACACAAGGCAACATTTTGGCTAACGGTTAATCACATGGATGTCACAAGTATGAAATTTCCATTATTCATCGCCAGAGGGCGACAATGACTGAAGTTGCTTCTTTTCGCCGCTAGGTGGTGCTGTAGTGAAAAGAATACGACCCCAAGTCTGACTAAGCTTGTATGCCCACTTACCATGGATGACTGCAGTAGATTTCCTGCTCCAGATTTTCTTCTTAGTCCCTTGGAGACAAAAGTAGGATCTAGGAGGGCTACCAAGGAAGTTGTATTTCAAGAACTTTGATACCAAATAATTTACGGACCAATGGTACCTGTAAAGACATACCTGTGCCTGTAGAATGTCCGTGTTCACGTCGACACCACTGCTGTTACTAACGGTGATGTTAGCGCAAGCTGAAGACGAGAGAGAACCTCCAAATGACCCTACGATGAGTCCCTGCATGCCAATGCCCACTACTATCCCGCCAGTTTCAAATGCAACTCCTGTGACGATAGTAACTAACGTGGTTTTTTCCTTGTATTTTCAGCATGTTAACATTTCAACATAAGAGGAATGGTAAAAAAATATTTCCCCCGACCCAAGCCGTAAGAATACCTCACGTGTCCGTGTAATATTTACAGTTTCTCGACTTATTAATTAGTTCATTGACAATGCTGATATTACATGTAACGTAACCTCACCAGTTGACGTCTGATTTATTCAAAACGTTTTTTATCCTAAAACCGCGCGGACAGAGACAAATGTTAAACCCATGGGTAGAAATATCAGCTCTTCTAACAAGAAAAGGCATGTTCTGCAAGTTTTTCTCCGTCTGGATTGTCTGCATATCAAAGAAAGGTTTATCAGCTACTTTTAAAAGATACTAGCTATCGTGTAAGTTAGAAAAACATGATGAAATACGCTGTGTCAAATTACATATGAAATGCGTCATGCATGGCGCTTCCGTGCAACTTGCTGTTACTGCTTCAGGAGTTTATTCCGTTATATCGCTGGACGTAAGCCCTTTTTAAATGTTTTGTTTAAAGAGATAGATGGCTAAGGACCATTCTTTGTTTCTCATGAGAACAGACTTTGGCATAATACACCGTGGACATGACCCAAACTGGACGTTAACTACTCCTGCACGTAAATAGGTTATGTTACGTTATATATACATATTCCTAAAATGACCACCTTGAGAACATGACCTTAAACAGTTTGGTAAGTACTCACTGTATCCTACTGCAGAATCCCTCTCCCCACTGTCATCACTCATGTACATGATAAGTGTTCGTAGACTCAGCGTAAGTGCCTGTTGGCAAAGAAAAAATAAGCCAATGACAGGATATTAAGCTTCTCAATATCGTGTGGCATTCACATGGGATCGTTATCTAATCACACCAAGTTTTCGCCGATGTTTCTATCTTCATTGTAGAAGTGCCGGAAAAATGAAGAACTAAGTCATCTTTCTGTGAATTTCACAAACACAGTATTTATAGCTGATAGTATATACATGTGTTTTACGTTCCTCATGTTTGTTTCGGAGACACCAAAATGAATCAAGGACCAACCAAGAATAACGGTAACACTTTAAATCTTGGGAACTGAATCTCATTACCGTGACGGATAAAGACTTCAAGGTGTAGATGGCGAGGTAGTACGCAAGTTTCCCGCCCGCTGTAGTGTCAGGAACCACCCACATCAGTAGGTATGTCGGGATGGCAATCACACTCCCGCCAAGAATCCTGTTGAGGAAACAACAACAATATGTTCAAAGCGTTTTCACGTGTGGTCGTAGGGACATTAACATGGAGGTTGACAATGAGTACCTATCTTTGGCTGTGGCGTGTCTCATAATGCCACAATTGCAGCTTTTCTCGGAACTGCAAGGGCCGATTTTGTTTGAAACTTTAAAAGTGAATAACTCAAGAAGGGGTTGATGGGTTGTCGTGATTTGTGGTTAATAGATATCTTACATGATGATTGACCAAATCAAATGCTAATTGATTCCAATTATTTAGCAATCTGTATTAATCCGTTCCATGATAGGACTATTCAAACAAATGTAACTGAGAAAGAGAGAAACATCGATAGACATAAATTATGCAAATAAAGAACTACTTCCGGCATTTAGAAGTTAAGAGATTAGGTGACCATCGTTAAAAACAGATTGTGCAAATCATTTGCATAATTTCTGAGGCAATGCTAGCATGGCCATATTTGTTAAGATAAGACTCATACTTTGACCAACTTCTGTTATCAAAGTGGCAAAGATGATTGACTGATACGATTTATTCAATAGACGACCAAGAAGAAGCATTTATGATACGTCAGTTATAAGGGCTGCATAGCAATGTAAACTACCTAAAGCACGACTGCAGAATAAGAATAGATCGTTTTCCTTCTCTAGCGCGGTTCTGTGGAACTCACTATCGCAAGTAAGGGATGCAACATCTATCAGTGCTTTTGAAATTATGTATACAAGAGAACTTAATAGTGTTTGAATTTCTATTATCTCTTAAATATATAAATATATATTTTTTCTTCACTTATCTATTGATATGATTTCAAATGATGTCAACATTGATTTGCAAATTCAAATCCATATTTAAGCATGTTTGTTATTAGTACATTATGAGAACTTTATTGCGCGACCATTGTAGCAGGTACAAAGTATGGCAACAACAGTAAACATAGAACAAGACATGAGTATGGAATAAAACTATTCACTACAACAAAATGTTAAGGCATTCATTTGGTTATATGACACTATGTTTGTTATCGAGTTTCTCCGGTTTTATATCAGTTCGTAGTTCGCACATTGTTTTTGTTACTTCTTGCAACCTGGTTTTGTTATTTTGTAACCTTTATTGAATTTTATGTTAACAAATTTGTTCGGGGTTTTCCCCAAAGGGCTCTTTGAAAACCGCCTGCCGGTGACAAAATTTCCCCTGGTGAAATAAAATTAAATAAACAAACAAACAAACAAACAAACAAACATGAATCATCATTTGGCGGAGGTTTGATGTCGTGGGACTCTGGTTGCAATATGAGTTTCGCTCAGTACTTCCCATGGTTTTAATTTGCCCCATTTGGTGTCCTTTCGTCCGACAAAGGGGATGACGACGAGGTTGGCTACGACGTCCACTGCTTTCGTCAGCGTCCCAAGTACCAGCAACATGCTGGGTGGGACCTAGGGACATTAAACAAGGGCATCAGCTTCTCCAACTTGCGTGGGAACGAACAACAGATGACATCAACACAGAATATGGAAAACTAGAGGGGCTAATATCATTACAAAATTTACTAAATATTGATAAATTAATCCCGGACCATTTCTTTTTTTAAATAATTTTATTTCCTGGCAAAACATTCAAACTACTGTATGTCAGAGACCCCTAGAGCTACTATGATCTGGTTATATATAGATAAGCCCCTATTCTTGATGTTTCCCTATATACTAGAAACAATGGTTAAGCCGCTTCTTTGTAGGCTGGTAACTAATCTCGAAGGACCGAATTAAATGTGCTTACCGGACCCATTGCTGATAAGCATTGTTTTTTTTTCTGACGGCCCATATTTCAAACCGGGCTTTCAGATTACTGCCGCCCGGTAATAGCGAAGGACTTAAAACAAACCAACTAACACCCCAACATATTTCATATGTGCGTTAGGGGACCAGAGATCATGTAGAGAAATGGTGTGAACTGTTTATGTCCATAATATATTTGTCCACACACTACCATGTAAAAGGTATTTTGATAGCAAAGGCTCGGACGTACAGCTGGAAGTGCCAAGAATCGGTTTGTTGACAGAATGTACTATATTTGTCAAAGTCGTCAGAAAGACTTTTGTTTGAAATTTGCTTGAAAACCCGTTGAGGAGGGCGTTGGTGAAGAGGGGTCGTTCCACGAGGCGATACACAGCTGTGGCAGGTGATTTTCGTGCCACTGCGTGCAGGGGGCAGTGAAGAGGAACTTGAAAGTTTTTGACCGTTTTTTAGATATTTGAGATACAGGATATGTCGATAACTACTTATCTGGTTTACTAACCTGAGCCACCAACAGCATGAAGTAGTTGAAGTAGAAATTCAGGATGTTGTTTGGTAGGACGAAGGCCAGCGACCCCACTCCATAGAAAACCTTCTCCCGTATGCTCAGCGGGGTTGTTACCCAAGCTTCGGTGGCCATTTTACTGTGAACATGTACACGATAATCTATGTAAAACATTATGTACTAAAAAAATGAGTTAACCTTTAGTTTTGTTACCAACTAGTAGTCAAACACAGCACGACATCGCACAGCACAACACAGCATAGCATAGCCAAACATGTCATAGAATAGCGTATCAAAATGCAACACAATATATCACAACATAGCAAAGTTAATGACATGAAAAAGCATGAAACCTTTAGAAGCCTACACAAATAACATTTCAAATGGCGCCGGCAGAAAACATAATTTCTTTTATAACTTGGTTATTGAACGGCAGTGGGAACTATTAGTTTGTAGAAATGCTTTTGTCTGAACAACATCAATTGAATCAAACTATGATGAGTTGATTGTTTCATCAAGCAATGTGACTGTGTTGGTGGATCACCACCCTATCTTTGTTTTGTATTTCACCGCATTGTTTTTCAAGTAAAACTATATAGAAACAAAGTATACCATATTTAGGATTACGATAAGCAATAGCGCAATGAAATGAAAATCAAGCTATACACACTGAAATACAGATGCTTACCTAGAGTACACGAATGAGATTCTTCCTCGCGATGGGAGTTAAATTGAGGACCTGTGTTTGGGGAGATTCACACCTTGAGCTCGTTATTGACGTTAAAGAACCCACCACACTTATCGATAAGAGTAGGTGTTCTTCCCGGCGTGAGTGGTTAACGAGCTTACAGTCCTATGGCCGCACCTAACCGCCGCGTTAAAGTCACCTGAGATAGCGCTGAATGGCAGCCGCTGGAGATCCATGCAATTTAGTGCCGCCAGTTGTAAGCTCCTCGCGATTCAGCCCCTGACTGCAAAGAGAGAGTAGTCGGCCCACCCAATAACAACAACGATAATGTTAACAACACTATAACAGCGTTTTACATTGTTGACCGCACAGCCTGGCAAATGTGACGTTGCCTATTTCTGACTGCATTAATAATGGATTGTCCGTTCTGTTTATATCAGAGACTCAGTACACTGCTAAGCAACTACTCAACAAGTTTACGAAACCGATAATCGGAGCTTTACTCCATATAAATACAATGTTTTTTTTCAATCGAGTAAGTGTAGCCATTGTGCTACTGGATTAAGAATACCATGACGCTAGTAGTCCAACGATATGTTGCTTCGAAATAGTTCCTTTCTGACAACAATTGTTTAGTGGATATTTTGATGATTAGAAGACAACGGAGATTAAGTAGTGTTAAACGTTAGGCTTTACTTATTCTGACAGATAAGTATCGCAAAGAAAAGTAATTCATGGGTGTTGGAATGCTTTTGTTTCTTATCGGTTAGAGGACAAGGCGTATGGTTGCCAAGACAGTGAGGCATATTATAACAAAAGCTTGGCATCGTTTTCTGACGCGACATCAACATAACTGACAACGGAGTCACTAAAAGATGGATAATAAATGCGCATTGTTGTACATCTGCCTTTCAGTTGTGCAACGGCATTTTAGTAGTTCTTCATAAAGCGCCATTTAAAAAGGAGAACGAGTCGGCAACTTTTAGTTAATTTTTGCAAATTTTGTACACCGTACCCTGAATTCAACCATGTTCGATTTTTGTGAACGTTTACTTTCTTGTGCACCCTACCATAAATTCCGAGGCGTCGAAGCGTCTTGTTGTTTCGGGGTTCTTAACCATGTGGATCCCTATAAAAGAAATACTGTGTTCTGCTCTCTTCAAGCCACCTGAGAGCGCATTTTAAGTGATGTGCATTGTGTCTTAGGTGACAGGTTAAGACCCCTCACTTGTAAACAGCCTTGCGCCTTTTACAATCCCCTACAGCTTGCGGTGTCTAATTGGATTATTGGGAGTGGAGGCATCATTCTATGCGTTGTACCTCGTTGCAAAGATTGTTATTGATAGGACTGTTGTTTAATCCCCCAAGGGAGTGAATTACTGCTTTTAGATTGGGTTATTACTGCAGCTACTTTTGGATTTGGATCACTGTGCGCAAATACAACTGTCGTTTTCCACGTGCCGGGACTTTAACTACTTCATGTCTTGAGTTATTACTAATGTCAGGTGTTTATACGTTTGAAATTTGGATGTCGGTTTTGAGACCTGAACAGTTATAAAAGTACCACACATTTTGAGTCTCATGACGTGTAGAGTTAAGGAGAAGTTCCCTAGGCTTATGAATACATTATGCATTAGGCTTTTTATCCTCCGTGTTCTTAAAAGTGCACTCAAAAGACATAAGATTGTAATATATCTATCAAATACTTGTGTAGTAAGGTGATTAATTCTCAGCGGTGATCTCTCCATCTTTCATGTTAATAAAAACTTTATTGCAAGTTCATGCCCGAAGGCCAATTGCAGACAAACAAGCACATGGATATACATGGGAATCGGAATAGTTATCTAGTCTACAGTGAAAGTTATATGTTAACTAAGGTTGACTACGGTTGGGTTTGACTTCTTTTTTGAAGGCAGTGGAAAATGAAGAGACTCACGTTTTGTATCGTAAGTGGGTAGGTTGATTTTAGTAGTAAGATTGATTCTTGTAAGTTAGTTAAATGGTGAAAGCTAAGGGAATTAGCTGTTTTATATAATTCGGCGTCATATAGAGGACATCGGCAAATAAAATGTATATCATTTTCCACTGCGTTTATTGTAGAAAACTTACACATTCTCTCGTGAGCGGACAGCTCTTTTATATCCACCCTTTTCTATTTGTAGTGGATGTGCGCTAATTCGTATCTTACACACAGCTGACTAATTAAGTGATTGTAGCTGAGGCAGATTTTACTATCGTGATTTTTTTAATATTCCTTGTGGTATATATTCATCAATCTACACCACGATTGAAAGGTATTTCGTGTATTATAAAAGAATAAATGTGTCACGATATACATTATGTTTATACATAACATACATGTATATATATATATAGGTGGTTCAAGTGAGTACTAGGTAAAGTTATTGTTTTAAACTGAAGAAACGGGTTGATCTTGGGGTTCTCAACAGGGGTAAGAGCTCATGGTCAAAATATGCATGTTTTCTCTTCATTTTTTTTACCGAAATAAGTAAAAAAAACTCACTTCAAGGGAACAAAATTTCTACCAAGAACCCTTACCACCTAGCACCCCAAGCCTAACCCTACCCTAACCTCAGAAAAATGATCACAATTTGCATAATTTCTATCCATTTTGGACCGAAATATGTCCAAAAAACTTTACTTCCACGAAAACGAACATTTCAAATGGCCATCATAACGTTTTCAGGTCGGAGTTCAGATCTGGCAGGGTTTTCGGGCCAGGGCGTGGTTGAAAGCCGGAAATGCATCATTTGTTTGTCTAGACGTTTTATTAATGTTTACTCTGTATCTTAGTCTTCAGTGTTTTGCGTGAGCCTTTATATGTAGTTTAGTCGTAAACGTCTAAGTATGCTTTGTGAAAGTTTGTATTGAATTTTGTATATTATTCAGTTACCAAAGGTAACCCTTTTAGCGTTCGGCTAGTTGGGTAGTCCTGCCTTTATTTTTTTTCAGGCCAATGTATCAATCAAATCAAATCAGCAAAAAAGGCCGAAAATAATGCATTTTTCGTGTGTTTTTTTTTTTCTTTCGAGGAAAAAATACAAGCAAATCTACTTCAAAGTGGGATGACAACTCTTTTTAAAAAAAATAACACAATTTTTCGGGTATTGTATCTTGGCTTTGGGCTGAGGGCGTCAAATTTGCTGCGAAACCGGGAAAAAAACTCCGAAACTTACGCAGATTTGCCGCCCGCGCATTTTTTAACGACTGTTCAGAGTTTTGTGCCAGATAATTCAAAACTTATTCTTTGGACAAAAGAGGAGATAGGGTTGATATTGTTTTACATAAGAATCAGGTTTCAGAAATATTGATGATGGAAAAACCTATATATTGCCTTGACAGATGGTTATATGGAAGTTCTCAGGATAAACATTTTAATAAGTAAGATTTTCTGCTAAAGCAGCGTAATGTTGCAATGTTTTTTTAAAGGATTATTGCGGGATTTGCTGAATCAAATGTTGTTTTGGGGACATAGTGCACGTCCATCCTGCTCTAGCCCTATCAAATGACTAGATTCTAAGTAATTGTGCTGATGACGACGTCGTTGCTTGGTGTCTCTGTCGTGACGTCACTACTCATGGTCGACATGTTGGGGGATCTGTAAACACATCACGTAGATAATGTCAGGTTTTCGAGAAAAGAGTGGTAATGCAGAGCACGATAGAACGGGTAAAACGAAGCAGGATACATTAGATAGGTTACCTGAAATGGGTCGATCTAAAGGTAAGTGGGCACACAATGTAAGCCACTAAGAAAAACAAGCCAATTCACAGTTTCAAGTGCACATGCATTGTAGTCTGACATAAAATTTCAAGGCCCCTTTCCTTTGTCTAAAAAGATACACTTGTCAACTTCCCGTTCTTCCAACCACTATTGACAGTTATATAACACTATGCTGTTCCGAAGGAACATTTCTGTTTTCACATTATGAAAATGCCCATGACCGTGACATCAACTTAGAACACCACAGAAAGCAATAAGACATAGCAACGTATAAGCATATGCAATCGCATAAACAAGGACAATTGAAATGTTCTCACCGGGTTTCCTGTAGTGCCGCTTTCGTCCGTTGACGGGTAGTCTCCGTGATTGGATGCTTCCAGACGAAGACAGAAGATAGCAGCAGATTTGCGATGGGAAATACGGACATGACGATCCGTAAGGCAAAACCCACGGACCCTGGCTGGGAACAGGCTCCTGTCTTGTATCCACTGATCCTTTAAAAGACATAAGGGTTCCGGCGTATTTACTGCTGACCGTATGAGAAAATCACCTAAACTATCAATCTAGTTGGCTTGCAAGAAAGCAATACGTGGTATCTCCGTCAGCCTTACTGTTTACAATAATGGAAAATAACATACATTTTTAAAAGTTTTGGTTACAATAACAGAAAATGATATACAATTTCAAGACATGTATACATTATAGATATTTGATCTGCATAACTTTGGCTGGCAATGAAGAAAATAGATAGAGGCAAAATTTACATTTGGTGAGCTCGAGGATACTGAGATTAACATTTTCTATTTGATGTCATCCGTGTCTTATGCCCTTTAAATTATAATACCTTCTTCCTTGTAAGTTTCGGTTTATCATTGTATTAGATATGGGCTTGATGATTTGAGTGCAGTTTACAAGCAAGACGACCGTTTTTTTGCAAAAAAAAATTAAGATTGATGGGGGGTGTGCAAGTTCGGTCAAAAGGACAATGGAATTCTTTCCTGTGCCATGCTTTGAATAGAAATAGCAAATTCCATGCAAAATATGTTTTCATCAGCATTGTGCTACAAACCCTTCTCTTTGTCGGTTCATTTTACTTAAAGGCGCGGGTTATGTACATCTTCTTACCTTGCGCCAACTCGATACACTAATTTAGAAACAGGGGCTGACATGGGCATATTTCATGATTCATCTTGTGCTTGTTTATTGTAAACACAATGATGATTTTATCTCTCATGGTAGAATAGGTTTTGAAACTCGGCCGTATGCCTGAACACCTAAAATGACCTAAAGAAATCATCAATTGAAATATAAGAATAAATTCAAAGTCAACGGTTTTGGTCATTTTCTACACCAGACGCTATATATACCTTTTTATTCTGTATAGAGATATTATCAGTGCTTCAATGCGACTTAGTTGTGTTGTAATAACGCATTGAAAAAAAATTATATGAGCAACTTCCCATTGCCATTTCGCGTTGATGGGGAGATTTTGGTAGGCTACCAAAACTAGGGTACATCGCACGGCTTGCTTTCATGTTGAGAACATGTTGAATATTAGGTACAAATGTCACTCTGAATTAAATTTGTTTTTAATTCAGAACATGAGTAGTTTTGGTGCCAAAATTCTATAATTCGTGCCTTTAAAACTTACCAAAATTCACCCTGCACATTTAGATGTACTTACTCTAGTGACGCCGTTATGACCGAAGCAGCGATGATTGTTCCAAGCATCATGATGGTATTGTAGGCGCCATAAAAGTAGGTGTCCAGCTCTTTCCCCGTCTGAAACTTGAACTCGTCCAAGACGTCAGGCAACATCACCCTTGATCATGGTGCAACAATTAAGAATGAGCCCGAAATCCGGTCATGAACGCTGTACCCTATCTACATTTTTCATTAATAGATTTCAACAAAAAACTGATAGTTGTGACATCATAGTTTAACTATGAACGGCGGCTCAAAAAATCAATTATATGCTTATTAAGGTCAAATAGTACAAAATAAGAACAATGACAAAAAAAGTGTCACATTACAGTTTTTACAGATATAGTGCATAGAAGATACGATTTTTTCACCTTCAGGCATAGAGGAGGGGGATACTTTAATCAGACTAGGGGATACCGTTGTTTACTTTATTTGCACCAATTTCAGCCGTTTCAACAATAGGTAGTAATAATTACAAAATCAATCATGGTTAATACATGCTTATACCAGGCGTGTGTGAAATTTGGTTTCCGTTATGTTTGTTCGAAAATATTTCATTTTTGTTTACCATGGTAACATAAATAATCCAGATGAAGCAACTCCAAAGACGATCAGGAAAGGAATATTGACAGCCAGCGATCCCTGGATGAAAATTAAGCCAACCAGTAAAGGCACTAGCACCAGGAAAAAAAAATTCAGATTTAGAAAAAAAACAATTGTCTCTGCAACGGCTATGTGACGTGGTGCTAGTGTTAGGACTAAATCAAACCTGTAGCCAATTCACCTAACAGAGTGACGTTGCTAAAGACATTTCTAGCGTTGCAAGACAGTGGCATCAGCTAGTCTAATCTTTAAAAAAAAATTGCATAATATACTTTACTTTACTTTCATAAAGTTTACTTTAATTTACATTACTTTACTTCGAAATGCTGACATTGTACCTCACACATAACAAATATATACAATACAGACACTAAAACGCTAAATGCGAATCAATAAATTACAATTTAAAAACAGTGCAATAAATTTTGATAAGCCGTAGACGGTGCATTATCTACTAATGAAAAATACTGATGTGAAGACTTCTTGGTCCTAGTGATTGACTGGCAACTTTCCCTTAAACAACATATCTGATTGGTGTTATCGTCTAATTTCCAAAGCCGATCAGTTAACGAGGACGAAAAGTATGACAACACATAAAACCTACAAATAATTAATCATGAGCATAATATTTTTATGTGACTTGAGACATTTTTCGTAATTAATCATGAGCTTAACATTTTTATGTGACTTGACAAATTTTTCTTCCCAGCAACTATACCAGCCAGTTTCCAAATATGACCATATGATCAGCAAAGGACGCATAGCAGGTGCACAAGCGTAATTCAAGCAAAATAAGCAAGGCCTAAGGATAGTCATATCAAAATTCTCACCAAAACAGATCCAACGCAGATGGTCTTTCTTCCAAATTTATCCAGTAATAGCTTGACGATAGGTATGCCAAGGACTAAAGAGGCCTGTAATGAGAAACTTAACATGTAACAATGTCTTATACTCCTTACAATTCAATTCTTATTTAAAGAAAATAATTGCACTGTACATTGAACTGGATGAATACTTTCGAATATCAGCTTACCTAACAGTTCCCCTTAGTGATGCCTTATACTTCATAGCAACTCTGACCTTTGTGATGACACCGCCTCCCACTCACTTCCTGCACCTCCACTAATAATATATTAAAACTAGCCCCACGACCTCGTACCTTCGCCGACTGATCTTAGCCTTTTCGAGTGGCATATCATAAACGTTTCCATTTATTATGCATATAAGGATCTCATTTGCTTGAATTATGTAAAATGATCAGCTTCTCTACCCAAATAACACAAGTGGTTAGAAATATGAAATTCTTAGCAAAGAAGGCTATTGTAAAATGTCCTCCTAAACTATGTAAATGAGGCCCTCATTTGCATGATTAATGTCCGATTATGTCCTCATCTACTTAACTTCCAAATGCTGCAAGAATGAAATCTCCATCATTTACCAATAATTATATTGCCATGAATTATGTAAATTAGGTATTCATTTGTATCATCTATCGATATTCCTCTCTTTCTCAGTTAACTATGTCACATGTTTGAGAGTCCTAGAATGGAGTGCAGTGGATTTTAAAACTTTCCTCATTAATTGTGCAAATTAGCTGCTGATTTGCATGATTAGTATAACATCTTGTCAATCGTCACTTAAGCTATCTACTTACCAAATTTAATAACGAGCCTTCAACCTCTTCTTGAGTTATTCGTTTTCAAAGTTTGAAACGAAATCGGCTCCTGCAGTTCTAAAAAAAGCCGCTAGGGGACCAAACATACACAACATACTCTCTCCCACTCTCAAAACTCATGACCATGGCATGTCCAGAGCACGAGATATCAAACCCGGAAATTCTGCTGTAGCACCATAGCAAGCCACTATGGGCCCAAAATCATATCATACCGGTGTCTTAAGAAGACCTACCCGCATACCAAGTATGAAGACGATCCATTTAGGCATTCTCGAGTTATACTGTTTACAGACACACTAACACACATACACACGCACAAACACACACACACGAACGCTGTGCAAACCATAACCTTCTTGGCAAAGGTAATAAATACGAACACACAAGATCATGAACATCAAACCAAACTGAAAACCGTCGTAGACGGGGAGCCACAATAAATGTTATCTAATATGTTGACGATACTGGATACTGGGACTGATAGACTGGGACAATGTGAAAGTGCTGGATCAGGACTCCTACTGGTTTTCTAGAGGTGTTCGGGAGGCGATCCAAATCCGCAGACAACGCAGTACCTTAAACAGGGACAGGGGGCGTCACTATCTCAAGCCTGTATATGACTCTTGTCACGTGATAATCAACATCAAGTCACGTGACAAGAGAACTCCAACTTGTCCAAGACGAGATCTGACTTTATTACCGGGTTGACGAAGAGACAGAGAATTCGTCTCGAAAGCTCCCAAGAGCAATCTTTTTTATGTTGTGTGTAAGGCTTAAATGTTTGTCAAAAATACTGGATACTAATAATTCCTCATATATACTCACATATTTGCTGTAGTCATTGACGCATGCTTTTTTTTTAAACCATCACCCGTACACCTAGGATAGCATTCTACCCCAACGCTAAGTCACACGACGAGACTACTTACCGTCATCATTGTAAGGTAAATCTCCACCATGTCGCCGAGATTCAGAGAATATTGGATGTAAAGTGCAAGTCCTTGCTGAATAGTCTGTAAGAATACGGAATCTGATGTCATCAAATACGGTAGGGGTATCTTCATTTATAGGCCCCCATCCCACTACACGACGATCACGCTCCGACATAATCACTGCGACCTAAAGCCCCCATCTCACTGGACCCGCGGCACGCTGGCGGCGTCGCTGGCTCCTAAACTGGATTTGTATGACCCTTGACTTTATAATGGGGATATCATTCAAATCGTACAAGTTTGACCAAAAAAGAAAACAAAACACACAAAGCTTAAAAGGATTCGTTTTTTGTCGATGAAATTCGTTGACTGCTTTGTCGATTCGATCGGCCGCAGAGACGCGCTAGCGTGCCGCGGGTCCAGTGAGAGGGAGGCTTATGTTGGATTTTTGTTAGGGTAAGTTCACACTTGTTCGTATATCCGGGCCTCAACCCTTGACTTCATTATTGGAATATCATGCAAAATGTGAA
This sequence comes from Branchiostoma lanceolatum, assembly GCF_035083965.1. Classification (NCBI taxonomy): domain Eukaryota; kingdom Metazoa; phylum Chordata; class Leptocardii; order Amphioxiformes; family Branchiostomatidae; genus Branchiostoma; species Branchiostoma lanceolatum. Next base: position 16,711,523 of record NC_089734.1, on the reverse strand, counting down.
AGTGTGATTGAAAAGACAACAAAGCATACAAAGTGTAAAATGATTCGTTTTCTTTGTTTGGTTTTTGTGGGCGCTCTGTCAAATCCCTTGTTCGCTGCCATAGCTCGCCACGGTATAAAATTAGGAGTGATAGGGCCCTATCACACTTGTGCGTATAGTCAAGTGCGCATGAGTCCCGCAGTAAGAATTTTTGGTTTAAGTAAATTTTGCGTGGAGGGAGAGTTGTTTTCTACTTTGACCCACCGTTGAGACGAAGAAGTAATTTCTCTGGTTTGATATCCAGACTGCACAACGATGAGTCAAAATAGAAAACAACTTCCTCCCCGCAAAATTTACTTAAACCAAACAAATGCTACTGCTGAACTTATGCGCACTCGAATATACGCACAAGTGTGACAGGGCCCTTAGAAAGCTTCAAACGGAAGTTGGACGAACACCATATATATATATATGTCTGTGGGCCCGAAAACTACCCTCTACCAGGCTCCAGAGGTGGCTGGAAAGAGTAGAAATTTGCAAAATAGACAAGAAAACATGAAAGAGGAGTTAGTTTGCTACATACAAGGGTACAGTTATTAGACCCTCTCTCCGTAGCCGACTCCCTTAGCATACTATTCACTCTATTTGGCCAATTTCTACTATTTTTGCAGCCATCCGAGGAGCCTGGTAGAGGCTACCGAAAACAAAGTGCCCCAAATTTCCCTGCCAATGCTATGTTTATTATTGCCATGTCCGCTTCACACGTCTGCGTATAATCAAGTCCGCATCAGTTGCGTATTAACATATTTTTTGGTTTAGGTTAAGTTTGAAACCGAAGAAGTAACTTTTTTGGTTCGATAACCAGACTGCACAACGGTGCGTTAAGGTACAAAACAATTTCTTCCATAAAACTTTTACCTAAAGACGAAACTCATACGCACAGGAATACTGTAAATGCAGAAATCTTCGCGGTGGTTTTATGTTTCACCGCGAACATAAAACCACCGCGAACTGTTTGTCCAACACTGTAGTAGTTTTTAACTGTAGCACTGCCGCAGCCGTGATTTAAAACCACCGCGAGCACTCCATTTTCGCCATAGCGCGAAATAAAAACTACGCGAATTTGAATGCATTTACAGTATATACACAAGAATGAAGTGGCCCACACGTGAATTTCGGCTCGTTTTTAGACAGACCTTTAAAATTGGTCACGGAATCTTTACAAATAAAATGCACTTATAAAGTATACAATTCTGGTCATAGAAATTAAGAACATGTGATAAAGAAAAACCTGATAATAATGTTTTTAATTTGGTCAGAAATTACCCGCAATGGCAGCCTTCCTACCGCTGAATTGATGCAGGGTATTACAGGTTTCATACAATACACAACATCCATATAATGTCTTATCCACACTTGCATTTTGTGGAACTGTCACAAGGGTCTGGGCCCTCTGACCAAGTGACCTCAATACGACTTTCCCCAACCGAAGTCAGGTACCCATTTACACCTTGGTACGAGTGAGGAAAGTTGTGTGAAGTGCCTTTCCTAAGGGCACAAGATCGGTGACATGACAGGATTCGAACTCGGGACCTCTCGGTTCTGAGTCGAACGCTCTGCCGTTGCGCCACACGACCACACTTGAGACCACCCATATAGTGAAGCCTAGCTGTTCGTTTTAAAATGTATGATATATAAGAGATAAGGTTTACTTACGCTTGTTGCGGTATCGTAACATATAAATATCCCTGACGCGTAGAGGAAAGGCTTGAACGTGAACATGACCCGCAAGGTCTTTAACACAGGCTCGTTTGGTGTGCTGATGTCCACCACAGTGTCTGGAAAACAGTCAGAAAAATGCATTTTACTACGTTCAACATCGCCAAATGTTCCAAATGACCCCCGATACACTTCCGCCCTCCTCACACGTCTTCGCACCGGCACGTGCAGTCTTAACCTATCTTAAGTTTTTACACGTAACTTAACAACAAGTCCAGCCTGCACTTGTGGATGTCGAAGCGAAAGCGTTGTCCATTATCTTTTGTACTGCCCTATATACACTCAACAAAGACTCAACCTTCTGGGCAACCTCTACGGATCCTTATAGCCCCTATTCTTGATCAAGCCTTCACTTATTTGTTATTAAGAGGCTCATCCTTTGTTTCGTATGATTTCAATTGTAACATTTTAGACTTGACTCAGCACTATATTGCGACAAGCAAACGTTTTAAAACTTAGTTCAGGTATGTTGATATATTCATTGTTTGTTTGTTAGTTTGTTTGTATTGGACGACCCAATTGCTGTTTCTTACTGTTATTGTACTTGTCTATGTAAGTTGTAATTTTTGTTTCCAGAGGTGATGTTTAATATTAGCTTTAGCTAGAGTGCATCACCTCTGTGTCCTGTATATTCTTCTGTTGTTTAATTAAAAAAATGTTCCTGCCTTCCCCAAACAATGAAAATCCACCAAACTCTGCTTGACGTATCCTCCTCCAAAATTTATATAAAAAATGCCCACTGTAGTACCGTGGGAACCCCCAAGAAGACCAATTTTCGAACCTGACCTTCGTTTTCTTGACCCCCAACAACCTACTAAATTTCATCACTAACCATCTGACTTCTCTTGAGTTATGCCGCCAACAAACAAACCGACAAACACATTGGTACATTCGGAACCCCCCAGAAGACCCATCTTCGAACTTGACCTTCATCTACCCAACAGTAACTTACCTACCAAAAATCACCAACATCCGTCCATGGCATCAACAGTTATATTGCCAACACCATCACTCCACAAATTCCAACCAAAAATATATCCTTCTGCCTACGGCGAAGGCAAAAATGAAGTTCTAACATCCAAAACAAAATTCCATTCTAGGATTAGAAAAAAAGACAAAAAAGTTGGAAAGTACACACGAATGATCAAAAACATAATGTCCCCTGCAGTATACCATGATCCGATTGCGCACTTTATTCAATTGTGATAAGGATATAATTTCATCAGGGTGAAATTATTTTGAAATAAACTATGCTCAATAAAGGCTGTCTATATTTTCTAGTTCGTTTGATATACTTTAATTGTTTTTAATCCATCATGTTTAAACGATCAATTCTCAACAAGAAACATCATATTCTCTTTTCTATTGCAATGTCACTTGCATGATGTTTCTTTGATTAACATTTCAAAAAGAATGTTGTTCCCTTCCTAACAGAAATAATTATTTTCAAGAAAATGAATGTAATTCACGACTAGTTTCAAAAGTTACCCTTTTCCAGCACGTCGCCGGAACGTAATGCGTATACGGCAATTTACTGCCGAATCTATTTCGAAGTTTTTGGTCAACGTTGCATCGGAGTAACAGCCGTTGCATTAAATATGTCTTTGGACACAACTAAATGAACCTATATGCGATATATTAACCTTTAATACGCGAACACGACCCTAAACGTAAGTTCTTGCTTACGTTCCGGCGACGTGCTCCCTTTTCCTCTTGTTCAAAGGTTCTTGGTACAAATCCATATTTTTGACAAGCCAACGTTTCGGTTACGTCTGAATTTACTTTTAGTTGCAGCTAGGTGTCGCTGCTGCAACTGGAGAATGCGGTCCTAAACGTGACAGAGTTTACATTCCCCATCACGGTTCATGATTGATGTAGATTTCCATTGTCTTGCTGACCTTTTCACGCAATTCAATTCAATAATTTGATGTCTTAATCAGGTCGCATTTCCATGACCTTTTCTACACTGCGGTGGCATCGTTACTTCCACATTAAGTGCGTTTCACTGCGGTGTGATGCGTTCAGCTGAGAAATACCCCAATCCGTACATATACAGGACCAACATACAGGCTCTGTATATAGCAAAATCCAATTCATAGGTCCCGCAGGACAAGGGCTAAGGGGGCTGTATTGATCAGAAAATATACTCCAGTCACTCTTCACCACATCAAGTGATGAAGAGCGATGTAGGGGAGTATAAACTCAGTTACATTTTGTGCCACCCTGCAGCAGCGACATCTAGCCGATGCTGTCAGTATTGCCCCGAGGAAAGTGAAATACGTTCCCACGAAACGTCAGCTAGTTAAAAACACTTGGTTGTGTACAACAACAAAAAACTTTGCTTTCCGGGAAAATAAATGTAATTTCTTCACAAACCTTTTCGTTCTGTGACTCCTAAAAGAGCCGCCATGACAGCAAGTACACAGCAGGTGCAGACACTTCCACCGGCCACAAGGTAGCCGGTTCTCTGGACATAAAGGAAAGAAAACATCCGCTACTTTTTCAATGTTGGTTCCGCGATCCGATGAGCATATTACCAGACTAACACAGATATCATGTACCATTCAGAATACGCCGTGGCTTCTATGTTCCTGTCAATAGTGAAAAATGTGTTATTGACATGATGTACTGGTACTAGGATATTAAATCATAATACCCATCTAAATGAAATTCTATAATGGATTTACGCCTGTCAATCAGGGATTAGTCTTGCTCAAGTAGTTTATTTGTTATTTTTCGTTAAACAACATAGGTAATAAATACAGACAAGATGGCGACGCACTCTGGTTAATACAACTTATATTAACGCGCCATCGGACAAGAAAGAAATATACTTCAAACAGTCATATTCGTATATACACAGGTGAGATATATACAACAGCTAACAAGTAAATGAAAGCATTCAATACATAGATAGTAGGTTTCGTTTCCCTGTAAGCGCACCCTAACTACATATAACTGATAGGACACAAACACAAATACCTGTGTTTGTAGAATGGCCATGTCCGTGCCGACATCACTGCTGTTACTAACAGTGATATTAGCACAAGATGAAGACGACACGGAACCTCCGAACGCCCCTACGATAAGTCCCTGCATTCCCATGCCCAGGACCAGCCCGCTAACTTCAAATACGATTCCTGTAAATTTAGCAACAAACGTGATTTGTGTCTCTTTTTTTGCAGTTTTAATTAGCTCAAATGTCGTGTTCAATATCGTAATAAGAAATAAACTGTTAGCTCAAAAAATTTCACTCACCCAAATTTTCGACCGAATCACTCGGTCTTCATCAGCTATTTGACCCAAGTGCTGTGGACACGTGATTGCGCACGTGTGACGTCACCGCTAGGTCAAAGGTTGTCGGAAGTTGGCACCGCGCCCCATTTGTGTTATTTTTTTGGTGGAGAACAGTTTATTTCTCATTATGTATTTTACCAACTCAGAATAACTTTCAGGCTAATGTGTTCAATATCGATTTTACCTGACCCACGCCCAGTTACTATAAGATGCTAAAATTGCACATGCATATCAATGGTTTGATATCATATATGTGCAATGTTAGCTTCCTACAATAACTTATGTAGGCCAGTGGAAATCTTTACTAGCCACCTTGAGGACATAACTTGAAGCAGTTAAGTCAGTACTCACTGTATCCTACTGCTGAGTCCCTTTCTCTACTGTCATCAGTAATGTACATGATGAGTGTTCGGAGACCCAGCGTAACTGCCTGTTGGTAAAGAAAGATAAGGAATAGTACTAACGTTTTAAACCAATTTTTCACTGAGGCGGCGACCATTGGGCAATAGCTGAGTGATAAGAATAGGTCAGATAGCGCATCGGTCGCACAATGAGCTCTCAAAGGAGGACGCTCCATGGTCCCCATAAGGTTGTTCATTAGAGGTCTCACGGTGGTCTGTCACTATGGTATTCTTTCCCGTTGCTACGCGCGGGTATCGGGTTGCGCGAGCCATCATTTTGGCTAACGGCAAAACCTTTGTAAATAAACAATAGATTGGGGACGGCAAAATCTTTCCAAAATAAAACGAAACTAGAGTTCCACGAACACATCATCTTCGCCAAATAATCAAGGCTTATCATGGAGAGTGATTAATATCTACATGCTTATCACCCCCTGCAAATTTGATCATGCACCATACCATTTGGAAGTTATGATGGGGCGAATGAGTCCAGTCTAGAAAGGGTTAAAAATCATTTGGTGGTACAGGACTAGTATATGTGTCTAGTGTGCTGATATACCTTATAACTGGTCATGAAAAAATACGAGTATGTTGATATTATATGGGCCACAAAGGTTCGATATTGCAGTGTTGTAAGTTGAAAAGTGATGATGAAATGGCACAGTCACTATACATATATGTAGAATAAATCTTTATTCCATATCATACACATCTTGTAAGACATAGTACATGTGACTTTTCCGCACCTAGCAGTGGTGCAGTTATTGGTGCAGTGTACTCTCCAAGCAAAGGAGTGGGTCTGGCTGGTGTTTGACGTGTTTTTAGGTGTTTTTGTCTGGCTTTCCATTTTGGCCTCTTTTAGTTATGTCACCATAACTGTGTTGAACGAAAATGCCTGAACTGAACACGTTAAAACCCAGCTGGACCCACACCTCTGCTTGGAGAAAAGTGGGTGCCTCATCTGTTTATTTATTTGACCTACATGTGCGTTAATGCAAGGCCATCTGTTTACATGACCTGAAACTGTCACATGTCCCATGATGAAATGCAGTGGGTTAACAAACTTTCCTTACTAATTATGCAAATTATCTCCTGATTTGCATAATTAGTCATTGATTATGTTAAGTACCATCTGAACTCTCTACATACCAAAAAATCACGACGATCTGTCGACCCCTTCTCAAGTTATTCATGTCCGAATGTCAAAACAAAATCACCCATTGCAGTTCTTAACAAGCCGCTAGGGGGCCCAAATTTACAGAACTCACTCGGCGAAGATAATTAGCGATTTTACAAACTTTGAATGTTGCAATTTTGTGCTGAATAACTGATTTTTCTATATTTTGCTCCCGAAAACGTTAATTCTCTGGTTTTAGGGAGCCCGTTTTTTCAGGCACACATCGCAAAGACCAGACTTCAAATATCAAGGAATATTTCTTATTATCTTCGCCGAGTACTTGTACTCGGAGAAGATTATGTTTTCGGTTGAAAAATCTGTTGGGTGGGTCTGAATGTATGTCAGGAGCATAACTCAAGAAAGCTTCAATGAATCTTTATGATTTTTGGTAGGTGTGTAGTGGTTGTGCAAAGGAAAGTCAAGTTCGTGGCATTTTTCAACAGTAATGCAGCAGACCTTACATTTTTGTGTGTTTGTATGTAGGCAAAAAAAGTGACGGAAACGTTGATGGATCTTCATGATTTTTTGCAGGTGTAAAGATGTTGTGGAAACGAGGGTCAAGTTTAAAAATGGTTCCCCTGGTATTTTCCGTTAGTACTGCAGCGGGCTTTGTGTGGATGTGTATTTGTATTTCGCCAGCATAACTCGAGAAGCTGTTGATGGATCCGTATGATATTTAATGGATGGGTAGGGTTTACAAAAAGGAAGGTCAAGTTCGATAATGGGCCTTCTAGCGGGTACCTAAGGTACTGCAGCGGAGCTTCAAAATTTAGGGGCATATTTTCTGAAAGTGCTATGGTCATGATTTTTGTGTGGTAGATTGCTCATGCCACAGAAAGTAAGTTCTGTAAATTTTGGCTCCCTAGCCGCTTGTTAAGAACTGCAGTGGGTGTTTTTGTTTTGACATTCGGACATGAATAACTTGAGAAGGGGTCGGCAGATCGTCGTGATGTTTGGTATGTAGAGAGCTCAGATTGTGCTTTACATTATCAATGACTAATTATGCAAATCAGGAGATAATTTGCATAATTAGTAAGGCAAGTTTGTTAACCTACTGCATATCAATGGGACATGGGACATTGAAAGGTCATGTAAAGAACTTGTAAATACTGTATGTCAAACAAGGTGGAAGACGAAATACATTTTATGTAAAGTTGCCCATTCTACGACAACTAAAGAAATTAGCTGTTTAAAGAGGCCACCATATTTCATCTTAATTTCTCCACGTTTTCAGACGAAAAGAAAACTACTCTCCTCTTAACATCACAAAACCCACATATCACAGAAAAAGTGGGATCATTCGTCTTCCACAGTCTCGGAAAAAGAAGTCGAACTCAATAAGTTAAAACTTAGTGGCAGTAGTTAAGACTAGAGTAGACATTTGTTATACTCACGGTTCATTATTGTCTGTCCGTCCACTTCGTGTTACATGTTCATGTACTTGCAATTAGCCTACGGGCAGGAATTTGCAATAAACTTTCAATATATGTAAACAGATGGCCTTGCATAAACGTACATGTAGGTCAAATAGATAAACTATTCTCCAAGCAGAGGTACCGGTGTGGGTCCTGCTGGTTTAACGCGTTCAGTTTAGGCATTTTTGTTCAACACGGTTGGCGACATAACGAAATAGGGCTAGGGACAAAATAGAAAGCCTGACAAAAACACCTAAAAACACGTCAACAACCAGCCAGATTTATTCTTTCCATATATATTGACTGTACTATTCCATCATCACTTTCAACTTACAACACTGCAATATCGAACCTTTGTGGCCCATATGATATCAACATACTCATGTTTTTTCATGACCAGTTATGACATATATCAGCACACTCTACACATAAACTAGTCCTGTACCACCAAATGATTTTAACCCTATCTAGACTGGACTTATTCGCCCAATCATAACTTCCAAATGGTATGGTGCATGATCAAATTTGCAGGGGGTGATAAGCACGTAAATATTAATCACTCTCCGTGATAAGCCTTGATTATTTGGAGAAGATAATGTGTTCGTGGAACTCTAGTTTTCATATTTTTCGTCGACCAGGAACAAAACGGAACTTTGTGTTTTTGGGATTTTTCAATTTCTGTTTCTAAGTATAGTTAATATCGACAAATCTGTTGAAAAATGACATTTTTTGACATTTTTCGCACTCAATTGCCAATAATTCAAGGCCATTTTTTAAAAATCCCCAAAACACAAACCTCGGGAAAACCGTTACGGTCATTTTGAGCCATAAATAAGGTAAGGTTGACGCTTTTTTAAGCTGATCCTTTACGATGTTTGAACGCATGTCATGCCCCACGGATAAGGAGAGGGGGTAATTGACACGGGCGTAAATAATCCTTCTAATATCCAAGGTAGGCAAAAACGACGCCAGCCGCCTCGTTACATATGTAAGGTATCCACAGCAAAGTCCCCGCATAGATATACTCTCCAGGAAACAGGTAAAATTCGTGAAAGAAGTAGTTTTTCTCCTGATGCGGGAAAGGGGCCCGACCGTGCTGGTTTACAGCAAAGACATGCAATGACCAAAGGTGACCCCAGATCGAACGCGCGTTCGGATCGATTACGTCATTTCGAACATCATGGAACAGCGTTCGAATTCGGCTGGACATGGGAGTTTCTGAGCATGAATTTGACCACCGTGTCTCCAGAAGATCTCCTGTAGATCTTGTTGAATTTGTTGACTATGAATTTTAACGATGGCCAGAGGATTGCTTTCATTCAAACAAACAAACAAACAATACCTAATCTGTGAACAGCAACCTTACAATGCCAGGATAAGCTTATCAATATTGCGTGACAGTCACATGGGGCCGTTATCTAACCTCGTCAATGTTTTGCTAGCTGATGTTTCTATCTTCGCCGTAGACGTCCCGGGGAAATGAAGAACTAAGTAATCTTTCAGTGAATTTCACAAGCACAGTATTTACAGCTGATAGTCTATACATGTGTTTTACGTTCCTCATGTTTGTTTCGGACACCAAAATGAATCAAGGACCAACCAAGAATAACGGTTACACTTTAAATCTTGGGAACTGAATCTCATCACCGTGACGGATAAAGACTTCACGGTGTAGATGGCGAGGTAGTACGCAAGTTTCCCGCCCGCTGTAGTGTCAGGAACCACCCACATCAGTAGGTATGTCGGGATGGCAATCACACTCCCGCCAAGAATCCTGTGGAGGCAAGGACAGCAACATTTTCAAAGCTTTTTCACGTGTCACATAATGCGGCTTTTCTTGGAACTGCAGGGGCCGATTTTGTTTGAAACTTTAAAAAAGAAGAACTCAAGAAGGGGTTGATGGGTCGTCGTGATTTTTGGTAAAAAAATATCTTAAGTGATGACTGACCTAATCAAATGCTAATTAATTCGTATTATCTAGCAATTTGTATAAATCGGTTCCATGATAGGACTATTCAAACATGTGTAACTGAGAAAGAGAGAAACATCGATAGACAGAAATTTAGAAGTTTAGAGATAAGGTGTCCATCGTTAAAAACAGATTGTGCAATTCATTTGCATAATTTCTGAGGCAATGCTAGCATAGCCTTTTTTGTTAAGATAAGACTCATACTTTGACAAACTTCTGTCATCAAAGTGGCAAAGATCGATATGATTTATGCAAATGACGACCGAGGAGAAAAATGTATAATACGTCAGTTGTAAAGGTTACATGAATCATGATTTTGCGGAGGTTTGAGGTCGTGGGACTGGGGTTGCAATATGAGTTTCGCTCAGCACTTCCCATGGTTTTAATCTGCCCCATTTGGTGTCCTTTCGTCCGACAAAGGGGCTGACGACGAGGTTGGCTACGACGTCCACCGCTTTCGTCAGCGTCCCAAGTACCAGCAACATGCTGGGTGGGACCTAGGGACAGTAAACAAGGGCATCAGCTTCTCCAACTTGCGTGGGAACGAACAACAAATGACATCAACACAGAATATTGAAAACTAGAGGGGCTAATATCATTACAAAATTGACTAAACATTGATAAAATAATCCCGGACCATTTCTTTTTTTATAATTTTCATTTCCTGGTAAAACATTCAAACTACTGTATCAAAAAAAGTTCCCTTGGGGCTTATATGGTCTGGTTATATATATAGATAATCTCCTATTCTTTATGTTTCCCCATATACTAGAAACAATGGTTAAGCCGCTTCTTTGTAGGCTGGTAACTAAGCTCGAAGGACCGACTTAGATGTGCTTACCAGACCCAGTGCTAATAAGCATTGGGTTTTTTTCTGACGGCCCATATTTCCAACCGGGCTTTCAGATTACTGCCGCCCGGTAATAGCGAAGGACTTGAAACAAACCAACTAACACCCCAACATATTTCATATGTGCGTTAGGGGATCAGAGATCATGTAGAGAAATGGTGTGAACTGTTTATGTCCATAATATATTTGTCCACACACTACCATGTAAAAGGTATTTTGATAGCAAAGGCTTGGACGTACAGCTAGAAGTGCCAAGAATCGGTTTGTTGACAGAATGTACTATATGTGTCAAAGGCGTCAGAAAGACTTTTGTTTGAAATTTGCTTGGAGACCCGTTGAGGAGGACGTTGGTGGAGAGGGGTCGTTCCACGAGGCGATACACAGCTGTGGCAAGTGATTTTCGTGCCACTGCGTGCAGGGGAGAGTGAAGAGAAACTTGAAAGTTTTTGAACGTTTTTTAGATATTTGAGATCCAGGATATGTCGATAACTCCTCATCTGGTTTACTAACCTGAGCCACCAACAGCATGAAGTAGTTGAAGTAGAAATTCAGGATGTGGTAGAACGAAGGCCAGCGATCCCACTCCATAGAAAACCTTCTCTCGTATGCTCAGCGGGGTTGTTACCCAAGCTTCGGTCGCCATTTTACTGTGAACATGTACACGGTAATCTATGTAAAACATTATGTACTAAAAATGAGTTGACCTTTAGTTTTGTTACCAACTAGTAGTCAAACACAGCACGACATCGCACAGCACAACACAGCATAGCATAGCCAAACATGTCATAGAATAGCGTATCAAAATGCAACACAATATATCACAACATAGCAAAGTTAATGACATGAAAAAGCATGAAACCTTTAGAAGCCTACACAAATAACATTTCAAATGGCGCCGGCAGAAAACATAATTTCTTTTATAACTTGGTTATTGAACGGCAGTGGGAACTATTAGTTTGTAGAAATGCTTATGTCTGAACAACATCAATTGAGTCAAACTATGATGAGTTGATTGTTTCATCAAGCAACGTGACTGTGTTGGTGGATCACCACCCTATCTTTGTTTTGTATTTCACCTTATTGATCGCATTGTTTTTCAAGTAAAACTATATAGAAATAAAGTATACCATATTTAGGATTACGATTAGCAATAGCGCAATAAGTTGAAAATCAAGCTATACACACTGAAATACATATGCTTACCTAGAGTATACAGTCGTATGGCCTCACTTAACCGCCGCGTTTAAGTCACCTGAGATAGCGCTGAATGGCAGCCGCTGGAGATCCATGCAATTTAGTTCCGCCAATTGTAAGGTCCTCGCGATTCAGCCCTGACTGCGAAGAGAGAGTAGTCGGCCCACCCAATAACAACAACGATAATGTTAACAACAATATAACAGCGTTTTACATTGTTGACCGTGCAGCCTGGCAAATGTAACGTTACCTATTTCTGACTGCATTGATAGTGGATTGTCCGTTCTGTTTATATCAGAGACTCAGTACACTGCTAAGCAACTACTCAACAAGTTTACGAAACCGATAATCGGAGCTTTACTCCATATAGATACAATGTTTGTTTTTTTCAATCGAGTAAGTGTAGCCATTGTGCTACTGGATTAAGAATACCATGACGCTAGTAGTCCAACGATATGTTGCTTCGAAATAGCTCCTTTCAGACAACAATTGTTTAGTGAATATTTTGATGATTAGAAGACAACGGAGATTAAGTATGGTTAAACGCTAGGCTTTACTTATTCTGACAGATAAGTATCGCAAAGAAAAGTAATTCATGGGTGTTGGAATGCTTTTGTTTCTTATCGGTTAGAGGACAAGGCGTATTGTTGCCAAGACAGTGAGGCATATTACAACAAAAGCTTGGTATCGTTCTGACGCGACATCAACATAACTGACAATGGAGTCACTAAAAGATGGATAATAAATGCGCATTGTTGTACAACTGCCTCGCAGTTGTGCAACGGCATTTTAGTTGTTCTTCATAAAGCGCCATTTAAAAAGGAGAACGAGTCGGCAACTTTTAGTTATTTCGCAAATTTTGTACACCGTACCCTGAATTCAACCATGTTCGATTTTGGTGAACGTTTACTTTCTTGTGCACCCTACCATAAATTCCAAGGCGTCGAAGCGTCTTGTGGTTTTGGGGTTCTTAACCATGTGGATCCCTATAAACGAAATACTGTGTTCTGCTCTCTTCAAGCCACCTGAGAGCGCATTTTAAGTGATATGTATTGTGTCTTAGGTGAAAGTTTAAGACCCCTCACTTGTAAACAGCCTTGCGCTGGCCACGTGAATATTTTGTTTTCATCCCAGGTGCCTTAACCCCTGACTTTACAATCCCCTACAGCTTGCGGTGTCTAATTGGATTATTGGGAATGGAGGCATCATTCCATGCGTTGTACCTCGTTGCAAAGATTGTTATTGATAGGACTGTTGTTTAATCCCCCAAGGGAGTGATTGGGTTATTACTGCAGCTACTTTTGGATTTGAATCACTGTGCGCATATACAGCTGTCGTTTTCCACGTGCCGGGACTTTGACTACTTCATGTCTTGAGTTATTACTAATGTCAGGTGTTTAAACGTTTGAAATTTGGATGTCGGTTTTGAGACCTGAACAGTTATAAAAGTACCACACATTTTGAGTCTCATGACGTGTAGAGTTAAAAAGAAGTTCCCTAGGCGTATGAATACATTATGCATTAGGATTTTTATCCTCCGTGTTCTTAAAAGTGTACTCAAAAGACATAAGATTGTAATATATCTATCAAATAGTTGTGTAGTAAGGTGATTAATTCTCAGCGGTGATCTCTCCATCTTTCATGTTGATAATAACTTTATTGCAAGTTCATGCCCGAAGGCCAATTGCAGACAAACAAGCACATGGATATACATGGGAATCGAAATAGTTATCTAGTCTACCGTGAAAGTTCTATGTTAACTAAAGTTGACTACGGTTGGGTTTGACTTCTTTTTTGAAGGCAGTGGAAAATGAAAAGATTTACGTTTTGTTTTTCGTAAGTGGGTAGGTTGATTTTAGTAGTAAGATTGATTTTTGTAAGTTAGTCAAATGGTGAAAGCTAAGGGAATTAGCTGTTTTATATAATTCGTTTCTTTCGGCGTCATATAGAGGACATCGGCGAATAAAATGTATATCATTTTCCACTGCGTTCATTGTACAAAACTTACACATTCTCTCGTGAGCTGACAGCTCTTTTATATCTACCCTTTTCTATTTGTAGTGGATGTGCGCTAATTCGTATCTTACACACAGCTGACTAATTAAGTGATTGTAGGTGAGGCAGATTTTACTATCGTGATTTTTGTAATATTCGTTCTGGTATATATTCATCAATCTACACCACGATTGAAAGGTATTTCGTGTATTATAAAAGAGTAAATGTGTCATGATATACATGATGTTTATACATTACATATATGTATATATATATATAGGTGGTTCAAGTGATTACTAGGTAAAGTTGTTGTTTTTAAATTGAAGGGACGGGTTTATCTTGGGGTTCTCGACAGGGGTAAGAGCGCATGGTCAAAATATGCATGTTTTCTCTTCATTTTTTTACCGAAATAAGTCCGAAAAATTCACTTCAAGGGAACAAAATTTCTACCACGAACCCTTATCACCTAGCACCCCAAGCCTAACCCTACCCTAACCTCAGAAAAATGATCACAATTTGCATAATTTCTAGCCATTTTGGACCGAAATATGTCCAAAAAACTTCACTTCCACGGAAACGAACATTTCAAATGGCCATCATAACGTTTTCAGGTCGGAGTTCAGATCTGGCAGGGTTTTCGGGCCAGGGCGTGGTTATAAGCCGGAAATGCAGTATTTGTTTGTCTAGACGTTTTATTAATGTTTTCTCTGTCTTAAGTGTTTTGCGTAAGCCTTATGTAGTTTAGTCGCAAACGTCTAAATATGCTTTGTGAAAGTTTGTATTGAATTTTGAATATTATTCAGTTACCAGGGGTTACCCTTTGTAATAGCGTTCGGCTAGTTGGGTAGTCCTGCCTTTACTTTTTTTTCAGGCCAATGTATCAATCAAATCAAATCAGCAAAAAAAGGCCGAAAATAATGCATTTTTCATGTTTTTTTTTCTCTTTCAAGGAAAAAATACAAGCAAGTCTACTTCAAAGTGGGATACTCTTTTTAACAAGAATAACACAATGTTTCGGGTATTGTATCTTGGCTTTGGGCTGAGGGCGTCAAATTTGCTGCGAAACCGGGAAAAAAAACTCCGAAACTTACGCAGATTCGCCGCCCGCGCATTTTTTTAACGACTGTTCAGAGTTTGGTGCCAGATGAATCAAAACTTATTCTTTGGATAAAAGAGGAGATAGTGTTGATATTGTTTTACATAAGAATCAGGTATCAGAAATATTGATGATGGCAAAACCTATATATTGCCTTGACAGATGGTTATATGGAAGTTCTCAGGATAAACATTTTAATAAGTAAGATTTTCTGCTAAAGCAGCGTAATGTTCCAATGTTTTTTTGAAGGATTATTGCGGGTTTTGCTGAATCTTTCTTGAATCAAATGTTGTTTTGGGGATATAGTGCACGTCCATCCTGATCTAGCCCTATCAAATGGCTAGATTCTAAGTAATTGTGCTGATGGCGACGTCGTTGCTTCGTGTCTCTGTCGTGACGTCACTACTCATGGTCGACATGTTGAGGGATCTGTAAACACAACACGTAGATAATGTCAGGTACTCGAGAAAAAAAGCTTAAAGAGTGGTGATGCAGAGCACACTAGAACGGGTAAAACGAAGCACAATACATTAGATAGGTTACCTGAAATAGGTCGATCTAAAGGTAAGTGGGCACACAATGTAAGCCACTAAGAAAAACAAGCCAATTCACAGTTTCAAGTGCACATGCACAATCGTGATGCATTGTAGTCTGACATAAAATTTCAAGGCCCCTTTCCTTTGTCTAAAAAGATACACTTGTCAACGTCCCGTCCTTCCAACCACTATTGACAGTTATATAACACTATGCTGTTCCGAAGGAACGTTTCTGTTTTCACATTATGAAAATGTCCATGACCATGACATCAACTTAGAACACCACAGAAAGCAATAAGACATAGCAACGTATAAGCATATGCAATCGCACAAACAAGGACAATTGAATTGTTCTCACCGAGTTTCCTGTAATGCCGCTTTCGTCCGTTGACGGGTAGTCTCCGTGATGGGATGCTTCCAGACAAAGATAGAAGATAGCAGCAGATTTGCGATGGGAAATACGGACATGACGATTCGTAAGGCAAAACCCACAGACTCTGGCTGGGAACAGGCTCCTGTCTTGTATCCACCGATCCTTTAAAAGACAACAAGGGTTCCGGTGTATTTACTGCTAACCGTATAAGGAAATCACTTAAACTCTCAACCTAGTTGGCTTGCAACAAAGCAATTCGTGGTATCCCCGTCAGCCTTACTGTTTACAATTACGGAAAATGACATACAATTTTAAAGGTTTTGGTTACAATAACAGAAAATGACGTACAATTTTCAAGACATATATACATTATGAATATTTGATCTGCATAATTTATGCTGGCAATTATCAAAATAGATAATGGCAAAATTTACAGCTGGTGAGGATACTGAGATCAACATTTTCTATGACCCTCCCGCAGTCTGGTTCAAATTATAAACCCTCCTCGTATAAGTTTTAGTTTCTCATTGTATTAAATCTTGGCTTTATGATTTGATTGCCGTTTACAACGAAGACAATTTCTTTATTGAAAATGAAAAAATTGATGGGGGATGTGAAAGTTCGGTCAAAAGGACAATCGAATTTTTTCCTGTGCCATGCTTTGAATAGAAATAGTAAATTCCTTGCAAAATATGTTCCCATCAGCACTGTCCTACAGACCCTCCTCTTTGTCGGATGATTTTACTTGAGGGCATGGTTTAAGTACATCTTCTTACTTTCATATTGCGCCAACTTGATACACTAATTTAGAAACATGGGCTGACATAGGCATCTTTAATGTCTCATCTTGTGCTTGCTTATTGTAAATCTTATATATGACATCCTCCGCAGACTCCATTAATGAGATAGGGCGATAAAAAACCAAGGCGGGCCCAAAAAACAAGATTCCTATATTTTCAGATTTTAGATCATAAGTGTTGTTAAACAAGAATTGAGGCGACGAAATTTGATATGACCAACAGGTATTTTATTCCTGTATTCAACCAATGAGGTTTAATATATAATACAAAACCTCCTTGATTTAATGAAAAAATGTCCTTGTAGATGTGTATACATCTTAATAGACTAACAACAACAAATGCAGAAAAGAGCTTGTTGTACCATCATCTGAAGCAACTACACTGGGAATTTATATTCGACGAAAAACATTGTGTATACAGCTTATTTAAGAAGACCCTCACCATTATTTATATAATGTCCTTGCTAGAACAAACGCAGAAAACATCTTGTCATACTATCATGGGCAGGAACTACACTGGGTATTCATTTGCAATTAATCACTTTAGACTGTCAACGTTTACGACATATTTGCCAATTTTTGGCATGTTGACCACCGTCGGAAGGCAATGAAATTTCTAGTTTGTTTTTTCTCATTTCAAAATCAGGCAAAAATTGATGAGCGCGCTGATGTCAGCAATAAAGATTACTTGCTGTGGCCGAAACACGATGATGATTTTATCTCTCATTGTAGAATCGGTTTTGGAACTCGGCATTCCTGAACACCTAAAATGATCTAAAAATCATCAAATTAAAACATAACAATGAATTCAAAGTCAATGGTTTCGTCATTCTCTACATCAGAGGCTGAATATATCTTTTTACGCTATGTAAATATATTTACAGCGCTTCAATGCGACTTTGAAGTGTTGTGGTAACGCCTTGAAATAATTCGTTTAATTAGTATGTGCAACCTCCCAATGCCGTTTGTGTTTGTCAGCCATTTTGTCTTGCTTGGGAGCTTTGAGTAGGCTACAAAAAAACAGAGAACATCGCGCGGCCTGCTCCCCTGTTCTCGTTAAAATGTGAAAATGCCGATGTTGAATATTAGTTACAAATGTGAAAATTAGGTTAAAGTGTGCAAATGCCGCGAATATGTTGAATATAAGTTACAAATGTTACTCAGAATTCGATTTCTTAAATTCAGAATATCAGTAGTCTTGGCGCCAAAATTTTACAATACGTGCCTTTAAATCTTACCAAAATTCACCCTGCACATTTAGATGTACTTACTCTAGTGACGCCGTTATGACTGAAGCAGTAATGATTGTTCCAAGCTTCTTGATAGTATTGTATGCGGCATAGAAGTAGGTGTCCAGCTCTTTCCCCGTTTGAAACTTGAACTCGTCCAAGACGTCAGGCAACATCACCCTTGATCACCGGGCAAAAATAAAGAATTAGCCCTAAATCCGGCCATAAACGCTATACCCTCTTTACAAACTTAAGGTAGCGTTCATGATGGATTTTATCTTTCATTAAAAGATTTCAACAAGAACCTGATAGTTGTGATATAATAGTTTTACTATGAACGGCGGCCAAAACATCAATTATATGCTAATAAAGGTCAAATAACAAAAAATAAGAACAATGGCAAAAAATGTGTCACATCACAGTTTCCCTAAAATTAAGGCTCACATTGTCATCCAAGCTAACAAAGAATGGGGGTCACGGATCCATTCAAGCAGAATAAAGGAGGCTAGTTATGAAGAACTAGTGGCGTTCAAGAGGTTAAAAATTAGTAAAAATACGTTCTGAAAGGAAATAGACTTTCACAACACCTATACAAACTGAATCATGAGTTAATCAATACGGTTTGTATTTATCGACGCCTCAGGGTCGGATCCTGCTCAACAGCATTTTAACGATTTGGAAATATTCTAATAGATCTATGCGAGGGTCTTTCTGGCTAGACCGCAAAAGAGTATTCCAGATATAGTGTATAGCAGATATGATTTTTTTCAGCTGTAGGCATAGACGAGGGGCAACTTTGAACATTCGAGGGACTACCGTTGTTTACTTTATTTGCGCCAATTTCAGCCGTTTCAAAAATAGGTAGTAATAATTACAAAATCAATTATGGTAAATACATGCTTTTACCTGGTGTGTGTGAAATGTGATTTCCGTTATGTTTGTTCGAAAATATTTCATTTTTGTTTACCATGGTAACATAAATAATCCAGATGAACTAACTCCATAGACGATCAGGAAAGGAATATTGACTGCCAGCGATCCCTGGATGAAGATTAAGCCAACCAGTAAAGGCACTAGCACCTGGAAAATGATTTTCAGATTTAGAAAAAAAGCCTCTGCAATGGCTATGTGCGGTGGTGCTAGTGTTAGTACTAAATCAGACCTGCAGCCAATGTTTATTCACCTAATAGAGTGACGTTGCTAAAGACATCTCTAGTGTTGGAAGACAGTGGAGTCAGCTAGTCTAATCTTTTAAAACAATTGCATGATGTAATTTACTTTCATGAACTTTACTTTAATTTACATTACTTTACTTCGAACATCTAGCTTTAATTTGAGCACCTGGTAGAAATGCTGACATTACACCTCACACATTACAAATATAAACAATACAGACACTATAAACGCTAAATGCGAATCAATAAATCACAATATAAAAACAGTGCAATGAATTTTGGTAAGCCGTGCACGGTGCATTATCTACCAATGAAATATACTGATGTTAAGACTTCTTGGCCCTAGTCAACTTTCCCTCAAACAACATAACTGTTTGGTGTTATGGTCTTATTTCCAAAGCCGAGCTGTTAATGGGGACGAAAAGTATGAGAACACATAAAACCTACAAATGATTAATCAGGAGCATATCATTTTCATGCGACTTGACAATTTTTTCGTTCCAGCAACCATACCAAGGTTCGAAATATGACCATATGACCAGTGAGAATGATGCATAGCAGATGCACAGGTGTAATTCAAGCAAAAGAAACAAGGATTATCAAAATTCTCACCAAAACAGATCCAACGCAGATGGTCTTTCTTCCAAATTTATCCAGCGATAGCTTGACGATAGGTGTGCCAATGACTTCAGAGGCCTAAAATGAGAAACTTTACATGTATCAATGTCTTATACTTCTTATAATTCAATTCTTAGCTAAAGAAAATAATTGCACTGTGTATTTAACCTATACAAATCCTTTCAAATATCAACCTACCTAACAGTTCCCCTAAATGATGTCTTATACTTCATAGCAACTCTGACCTCTGCGATGACACCGCCTTCCAATCACTTCCTGCCCCTCCACTAATATTATATCAAAACTAGCCCCACGACCTCGTACCTTCGCAAACTAATCTTAGCCTTTTTGAGTGGCATATCATAAATGTTTCCATTTATTGTGCATATAAGGATCTCATTTGCATGAGTTATGTCAGATGATCAGCTTCTCTACCCAAATAACACAAGAGGTTAAAAGTATAAAATTCTTAGCAAAGAAGGCTATCATAGCATATCCTTCTAAACATGGAAATGTATGCTTTTTTCTAAACCATCACCCGTACACCTAGGATAGCTTCCTAACCCAACGCTAAGTCACACGATGAGACTACTTACCGTCAGCACTGTAAGGTAAATCTCCACCATGTCGCCGAGATTCAGAGAATATTGGATGTAAAGTGCAAGTCCTTGCTGAATAGTCTATAAGAATACGGAATCTGATGTCATCAAATGCGGTAGGGGTATCTTCATTTATAGGCCCCCATCCCACTACAAGGCGATCATGCTCCGACATAATCACTGCGACCTATGTTGGAATTTTGTTAGGGTCCGTTCACACTAAGTCTTGTTCGTATATCCGGGCCTCAACCCTTAAGTTCATTATTGGAATATCATGCAAAATGTGAAAGTATGACTTAGAAGATAACAAAGCACACAAAGTAGGAATTGATTTGTTTTCTATGTTTTGTTTTCGTGGGCGCTCTGTCAAATCCCTCGTTCGCAGAGTGATAGGGCACTATCACACTTGTACCTATAGTCAACTGTGCATGAGTTCCGCAGTAAGTTTTTTGTTGTTGTTGTTTAAGTAGATTTTGCGTGGAGGGAGCTGTTTTCTACTTTGACCCACCGTTGAGCAGTCTAGTTATCAAACCAAAGAAATTACTTCTTCGGCTGCAAACTTAACCTAAACCAAAAACATGTTAATACACAACTCATGCGGCCTTGTATACAGGCACAAGCGTGACAGGAGCTTTAGTAAAGTATGCGGAAAAAAAGCTGGTTTTCTATTTTACCCACCGTTGTGCGGCATGTCAAACCAAACATTGACTTCTTCGGTCGCAAAATTTACTTAACAAACAACAAAAATGCATATATGCAACTCAGGCGGAGTTACAGATATGCACAATTGGAATATAATGCACAATATGAAAGTATATCAGCAAAGCACAAAAAAACGTTAACGGATTCTTTTTTATGCATATGATTGTATTTCGTTGAGCAAACTGTCAACTCCGTCGGTCGCGCTGCGCTAGTGAAATGGGGGTGTAAAGCCCCTGCCACACTTGTGCGTAATACTATGTACAAGCCCGAATGGGTTGCGTTTATAAATTGTTTTTGGTTTAGGTAAGTTTGGAGTCGAAGAAATATTCTATTTGGTTCGATAACCAGACTGCACAACGATGGGTCAATATAGAAAACAACTTCCTCCCCGCAAAATCAAAAATATGCTACTGCGGAATTCATGCGCACTCGAATATTCGCACTAGTGTGACAGGGCCCTCAGAAAGCTTCAAACGGACGTTGGACGAACACCATATGTAAGTCTGCGGGCCCGAAAACTAGCCTCTACCAGGCTCCAGAGGCGGCTGGAAAGTGTAGAAATTGGCAAATTAGACAGGAAAACATGAAAGAGGAGTAAGTTTGCTACAGGGGTACAGTTATTAAACCCTCTCTCCGTAGCAGACTCCCTTAAGCCCCCGTCACAAATCAAGAATTTAGCTCGGCCGACTTGTCGGCGAGCTCCAAATGGCGATTTTTGGGCGAAGTACGACCGACGTCCTGTCCATTCCACGGGCTTCGGGCGAATTTGCGGTGCTCGGCCGACGTTCGCGGGTCACTGGAAGCTGCGCTTAAATTCAGCGAGGCCTCGGCGACGATTTTTGAACTCGCACAGCTCGTCAACAGTTTGCCCGTAGCTCGCCCGAGCAACGCCCAGCGCTCGGCCAATACTCGGGCGGGCATCCGAGGATTTTAGACCCAATTTTTGGTCGGTCGGAGGTCGCCCGAACTCTTCGACCTCGTGCGAGCCTCGCACGGGCTTTGTACAATAATCGGACGACCGTCGTCAGTGTTCCGGCCGTTCTTTTTTGGTATTCGTTTGGATGTTTCAAATTATATCAATGAGCTGAGGCTTGACTTTTGAGTTTTTCCTCCACAAAATGACTGGTTGAAAGTCATTATAGATCTATGTTTGTCTGCCGAGGCACGCCCAAGCGTTGGCAGGGCGTCGATAGGCTTATCAACGGTCGGCCGAAGCTTGAACGGCGTTCGCCCGAGCTTCGGTCGATTTCAGTTTGGTGACAATGTTTGGATCGGGGTTAAACGACTGATCTGTTGACTTTGTGGCTCCTGCGCTAGTATTCGGATTGGTTTATGACAAAATTCCTGTTAAGGTTATTATTTTCAGTGTGCCCACCCACTTCACTCATTTCCTACAGATTTGCCACAACTCAGAAAGTAAAGTTGGTCCAAATTTGAGCTTGTTACCAGGTCAGTTGTTTCTGACTTCGTCCGTTTCCAAGAGATGGTACCGTCTCATGTGGGATGTATGATTATTAGTGATCGACGGACGTCGCCCGAGCTCCGTTCAATTTGTGACGGGGCAGGTTTTCAGCGAAAAAGACGGTCGACGCTCGGGCGAATTTGAAATTCGGCGAGCTTCCGGCGATCTACAAAATCGGCCGATGCTCACATGAATTGTGACGCCGGCTTTAGCAAAATATTTACTCTATCTGGCCAATTTCTACTATTTTTCCAGCCATCCGCGGAGCCTGGTAGAGGCTGCCGAAAACAAAGTGCCCCAAATTTCCCTGCCAATGCTATGTTTATTATTGCCAAGTCTCCTTCACACGTGTGCGTATAATCAATTCCGCATGAGTTGCGTATTAACATTTTTGTTTGGTTTAGGTAAAGTTTGAGGCCGAAGAAGTAACTCTTTTGGTTCGATAACCAGACTGCACAACGCTGCGTTATAGTAGAAAACAAGTTCTTCCCTAAAAAACTTTTACCTAAAGCACAAAATAAACGAAAGTCATACGCACATGAATACTGTAAATGCAGAAATGTTCGCGGTGGTTTTATATTTGCAGTTTTCGCGGCGACTGTTTCACCGCGAACATAAAACCACCGCGAACATTTTTATCCAATACTGTAGCAGTTTAATTTTGTAACTGTAGCACTGCCGCAGCTGCGATCTTAAAACCACCGCGAACACTCCATTTCGCCATAGCGCGAAATAAAAACCACGCGAATTTGAATGCAGTTACAGTATATACACAAGAGTGAAGGGAATTTTGGCTCTTTTTTAGACCGACCTCTAAAATTGGTGAAGATCCCGGTCGCAGAATCTTTGCAAATAAAGTGCATTTATAAAGTAAACAATTCTGATCATAGAAAGTAAAAACTTGGGACCACCTATATAGTCAAGCCTAGCCGCTCGCTTTAAAATGTATGATATATAAAAGATAAGGTTTACTTACGCTTGTTGCGATACCGTAGCATAAGTATATTCCTGACGCGTAAAGGAAAGGCTTGAACGTGAACATGACCCGCAAGGTCTTCAAAACAGGCTCGTTTGGTGTGCTGATATCCACCACAGTGTCTGGAAAACAGTCAGAAAAATGCATTTCACTATGTTCAAATTGCCAGATGTTCCTGCCTGCCCAAAACAATGAAAATCCACCAAACCCTGCTTCACATATCCTCCTCCAAAATTCAGATAAAAATGCCCACTGTAGGACCGTGGGAACCCCCAAGAAGACCCATTTTCGAACTTGACCTTCATTTTCTTGACCCCAAACAA
Organism: Branchiostoma lanceolatum; assembly: GCF_035083965.1. Lineage (NCBI taxonomy): Eukaryota > Metazoa > Chordata > Leptocardii > Amphioxiformes > Branchiostomatidae > Branchiostoma > Branchiostoma lanceolatum. The sequence continues at coordinate 16,687,579 of NC_089734.1, read as the reverse complement.
CAAGATAAATTTCATCACGAAGCATCCGACTTCTCTCGAGCTATGCCACCAACAAACAAACCGACAAACACAAAATATCAACTGCAGCATCGAAGGAACCCCCCCCCCCAGCAGACCCATCTTCGAACTTGACCTTCATCTACCCAGCAGTTACTTATCTACCAAAAATGTCCAACATCCGTCCATGGCATCAAGGGTTATATTGCCAACACCATCACTCCACAAATCCCGACCAAAAATGCAAAAATATACCCTTCTGCCTACGGCGAAGGCAAAAATAAAGTTTTAACATCCAAGACAAAATTCAATTCTACGATTAGAATTAAGAAAGAAAAAGAGGAAAAGTTGGAAAGTACACACGAATGATCAAAACATCATGTCCCCTGCAGTATACCATGATCCGATTGAAAGTTTGATTCTATTATGATAAGGATATAATTTTATCTATAGTGTTAAAACCATATGCAGGACCCACATACAGGTCCTGTATATAAAGAGATCCAATATATAGGTCACGTAGGACAAGGGCTAAGGGGGCTGTATTGATCAGAAAATATACTTCAGTCACTCTTCACCACATCAAGTGATGAAGGGGGTGTAAGGGAGTTACGTTTTGTACTTCACACTGCAGCAGCGACACCTAGCTGCAGTGCGGAGTTGATGCTGTCAGTATTTCCCCAAGGAAAGTGATAGACGTTCCAACGAAACGTCAGCTAGGTAAAAACACTTGGTAGTGTTAATCAACAACTAAACTTTGCTATCCGGGAAAATAAATGTAATTGCTTCACAAACCTTTTCGTTCTGTGACTCCTAAAAGAACCGCCATGACAGCAAGTACACAGCACGCGCAGACACTTCCACCGGCCACAAGGTAACCTGTTCTCTGGACATAAAGGAAAGAAAACATCCGCTAGTTTTTCAATGTTGGTTCCGCGATCCGATGAGCATATTATCAGACTAACACAGAGATCATGTACCATTCAGAATACGCCGTGGCTTTGGCTTTTATGTTCCTTTCAATAGTGAAACAACTTACTTTACTTCACTTTGGTCGAGCTCTCGCTCAAACCAAGCTTGAAAACTTCCTCCATTCCACTCTATCCTCCATCATGAGGGCCTGGATTTCCTTCACTTCAGTAAGGTTAGTGTCAGCTCTTAGTGTGTCGATAAAGGTGCCTTTTGGTCTTCCACGGCTTCTTTTCCCTTTTGTGGGCTCCCATAGCACTAGTCTGGAGGCTATTATTTCAGGATGTCTGATGCAATGGGCAGACAATTTCAATCTTCTTGCTTTTATTTTCTCTGAAACTGGTGGCAGGTCTTGATACAGTTGCTCGTTGGTGAGTTTTTGCTCCCAAGAGATATTAAGGCACATTCGGAGCATTCGCGTATAGGTTCCATTTAACCTTTCTGTTGAAGATTTGGTGAGTGTCCATGTTTCACTCACATATAGCAAAATAGACTCCACAGTGGCGATAAAAAGTTTCAATTTTATTTTCCGCGAAAGGCCTGATTTCCAGATTTTCCGTAGCTTATGGCAACTACTCCAGGCAAGAGCTTTCCTTACATCTATGTCTTTTTCAGAACTTTCCATATTTGAGCCCAGGTATTTGAAGTTCGTTACCTCCTCGACTAAGTCACCTGACCTGGTTTTGATCATGATGGGAGCAGACTGATTATATGCCATCAGCTTGGTCTTTTTTTGCGCTAAGATGTAGTCCAACTTTTGCAGATTCATTTTCCATCCGCAGGAGCAATTCTTGTGCTCGTTTGATCTCTTCTGCTAGCAAAGCAATATCGTCTGCGAAGTCTAGATCATTGACTACAACAGGGGGATGGCGACTACTTTTCCTGCTTTCAAGTTCAAAGCCAAACTCAGACTCTCTGTCCCCAAGTGTTTGACGCATGATGTAGTCAAGGACAATCACAAAAAGGTAAGGTGCAAGGGTATCTCCCTGTAAAACTTCCGCTGTAATATTGAACATATCAGTTTCACCATCTGGAGACAGCACTTTTGCTCGGGTGTTCTCATACAGTTTGTTGATGACCTCTACAAGCTTCACGGGGATTCCATAGGCCTTAAGGATGTTAATCATTTTCCCCTATGTATGCTATCGAAGGCCTTACTAAAATCGATGAATATAATAATCGCTTGCAGGTTTTTACTCTGTACACCTTCGATCAGTCTCCGAAGTGCAAGGATTTGGGAGGTTGTTGAACGACCCGGGCGAAACCCAGCTGGACCTGTTCATCTCTCAGTTTTAACCTAGCAGTAACAACTCTGTGATCTGAGCCTATGCTACTGAATGTGCTGTATGCTTCACAGTTTTCTAAAAAAGTTTGTCCACTTTTTGTTCACCATGATGAAGTCAACTTGAGTTTTGGCTCCACTCATATAAGAGATGTAGGTCCACAGTTTACAAGGTTTCTTTTGGAACTTAGTGTTGGCAACAATAAGACCAACTTCATTCACTAAATCACCAACTAATCCCCCATTTCTGTTTGTGCTCTGGTGATATGTAAATGGTGCCATTTCCTTTCCAAGATGTGCATTAAAGTCCCCAATTACCAATAATACATTAGTGAAACAAGAGGCTTCTAAAAAAGCTGTCCATGCGACCTCATCGTGATGGGGATGAAACGTTTGAAGCATAGTTTGTAAAATTAACTGGATTGCTGTAAGACCCCAGCTTAAGTGCAGTGTTAAGTTTTATTGATTAAGTTTTGTGAGTTTTGGTATAAAATAAACGGTTTTCGAAGTCAGCTTCAAGAAGGTTTTTTTTTAAAAGCTGACTGTGGCGCATTTGGAAGAAATGAAATGAAAGTTTCTGCATAAAATATGCAAATGAGGTATCATTAGCATAATGTATGTGGTGCATTCACCTTTACTAAAGGCAACTGCAAATCAAATACCACATTGATAGCGTTTATCGTAAGGGAAATACAATTCCCTGCATAAATTATGCAAAAGAAGAGGAAAAACAATATATATTTCCTCCTTATATAAAAAGTAAAAGTAAAAAATAAACAGAAAAAGAAAAGGAAAATGGTATGACGTACTCGGGTTCGAACCGGGGATCTTCCAGTCCCCTTCAAGTCAACATACTCTACGTGCTACCAAGTGAGCTGCTGGAATATGATTATCCTGCCTTGATTTTTAAAGATATCTAGGGTTTAAATCTTACTACACGGCACAATATTTTGGTCACCTTTTTGTCCATTTTCTTAACAAAATCAGTTCCTTTCTTGTGTAATTTTGTGGTAATATATGTAATATGGCCATTTATAGGGATCTGACTGGGCATACAAGCACGGATGCCGGCGGAAATGTCCAAATATATGCATGTGGAACGGCTTTTCGATAGTAAACTACCATACCATGCTCCTGCTGCATAACAGTCATGCATTGCGACATATCCCAGTGTTGTACAAGCGAGACATTTTTAACGATTCATGTCCATTACAAAACATAAACTTTAAAAAGGGAACCTTTATATTGTTTTACCACATCGTTTGCTCTGTTAAATATTAAATTACACTGTATCATTTTGTACCTTCAGCCCACAGAAGGAATTGTACATGCCGGGCTGGCGTGTCTGGCAAGTATAAATGTCCAAGGATGCGCCAGGGCAATTTAATATCGGCCATTATGCCATGCGTGTCGAATTGCAAAAATGTGTTTGTGACAGGATATGCAGGTACTAGGATGAATCATTAAACCCATTTAAATGAAATACTATAATGGATTACTCAGCATTTACGCCTGCCAATCAGGGATTAGTCTTGCTCAAGTGTTTTTTTTTTTACATAACTTGGAAAGTTTTCACTAAGTTTGGTAGTCCTAGCCATTATTAAATACGATGCCAAATTTGGCGCGGGCACATTTATCCCCCCTCCCTCCGTCTGGATAGGGTTAAAGAACTTTGACGTTCAATTCTTATCCGACCTGATGGACCTATTAATGGATCGATGATACATACCAAAGATAGTCTTTTTTCATATCTTTGTTATTACCGCAATTATTGTCATTTTTTATTATTGTTTTCATTGTCATTTCTTGAATATATTATGATATTTGTGATTGTGATACCATGCCCTATTATTGTGATATTAGTGATGATTCTTTATTTGTTTTTAAATGCACTCTGGGAGGTGCTGGCCTTGTCAAGGATGTATCAATCCTGTTGCCAACACCTCCCAGATTTCATTCTTTGAAGTTATTGAATAGATACCTGTGGGTTATTTTGTTAGCTAACAACATAGATAACAAATACAGACAAGATGGCGACGCACTCAAGTTAATACAACTTATATTAACACGCCATCGGACAAGAAAGGAATATAATTTAAACAGTCATACACTTATATACACAAAAGTTTACATTCAGGTAAATAAAAGTATTCAATACATAGATAGTAGGTTTCGCTTCCCTGTAAGCGCAAATCCCCCCTATCTAGATGTAACTGATAGGACACAAGACACAAATACCTGTGTTTGTAGAATGACAATGTCCGTCTCAACATCGCTGCTGTTACTAACAGTGATATTAGCACAAGATGACGACGACACGGCACCTCCGAACGCCCCAACGATAAGTCCCTGCATTCCCATGCCCAGGACCAACCCGGTACTTTCAAATACGATTCCTGTAAATTTAGTAAAAAAACGTTATTTGTGTCTCTCTTTTGCAGTTTTATAAGCAGCTCAAAATGTCGTGTTTAATATCGTAATGAGAAATAAACTGTTTACTCAAAAAATTTCACTCACCGGAATTTTCGACCGAATCACAGCTATTTGACCCAAGGGCTGTAGACATGTGATTACGCACGTGTGACGTCACCACTGGGTGAAAGGTTGTCGGACGTTGGTACCGCCCCCGTTGTGATTGGCTTATTTCGCATTATGTATTTTACCAACTCATATTAACTTTCATACTTATCTGATCAATATCGATTTTACCCGACCAACGCCCAGTTATTGCAATATGCTAAAATTGCACATGCACACCAATCTTAGATTCTTACAATAACTTATGTAGGCCAGGGGAAATCTTTACTAGCCACCTTGAGGACATAATCTGTAGCAGTTTAGTCAGTACTTACTGTATCCTACTGCAGAGTCCCTCTCCCTACTGTCATCAGCCATGTACATGATGAGTGTTCGGAGACCCAGCGCAACTGCCTGGTTGTAAAGAAAGATAAGGAATAGTATTAACGTTTTAAACCAATTTTTCACTGAGGCGGCGACCATTGGGCAATAACTAAGTTATTTAGAATTGGTCAGATAGGTCAGCGGTCGCACAATGAGCTCTCAATGCACTCGCCATGGTCCCAAATATGGTTGCTCATTAGAGGTCTCCAGAAGATCTACTGTAGATCTTGTTGAATTTGTTGACTATGAATTTCCTGGGTCAACGATGGCCTGGAATCCAGACCTATTATAGCTCCCGAGTCTCTCTCCGCAAGAGAGACTCGGGAGCTATAATAGGTTTGGATTCCAGGCTAGGTCAACGATGGCGAAATGATCGCTTTCATTCAAACAAATAAACAATACTTAATCATTGAACAGTAACCGACAATGCCAGGATAAGCTTATCAATATTGCGTGACCGTCACATGTGGCCGTTATTTAACCACGTCAATGTTTGGCTAGTTGATATCTTTTTTTTTATATTTTCGCCGTAGAAGTCTCGGAATAATGAAGAAAGAAGTCCTTTCTATGTGAATTTCACAAGCACAGTATCTACAGCTGATAGTCAATGCATGTGTTTTACGTTCCTTATGTTTGTTTCGGAGACACGAAAATGAATCAAGGACCAATCTAGAATAACGGATACAATTTAAATCTTGGGAACTGAATCTCATTACCGTGCCAGATAAAGCCTTCAGGGTGTAGATGGCGAGGTAGTACGCGAGTTTCCCGCCCGCTGTAGTGTCAGGAACCACCCACATCAGTAGGTATGTCGGGATGGCAATCACACTCCCGCCAAGAATCCTGTGGAGGCAACGACAACAAAATTTTCAAAGCGTTTTCACGTGTCGTCGTAGGGACACCAACATGGAGGTTGACAATGAGTACCTAGCTCTGACTGTGGAAGCCCTCTTGGGAGACGTATTGCTGACGTGTCAAATAATATCGAAATCTTGCAGCTTATCATGAAACTACAGGGGCCGATTTTGTTTGAAACTTTAAAAAAGAATAACTCAAGAAGGGGTTGATGGGTCGTCGTGATTTTTGGTAAAAAGAAATCTCAAGTGATGATTGACCTAATCAATTGCTAATTAATTCGTATTATCTAGTAATTTGTATAAATCGGTTCAATTATAGGACTATTCAAACAATTGTAATTGAGAAAGAGAAAGAGAGAAATACCAAGAGCCATAAATCATGCAAAGGCCAGCTACTTGTTGTATTTAGGAGTTAAGAGATTAGGTGACCATCGTGTGCAAATCATTTACATAATTTCCGAGGCTATGCTTGCATAGCCTTATTTGATCAGATAAGACTTATACTTTGAGCAACTTCTGTTATCAAAGTGGCAAAGATGACTGACTGATATGATTTATGCAAATGACGACCGAGGAGAAACATTTATAATACGTCAGTTGTAAAGGTTAACATGAATCATGATTTTGCGGAGGTTTGAGGTCTTGGGACTCTGGATGCAATATAAGTTTCGCTCAGTACGTCCCATGGTTTTAATTTGCCCCATTTGGTGTCCTTTCGTCCGACAAAGGGGCTGACGACTGGGTTGGCTACGACGTCCACTGCTTTCGTCAGCGTCCCAAGTACCAGCAACATGCTGGGCGGGACCTATGAACAGTAAACAAGGGCATCAGCTTCTCCAACTTGCGTGGGACCAAACAGCATAGATAACGCAAAAAAATATTTACTCAAGCATCTAGATAAAATTTTGAATCAAGGACCGACATATTTAGGTACTAGATACTTCAAACTGTCAAAACACTTTAGAGACCCCCAGACCTACTATGGTCTGGTTATATATAGATAAGCTCTGATGTTTTCCCATATGCTACAAACAATGGTTAAGCCCCTTCTCAGACCGGCTTAGGTGTGCTTACCGGTCACAGTGCTGATTTGCATAGGGCCTTTTCCGACAAACAATATTTCCGACCGGTTTCAGATTACTGCCGCTCCGTAGGAGCGAAGTAGTTGAAGCAACCTCCAAATGATGGGGTACACATCTGTGGCAAGTGATTGTCGTGCCACTGCGTACAGGGGGCAGTGAAGAGAAACTTGAAAGCTATTGATGAACGGCTTTTAGATATTTACGATGTCAGGATCTGTCGACAACTCCTTATGTCGTTTACTAACCTGAGCCACCAACAGCATGAAGTAGTTGAAATAGAAATTCAGGATGCCGTTTGGTAGAACGAAGGCCAGCGATCCCAGTCCATAGAAAACCTTCTCTCGTATACTCAGCGGAGTTGGTACCCAAGCTTCGGTCGCCATTTTACTGTGAAAAATGTATATGTACACGGTAATCTATGTACAACATTATGTTTTCACTAATGAGTTGGCTTTTAGTTTTACTTTCCCCTTGCGGTCGGGCACAGCACAACATAGCATAGCCTAGACAGCACAACATAGCACAGCAGAAGACAGCACAGCATAGCACAGCACAGCATAGCATAGCACAACACATCAAAATATAGGACAGCATAATATAGCACAGCACAAGACAGCACAACAGATCACAGCACTACGTGACAACACAACATAGCACAGCACAACACTTCAAAACGTAGCATAGCACAACATAGCATAGCACTGCACAGCATAGCATAGCACAACATGGCACAACATAGCATAGCACAACATGGCACAGCACTGCACAGCATAGCATATAGCACAACATGGCGTAGCAAATATAGCACAACAAAGCACAGCGCATCGTAACATTTCAAAGACAATGCCATGTAAGAGCATCAAACAGCCTCCCCCCCCCCAAAAAAAACTATTTCAAATAGTACAAAACACAATTTCTTTTACAACATGGTTATTGAACGGCAGTGGGAACTGGTAGTCCTTAAATATTCTTTTGTCTCAACATAAGGTGTATCAAACTATGATGAATTCATTGTTTTATCAATCATCGTGACGACGCTGGTGGATCACCACCCCATCTTTTATTGTATGTCACCTAATGATTATATTGTTTGGCGTAAAGAGTAATTTCATGTAAAAGTATATAGCAACAAAAGATAACATATTTAGGATTAGCAATAGTGCAAAGACTTGAAAACCAAGATATACACACTGAAATGCAGTTGCTTACCTGGAGTACATAAGTGTGATTCTTCCTCGCGAAGGGCGTCAAATTGAGGACCTGTGCTTGGGGAGATCCACACCTTGACCTCGTTATCGACGTTAAAGAACCCACCACACTTATTGATAAAAGTAGATGTTCTCTTGGCGTAAATGTTTCACGAGCTTACCATCCTACCAGTCGTGTTGAAGTCACTTGAGTTAGACACTCCAAACCCTTCCCAATTAGCCCTGCGAATTGTAAGCTCCTCGCAATTCGGCCCCTGACTGCGAAGTAGTCGACCCACTCAATAACAACAACGATAATGTTAACAACAATATAACAGCGTTTTACATTGTTGACCGCGCAGCCTGGCAAATGTAACGTTACCTATTTCTGACTGCATTGATATAGGCTTGTCCGTTAAAAGACTTTGTATAGTGCTTGGCAACTACTGAACAAGTTTACGATACTGATAATCGGAGCTTCACTCCATATAAATGCAATAGTTTTCTCTACAGAGTGAGTGTACTAGTAACCATTGTGCCGCCGGATTTAGAATGCCATGACTAGAAGTCGAACGATATGTTGCTTCGAAATAGCTGTGATATGATCCTTTCAGACAACAATCGTTTAGTAAATATTTCGGTGAGTTGAAGACGACGGAGTTAAGCAGCGTTAAACGTTAGGCTTTACTTCGTCTGACAGATAAGTGCCACAAAGAAAAGGTATTCGTGGGGGTTGAATTTACTCTCCCAGCAGAGGTAAGATCTGGTGTATTTTCGACGTATTTTCGCGGTATTTCATTCGTTTTTCTACTATTCCGTTTTTAGGAGGGAGACCCAACTAAAAACGGAAAAGTAGAAAAACGTATTAAATAGCGCGAAAATACGTCGAAAATACACCGGATCTTACCTCTGCTTGGAGAGTAGGTTGAAATGCTTTTGTCTTTTATCGGTTAGACGTCTATACGTATGGTTGCTAAGGCAGTAAAACACAAGCTTTGCAGAGAGTTTCCTCTCGAAAGTGAACTGGGCCATGGGGACAAGTACTAGTTTTGTCCCGTGCCTGCTGTGTCTTGCAAAGTGGCAGGACTAGTAAATTGTTGCCTCACTATGAAAGTTGGTCCGAAAGGTGTTTTTTAATGCATTTGGATGGAACTCGAAAATTAGAGAAGGTCCACTTTGTTACATAAATTCAAAATGTGATTGGATTCGATATGGTGGAATTTGATGTGACAATGTTTAAGCTGAAACTCTTGTTGTTGATTTTTCACTAACTCTACCAGCAAAATTTACCCCGCAAAATGCATGAAATAGCGTTTCAGAGGGTCAAGCTTTCAACATTTTCAAGTTTAAGATTTGCAGCCATATTCTTGTCAAACAGAGATCATATCGATAATAAGTAAGATGGCCCTTTGTTTTGAATGGAACGTTTCTCTGTAAAGTACAATCATTCGTCAGTATAGCAATCCTAAAAATGAATATATTTTTCCAAACGTGCAGATGCTGTATGAAACTACAGTACCACTAAACAGTGTTACAAGACTTCTTAGTTTTAGACATCAAGTCAGCACAACAATTTCAAAACCTTATTTCGGTCGATCATATATTTCTGTGAATACTGCTGCAGTTTCATTGCATTACATATCATTGGAAAGCTTGTTTATTGCCCGTTACAATGGTATTTCGATTACTGTAATTGTACATTCAGGGTTCAAAGTATCAATGGAGAAATGATCGATCAAACTTAAGTTTCCAATTTTTTTTTGCGCTGTGTGCAGAAAGCAACTACACTGTGACTTGCGGAAAAAGCGCTCTTTAGGATATGGACAGCGTGCTAGCAATTCTCTCAAATTTTCACTTGATTTTTTTAAGTTATTTTGTCCACAGCAATTATTCTTGGCATGTAGCAGCGAAAAATATGTAAGAAGAGTTTGAATATTTTTGCCGAAGACAAAATTTGCGATTTTGCGTAAGTAGATTCGCATTGTACCCGGTGGAGTCAGCACCCAACGCCAGGACAGATACATACAAATATTCATCATTCAGATTAGTCAATGTAGTGGTTTACGTACCGGTCTCAAATGCTGCTGTTCTGGAGCACCGAAGCCGTACGGTACAACCATGCACTGTACAGGATGTTGCTGAAACACCTGGTGCTGCTGGACTGGCTAGAAGACAGGTGTCGGGGCTGAGGCGGCTGCTGCTCCTCCCCTGTGATGTAGCGCATGGCCACAGCGTACGTCACCTTTTGATACGCCCTCCGCTTCTCTCGGGGGATCTCCTTGTGTAGACTGGAAAGCCACTGCGGCCAGGCGACCCGCTCGCATTCGCCACTAGCACTGGTGCCTGCAGCCTAGAAGAAGGAATATCAGGAGACCGTCGGTGTACATGCGGAGTTAAATGGCAAGAAAAGATCGATGCAGTTATGAAAATAAGCAAACACAGTCAGGGGGTCCACCAGAACCTCGGTCATACCCTTCTTCTTTTTCTTTAGTGGTGACCCACTGCCGCCATGGCCCCGGCGGTCCGAACTGCCGGTCACTGCACTGGTTCCAGGAATGGCTTCATCGTCAGCCTCGTCCGAACTGGACTGTGGCTGCGGAACCTAAAGAAGAGGGAATGGCAACAGTATTTTAAGGATATAATTAACTTCAAAGTATCAATGGAATGGATAATAAATCGACAGATGATACATGAGTCATTCCAGATGCATACCGATCCAAGTTGCCTGGAAGACGCCTTGCCACGGTAGTGTGCGTCCAGGAACTTGTACCGGTGCAGCTTGAAGTCTTGCAGGGGCGTCAGTTTTGTCTGACCCTGGCCTGACTTCCCAGCCACCTTTCGTTTCAGTTTGAAGTAGTTCGTCCTCATGGTTTGGAACCGAGTCATTATCCGTTTAGCTGTTAGTACACACAAGGGAAGTTTTTCTATCAATTAGTCAATCAATCAATCAATAAAAAATGGTTTATTATTCAACAGACATAGCAGCACTACTTATAGGCTGATTCATGAATTGCGCCTATTGTTACATCGTCATCATGCGTATCGTACATATCTTACGCAACTATTGCACTTATTATCTTCGCCGAGTACTAGTACTCGGGAAGATTATGTTTTCGGTTGAAAAATCTGTTGGGTGGGTCTGTATGTATGTCAGGAGCATAACTCAAGAAAACTTCAATGAATATTTATGATTTTTGGTAGGTGTGTAGTGGTTGTGCAAAGGAAGGTCAAGTTCGAAAATGGGACACCTGGCGTTTTTCAACAGTACTGCAGCGGACTTTGAATTTTTTGGTGTTTGTATGTAGGCAAAAAAAGTGACGGAAACGTTGATGGATCTTCATGATTTTTTGCAGGTGTGTAGATGTTGTAGAAACGGAGGTCAAGTTCAAAAATGGTTCCCCTGGCATTTTCCGTCGGTACTGCAGCGGGCTTTGTGTGTATGTGTATTTGTATGTCGCCAACATAACTCGAGAAGCTGTCGATGGTTCTGCATGATACTTAGTGGGTGGGTAAGGTTTACAGAAAGGAAGGTCAAGTTCGATAATGGGCCTTCTAGCAGGTATCTAAAGTATTGCAGCGGAGCTTCAAAGTTCGGGGTGAAATTTTCTGGAAGCGCCAGGTTCATAATTTTTTTATAGTGGATGGGTCTTAGGGCAGGGAACAAGTGGTGTATGTTTGGGCCTCTTGACGACTTGTTTTGAGCTGCAGTGGGCCTTTATGTATGGAACTTTGGAGGAGGATAACTCATGCAGGGTTTGGTGTATCTTTATTGCTTTTGGTACGCAGGTACCATAGGTGATGATTAACATAATGAAATGTATAGTATGCAAATTGGGACTTCATTTACATAATTAAAGAGAGTAATGTATAATCCCATTGAAAGCTGTTACTCGACCTAAATTCACGGACACTTGGAGGATTGCCTGGCTTGGGCTTTAGGTCACCCAGCTGTGTGCCAGCTGTGCACCCTTCATTTGGTAATAACTCAAGAAGGGGTCAATGGATCATCATGACTTTTGGTTTGTTGATAGCTTAAGTTATAATTTGATTTAGATAGATGGTAATTATGCATATGGGAGCCAATATGCATAATTGATGAGGAAACACCATAATTCCATAGTGATCAATGGCAGGATTTCGATACTTGTAGCATCTGAAAGTTCATTAAACTTGTTACATATATCAGCACACTCTACACATATACTAGTCCTGTACCACCAAATGATTTTAACACTATCTAGACTGGACTCATTCTCCCCCCCCCCCCCAGCATAACTTCCAAATGGTATGGTGCATGATCAAATTTGCAGTGGGTGATAAGCATGTAAATATTAATCACTCTCCATAATAAGCCTTGATTATTTGGCGAAGATAAAGTGTTCGTGGAACTCTAGTTACTTAATCAATAGTATTGGGTTTTAAAAGTTCTGCTACATTTAAAATCCGCGTCTTTCAAATGCATTGCTTCATATTCAAAACAGTGAAAATGCTTCAAGACAGGACATTCAGAATTTGCATGTGAAGTTCAGTTTATTTAGTCATAAACTTATTTGTCAGTCCAATTGATGAAGTTACGTCCTTTAACCAACACTCCTTCTTGGCCTTGTTTTTGTAGTCAGGAGTGGTAAGATCATGGAAAGCCGGGTGGCTTTCTACGAAAGACGCGATCTGTTCATCTTGGTCTTCCGTTACGGTCGACTTCGGTGTTCTGGTTGTGTCATCCTCCCTCCCTCTGCTTCACTCTTGTCACTTTCAGCAGATTCTATGGCGTCTTCACGCGGCCTTTGTTGCTCCGTCTGCCTGGCCCTTGTCGATATGGGCAACGGTTGTTTCCCCTTCTCTTACTCCCCCGTCTTCTTTCCGTTAGGCATGATGAACGTTCACGGAACCTCACAACACATGTACTACAAAGCTCACGCCTTTGTCTACACCTGACCTGTGACGTGAACATTTGACGTCTTTCGAAGTAGACATTTAGTCTAGGCTTCTGGTCTGTGCGAAACAAATTTGTCCCGGTGGACTGACGGCAAGCGGGGGGGGGGGGTTACCTCTCGGTGTTCTCACGATGAGGTCACGGCGTTATTTTGTCCGCGGGGCCCGGGTAGAATTTAATTCAGAACTAAATTTTTGTCGGGTCCCCGCCGGGCCCAGATATAGCCCGGTAGCCGCAGGGTGCCCCGCGGGGCCACGTAGGGGTCACGCCCGAAAGTGCCAAAAACGGCCCGGGAACTACCCGGCAGGGCCCCTTTTTTTCCATTGTGACCTAAGCATAAGTACAGCTCGAACCAGGATGCCCTTCCCCGGATTCGAACCGGGGTCTCCCAGCTACAATACAACATTTGAACACTCTTCCACCAGCTTGATTTGTAACCTTATCTTCATCTTTCCGTTCGATATGTAAACCCCTGTTGTTAGTTCCTGTTCTACTCTTTGCCATGCGGCGTCCGATTCCCGTGTGCCACCTGTACTTCCGGTGGAAGCAGCATACAGCAAAACGTTTCGAGTGCTGCGTACTTGGCCCTCGGGCGTGTGGACAGCGTCGCGCGCCTGTTGCGCCGCCATGCGGAAGGAGTCCGCCCTACACGTGATGGGCCACAAGCCAACAGATTCCAGTCGTGCCATATTGACAAACGCCTTTGCAATCAAAGAGAGACTGAGTGCCAGCTCATTTCTGGCCAAGGCGATATCCTGTAGCTTCTGCAGGTGAACCAGCCTTTTGGCCATGGCTCTCCCTCCAACGTTTGTTATTCACGGGGTATAACGTACGTCACGGGATGGCCAGACGCATTCGGTGGTCGCAGAGATCTATCAGCCGCAACGCGCAGACACATTCGACGCGCCGCGGAAAAATCAGCCTTCCGCGCGGACCTATCAGCCGCAACGCGCAGACAAATTCGACGCCGCGCGGACCTATCAGCCCTTCGCGAGGAAAACTCAGCCGTGGGACAGCGCCATCAGGTGTCTCACTACTGCCTTCAGAGAGCGCTGGAAAGGCCGCGCCAAGGTAGGTCCTCCACAATTTCCTTCTCTAGCGTCATATAGAGACATCGACTAGTAATCTAACTAGGCCTATCAGGTGCCAGACTATCTTAGGGTCATCCGGAGCCAGAAATAATCGGCAGGTCTTCAAATTAAGTCGAGTTATAGGGAGAACAGTTCTCAATCGGTGACACACCACATCGAAGTTGTCAAGGTAAACAGTGGCTAATGCCGTATTTTGGGCCATTAGAAGCAAAGACATCGGCGGTTTTGACGTCTTTTAGTGTGATTGGGTGTCCAGAACAACGTAACATACTCTGGAATTGATATATTATGCCCACAGAGCGAAAATATGTGGTAGAAGTGATACCGCTATATATCGCACCCCCTCCCCATTTTCTAGTAAAGTTACGGCCAATATCATATACATGTAGTAGTATAGTAAGCATTAACAGGCAATTGTGTTTTTGTCGCCTCGATTGATTTTGGCGATATGCGGGGAATACCTTCTGTCACTTTAAGGGATTATCCCCATCTAGATGATTCAACGAACATCTCATACGTTTCTCGCAAGATTGTTTACTATATTGTTACTACTATTACCCAGGTATAATGTGTCACTGCAAGTAATCAACCCTGACATTTTTCAGAAATGACTCGTCGACTCAGGTTGACACTACATCCGCGGAAAAGGTGTAGAAACAAAACAACGGGCACCTGGAGAGCAAACACGCGAAGTTGACGATGTATGGGTAACAGAAGATAACATTGGCATTGGTGACAGCACTGCAGCAAGTCCCAGGCAGAAAGAGACACAACTCTCCTGGTCAACTCCTACTCGAGCTAGCGTCAACGACACTTTTTCTGGACTGTAGGCTTCTCTCCCTTTTTACGAAAGGCACTATAAGCAACGGAAATCATACAATGTACAACTGGAATATTCAAATAACTCCATATTTGCCGTAGAAATCTATATTCATAGAGATATGTATTGAGTAGATATTCATCAATTTTGGTACTATGCAGTAAGTTTGAAATAGCGCATGATATTGGATGAAGACTATACTTTGTCAGGTTGTTATATTTACAGATGTAAGTAATGGGCCATCTCAGCGTTGCATAATTGTACTGACCATCCGTATTTCCTGAAATGTTAATCCAAAAATGACACACAAAATATAGTTATATATAACTAGATTTATTCTGGTTGTTTACAAAATATATATTTGCTGAATTGCAATACCATGTTCTTGATCTTGGTATACATCACTTGGCAAATGACTATGTTGTAACAACAAATATAATTATATGAACCAGAATTACTGCATGATTACACACAAGTTCTTCCTTTTTATGAAACCTGTGTTCACACTTGTAGCACTGACAAACGTCTTTACTTTGGGATTGTCATGGGTTCTGTGATAATGTTTTAGGACTTCTTATATTATGACTTAAAGGACTTTCCACATTTGTCACAAAAATCCCAATCTGAGTGCACTATCATGTGCTTCTTCACTTGAACTCTTTCTGACAAGCTGGGCACTCCTTGGATGATTCAACTAAGTGATCCTGAAAGTCTCTAGCATAAATAAAGTATTTATTGCACAACCCACACTAAATTGCTGGTCCTTTATCAGCCCCATGGCAGCGACGCTTGTGTTCAGCTACTGAACCGCTGTTCGTTTAGCACTTGCCATGTGTACACAGACTGTACTGTAGTCCTGCGTGTGGGGGAGGAGACATCCTTTTCTACATCTTCAGCTGGCAAAACCACACCAGGTAGGTCATCGGACTCGTTGGACTCTTCCAAAGACACTGAACCCTCACTGGATCCACTGGTGCTGGTGTTTGAACAGGATCCACTTGTGCTGTTAATTGAAGACCAGGTATCCTGTCCCTCCCCAAGGCATGGCTTGTCAGGTGGTTCTTCATCTCCCTCCTGAAGGCTAGACTTGTAGGGTGGAACAGGTGGTTTTACATTTGTGGTCACATGCACAAACCTGTCCTACTCATCAAACTCCATGGCTGAAATGCAAATTCCAAAAATGAATGCCTTTGTCTGGATAAACATTGATGACTATGCATCTTCATTGAAATGACCACAACAGTATCGCTTCTTGTGGCTTTAATACTGCTATAAGAGCTAACATCGTTCTAGTACTTCTACACGTGGTGGCTCGTACTGAAGGATGGGGGAGGGGGGCGTTATATAGCGGTATCACTTCTACCACATATTTTCGCTCTGTGGGCATAATATATCAATTCCAGAGTATGTTACGTTGTTCTGGACACCCAATCACACTAAAAAACGTCAAAACCGCCGATGCCTTTGCTTCTAATGGCCCAAAATACGGCATTAGCCACTGTTTACCTTGATAACTTCGATGTGGTGTGTCACCGATTGAGAACTGTTCTCCCTATAACTCGACTTAATTTGAAGACCTGCCGATTATTTCTGGCTCCGGATGACCCTAAGATAGTCTGGCACCTGATAGGCCTAGTTAGATTACTAGTCGATGTCTCTATATGACGCTAGAGAAGGAAATTGTGGAGGACCTACCTTGGCGCGGCCTTTCCAGCGCTCTCTGAAGGCAGTAGTGAGACACCTGATGGCGCTGTCCCACGGCTGAGTTTTCCTCGCGAAGGGCTGATAGGTCCGCGCGGCGTCGAAGTTGTCTGCGCGTTGCGGCTGATAGGTCCGCGCGGAAGGCTGATTTTTCCGCGGCGCGTCGAATGTGTCTGCGCGTTGCCGCTGATAGATCTCTGCGACCACCGAATGTGTCTGGCCATCCCGTGACGTACGTTATACCCCGTGTTATTGAGTTTTTCGTGACATCAAAGGTCCTGAGATCTTTCAGGTGAGGAAATTCCTCTGAAATCGCTTCCACCCCGTCATCGCCAATCTTGTTATTCCTAAGTGCTAAAAAGGTCAGAGTATGCAGCAGGTGAAACTGTCCAGCCATTGACGTCGCCGCTTTAGCAGAAAGTCCGCAGTTTCCGAGCAAAAGGCTCTTCAGTCCTCTCAGATATGGGAAAAGTTTGGCCAGAGCTACAACATCGTTGTCGGACAGAGTGATTCCAGACAACGATACTGATGTGTAGCGACGGTAGTCGCTGTTCTGAATGATTTCCGTCGTGTTTGGCAGGGCCTCCAATGCGTCCAGCGTCGAAGAGAAGACCTCTCTGTATGTGGTGAAGCCGTGTGACTCCATGTACTCACTTGACGTTCCGTAAATCATGCAGTAGATTACAGTATCCGTCAAGGTTTTCGGGAGGACAGTTCTATGTTCCCAATACCGGCACACCCAGTGCCAGAAGAACCGGTCTTCCAGCAGGGCCATCACAACCTTATTGTCGGGATAGCGTTTTTCCAAACCCATGCCGGCATCACTGTCCTGTTGGAAATACTCTCGCATGTAGAGTGTCCACTCAGTCCAATGATCTGCAAATGGTTGATGAAGAATTAGTTGATGAACTTTCTCCACGGTACTAATGACTAGTTCCACTTCCTACTGCTAGGGGGCGCTGCAGTTGGGAGAATGCAGTCCCAAACGTGACTAAGCCTGTACCCCCCCCCCCTCATCAATTTAGAATTTGTCAGTACTAAAACGTAGTTCAGGGACTACCAAAGCGTTGGCAAGTAATTGTTATTGGTTGTGCAAGGCCACGGTAACATAATGATATGGAAGACATCAATTTCGGTCCCTTTCCAAAAAGAATTGCGACCATGCTGTAAATCGTACATTTAAGGAGCAAAAAGAGAAAATATATGCCGTCATCAGCAAGTCTAGATTCTAGCTGCCAATTCAAATAAAACAGCCAATAAGAGAGCGCGATTGGTTCACGGGGTCATCAGTATGCGTTGCTAAGGGACGTGGCTTCAGAAACGGTATATTTACCTGTTGTCTTCGAAGTGGCCGGTGACGTCACAAACAGGTGTGCAGACGATGTTGTGGAGGCGGCCGGTGACGCCACAGAAAGCTGTGCAGACGATGTTGTGGACGTGGTTTGAAGTCTTGTCAGGTCCGGCTGGAAACAAGAGAAACATATGCATTTTTAGAGGCGCATGTACTAGCATTGCCGATGCAATTCCACGGCATGGAGACCAAGTAGAAATGAAAATATAGTAAATTTTGAGTAATTTACATAACAAGCATATCAATGGTGTATGATAACAAAAATCTTCGTCATAAAAAGTGGTGTGACTTTTTGTTACGGTGTCCTATATGACAAGAGCCTTGAACATACCACGGTGCTTTCATTCGGGTGGTTGAAGATTGCGGCCACCACAGCTGCAGCAATAATGACAATGATGACACCAACACAGACAGCCAACACGCACCCCGTACGGGACCTGACGAGCTCACGGCAGTTCTGACTGCACCTCGGGTCCTCACTACCTTCTGTAAAACAACACAAAAGCCGCCATGTAAGAGATGAGAAGAGTACGCCAAAAATAGTTACTCAAGCAACTGGATAAAATTTTGAAACAGCCAGACGTCACTGACGAAAGACAGCGGATGCTGTCTGAAACGTCTGACTATTTCAAAATTTTATCCAGTTGCTTGAGTAACTATTTTTGGCGTATCTTACTACCTTGATGTCTAACCTTCATTAACGAAGAGATGTAGTGTGGCACGTGTTTTACCGAGGTTCTCGTCAGATTGGTGTTGCAGTATCTTTGCTGTGTGATATCAATATATGACCAACTGACGCTGTAGACCACCATTGAAAATGCTCGAAAACGTTGTATTCTTAATAGGCCCAAGCCCTCTAAGATCGTTATCTTACGACCCATATCCAAAAACCTCTGAATATTCTTCTTTAGCTGCTGAATATGCTTAATACAAAAAGTTTCGATAGCCTATAGCTAGTGGTTAGCTGGGGAACACAGGATAGAAAGGTCACGGGTTCAATTTCAATGGGTACCTGACTTCGGTTGGGGAGGATCGAAGGATAGGAATTGGTTCTACTTTTCAATATAATTTCAATTTAAATCAATAACATGCCTCGGCTTCTAAAGGTTATAAGAGTATCTATACAATTTGTTCAGGCAAGTGTGTCGATCCTTTGAAGGTAAAAATAAGAGGAACAAATATGGAAGGACTTTGTTGACGAGATGCTTTATTTGAAAACTTTAACTAACCCCTGCTGTCTTCCCTGGCTCGGTTCCTCATGCACACCGCATCTTGTGCTGCGACAAACTTTGGATCTAAATCTGCATACACGTTATCTGATGTTGGCTGGCCCGGTTGATTGTCGTCCATGTCGTAGAAAATCTGTTCCTCGTTTTCCTCATCAGCTGAGGCGACTTTTATCTCGTAAAAAGGCTGTTCTTGTTTCTCTCTGTCTTTGGCAGCGGTGACGTCCATCTTGTAAAATGGTTGTTCTTGTTCTTCATCAGCAGGGGAGATGTCCATGTCATAGAATGGCTGAAATGCCGCATTTCGGATCGCATCT
Organism: Branchiostoma lanceolatum; assembly: GCF_035083965.1. Classification (NCBI taxonomy): domain Eukaryota; kingdom Metazoa; phylum Chordata; class Leptocardii; order Amphioxiformes; family Branchiostomatidae; genus Branchiostoma; species Branchiostoma lanceolatum. The sequence goes on along the minus strand of NC_089734.1, from coordinate 16,667,865 downwards.
TGTGTTGCCAGAAAGACTGGGTCTAAGTCGGCATAAACGTACGTGGACAAGTTCGAAAGCTCATCATCGTTCTCGTAATGTCCGTGTTCTCCATCGTTCTCGTAATGTTCGTATTCTCCATCGTTCTCGTATTGTCCGTATTCTCCATCGTTCTCGTAATGTCCGTGTTCTCTATCGTTCTCGTAATGTCCGTGTTCTCCATCTTTCTCGTAATGTCCGTGTTCTCCATCGTTCTCGTAATGTCCGTGTTCGCCATCGTTCTCGTAATGTCCGTGATTTTTATCGTATTGGTAATATTTGTGTTCTTCATCATTCTCGTGATGTCCACGATGTTTTTCGTACTGATAGTATTTGTGCTCTTTGTCACTTTCGTGATTTGCGTGATTTTTATCGTACTGGAAATATCTGTGTTCTTCATCGCTTTCGTAATGTCCGTGATTTTTATCGTACTGGTAATATTTTGTGTTCTTTGTCATTGTCATGATGTCCATGATGTTTGTCGTACTGGTAATATTTGTGTTCTTCATCGTTCTCGTAACGGCCTCTTAATCCTGCCTTTCCGTTTTCAGCGGACTCCTCGCCATATTCTCTAACAGGCTTCAAACCTGCTTCTTGATCTTCCCTTGCGCGCAGTGCCTGTATCTGCCAATCAAGAATCCGCTTGGTAGACCAAAAGCTTTGTCCTACCCTTCTGATGTAGAGCGGGTCCGGCGGGCGGCAGGGGACATCGGCCGGCTGAGGCGGTGGCTCCTTCGGTCGAACCGCAGCAGGTGGAGATACTGTGTAGAAGTAAAGATGAAAATAAGGATTAGGGACAAGAGCAAGAACAAATATAATTTGCTCGCTGCAGGTTAGAACACATTTCATGGATTCTTATCTAATTTGTACACCCGACGTTAGAATGCCATATTTCCAGATTTATGTACAGATCTTTAAATCTTATGCTTAAATTATAGCTGATGTTGTGAATGTTTTAGATCTTAATGAACATCTCCCTCTTTCTCTCATTTTCTCTCTCTCTTTCTGCATGTGTGTTTGTGTTTGTGTGTGTGTGTGTGTGTAAGTGTAGTTTGTGTGCGTGTGTGTGGTGTGTATGCATATGCATGTGTGTATGTGTATGTGTGTGCATGTGTGTGTATGTGTGTGTGGTGTATTTGTGTGTGTGTGTGTGTGTGTGTGTGTGTGTGTGTGTGTGTGTGTGTGTGTGTGAGTGTGTGTCTCTCACTGTATGGATATTCGTGGATAGTTTAATTAGGTCGGTACACTAATGAGTACTAGTAATTAGGTTCATTGTAACAAAACCGAAATGCTCATCACACATCAAACTCTACTACTGGATAAATTACGGTGATGACTTCAAGACGCTCCGAGCTCGAGTGAAATCCATCACTCTTCTTTAGCGTCACTAGAATAAACTAGTAGAACTAACCAGTACCAAAGCGTCCGTCAGTAATCTCCATAATTCATCCAGTAGTAGAGTTTGAATTGTGTACGAGTATTATTTACCTAGATGCCTAACCTTCATCAACGCACAATCGAAATTATTTACCTGCCAGCGTGTCGGTAACCCTTCTGTTGTCAATGCAACAATGGCTGAATCTACTTCTTAATCAATTCATGAAGCAATTGTTATATTGCACAACACAGTTATCCAAGGAAGTTTGTGCATCATTTGTATCAAGCATATGATGGATCAATGGTATATTGAATTGGGCTTTCTTTACTTAAAAATTTATTTCAACTAATTTTATTGTAAAATACAAGTCTTACATAAATCAGACTGTATAATGCTCTAGGCCTTCTTCTCATCAATGCAATAATGGCTGAGTCTACTTCTCACCGCTAGATGGCGCTTGTGGTATGGCATTTGGAAAATGTGGTTCCAAACGTGATTGAGCTTCACCAGTGAGGGAAAAAACAAAGCCCAGTCACGTCTGGGACCGCATTCTTCCTACTAGTACAGCAGCGCTACCTAGCGTTGCAATACACAGAGAACTGTAGAAACGTAGTAAGGTACATGATTTTTTTTGTGCTACAAATCTTCATTATCAATTCAAGCTGAATATTGTTTGCGCATCTAGCGGTTCTGAAAAGTTGGCCTATTCACAAAACAATTATTTTGGGCCAAATGAAATATATTTGTAAATTGTTGTCGGTAGTGCGTGGTACAATGGTCGGGAGCATTTTGGCACAGAATCATCCGCAAACAGTTGAAAAATAATTCACGAATATGGTACATGACACCACATTAGTATTTCGGAACAGTATCGCAACGGTTTTCTATTGGGATTAAGTTTTAAGAATCTACAAGAGAAAACTGTTATGGAGGGATTATCCTTTGGAATTTTCCAGCAAGTTTAGTACTTAATTGCTCATGTACTCTCAGGGTCTGCCCTGGCTTACGCGTACTATAGTATGTCCGGCCTGGAATCGGGAACAATTGTTTTCTGGCAGGGAATCAAACAATAGGCCGACAGCAGCGGCGGCGGTTATAAAAATATGCTGAATTTTAGCCCATTCGTACGACGCACTGACGTCACGTTATTAGTCTATTTGTACGTTTGATGGTTCGACCACCAGGTAAACAATATGTACAAAGACCACTCAAACTCTACAACTGGTTAAGATTCGGAGATTACTTCCAGACGTTTTGAGTGACATCTTCAGTGTCACTAGAATAAACTAACAGAACGATTCAATACTAGTTTATTTTTAATAAAGATAAAGATAGTTTATGATGTAAGTGAATATTAAGTAAATAAATCTCCAAATTTAATCCAGTTTTAGAGTTTTAATTGTCTTATTAGGGTTTATTTGTATCTCTCTGCAATGCGGTCGAGCATACGTAACTTGTAGGTACAGAAATGGCTAGAAAATGGACTTGAGAATTTGTGCAAATCTTATACATGTATATTGCATTTTGGACAATCAACCAAAAAACATTATAGTTTGGGCATTCCTAAAATTCGATGTGGGATCGAGCGAACACCGGCGGTATTGCTGCCGAAACTGTTCCGTCGGCTTTTAGAACTCTCCCAGGCAAACTGTTTTATTTTGTGACGCCGGCTTTATCCTGTACTGTAGGATCTTAATCACTATGCTGCGGCCCGCTGTTCAATATGCAACATGCTGAACTAGGATACATATAGGTATTTGACAAGATGTGGACGACAAATGTTTTGAGCAACAAATGATCATTTATTTTACAACAAAATGGTTTTGATAAATAGTCACCGTACCTGCAGTCTTCCTACTTTCAAAAAGTCTCTCTAGCTCGTATTCTGCCAAGGATGTGTTCGTCTGTACCGACGCCCTTTTTCTCTTAATGCCCTCCTTCTGTTGTAATGGCGGTTTCTTCTCCAATTTTGCCTCAGGAGTTTTGACTTCCAAATTCCCGACCGTTTTCGGAACCTCCATTAAGACGTTTTAAGTCATGTGGTGCCTCTATTGAGGAAAGATTTTCTGTATCGCCGCTTCCCTTGCTGTCTCCCGCTCACTCCGTCTTGAGCTGACGAAAATAATCAAGACGCACGGCAAGAAGCTTTGATGTTTCCTCATAGAGAGGAAATTCCAAAGTACGTCAATCCGAGCAATTTTGTAATTTCAAATCTGTCAGAGAGAGGACATTGTGGGCGTTTTGCTTACTTAAATCTGTTTGTAAATGTTCTTTGTGCACACAAACGTACGCTATCTAAAACTCAATCTTTAACCATTCAAAAGGTTGCATGTGCGCATGCACACGGAGATGTAAACTCCAGTTTAAACTCCATTCAGAATGACTTCTACCAACACAGATGAATTTATTATAGTACAATCCAATACATGATCTGCTTGGAATTTGCATCAATATCTTTTCTCTGCACACAGTAAGCCTATGACGTGAACACACCAGTCTGGGTTGCTGGTGGGACTCTTCGAACCGCGCTATTCCGGCACTCGAGGGGTCCGATCCACGCCTAGATGGCGGATACTGGGTCCGTCAAAATGCAGTTGAAAAGTGTTGCCAAGTAGCAGTTTCTCGTGGTTTCCCAGTGCTTGGTGTACAAGCCGGTGGCTGGTGTGCTGGGTCTACCGATGGCCACAACACTTACAACATGTACGGACCTTCTACCGGCTGCGCAGCGGACGGCGAGGGCGGGGCTTGGGCAAATCAAGTCTACAAAATCACAGGTCAGACACGGGGGGGGGGGGGGATGATGCAATTGCTTAAATTTGTACCAAGCTTATTAGCTGTTAGCCTATTATTATGACTGCCTTGTACTGTACAGCTAAGCTATAATTCATAAGGTGCAGTTCTACACTAAAATGTTGCAGATAACTCGCAATTCAGCCAATGGGTGGCGAGGATGTCTTTCTTGATAAACATGGCTACTGAAACGCCCCGAAACCCTATACAGCCGTGCGGGCCTTTGGCACAAACTTCCACGTAGAGGCTGGAAGACCGTCGGAATCGTCAAGCTAGCTTTTTCGGTCTATGTAATCTATACTCTTCGTTGTCATGGACCAAAAGCGACGTTAAGAGTTCATGCATATCCTTCCGTAGCCCAGATAAACCGATTTCGGGGAATCATAAAGGTAACATCGTTCTGATGTATCAAAACCATTGCCTAGCTTTCCTGCATAGTACTGCAATTACCTACCAGCACAGCAGTATCGTTCTCATGGATCAAAAGCGTCGCCTGGGAACCCTTACTTGAACTGTAATTATCTCCCATCAGACAATCTTAGTTCCGTCGTGGATCAAAAGCGTAGCCTAGCAATGTCTACCGGAACTGCAATAGTTTTTGAGTCAGCCGATGCCGCAGGGTGCCCTAGGTCACGCCTGAAATTGACGAAAAAAAGCCCGTCAACTACCTGGTGAGCCCCTTTTTCAATTTTGACCGTAGCATTACTCATTCCTCCTGAAAACTTTACTTTTCTTCTTCCGGCTCGTCACCATTCTCTGTTGAAATATATATTGTACATTAATGATATCGTGCTGTGCAGATTTGGGCATCACTTATTCAGATCGCGTCAACAATGAGAAAATCTATAACAAGGTAGGACAAGCCATTGGACCACATGACAACCCTTTGACAATTGTGATGAAGCGAAAGCTAAGATGGTTTGGTCATGTAGTGAGATCGTCAGGGCTTGCAAAAACTATACTACAGGGGACAGTGCAAGGTAGCCGAAGGAGAGAAAGACAGAGAAAATGGTGAGAAGATAACATGAAAGAGTGGACAGGACTAAGCATAACGGAAGCAATGAGAGCGGCAGAGGATAGAGTGAGGTGGAGGAGGATAGTAGAGGATCTATCAATGGTGCCTAACGACCAAAAAAAAGGTCAAGGAATAGGTGAGATGAGTGAGATTTAGGAGCTCTGTAGTATGTGTAGTCAAAAATGCAATCCAAGTATCCTCCACCATCACGGTATCGGCAGTCATCACCGTGCCGTGTGCACCCATATAGGTTAAAAATTTTTGTTACTTGCATGCAATACTGATCCTTGGCCCCTTCATCTACTAGATGTGCCAAGTATGTGAATAAGTAACTACGGACACAAACACAGACAAACATATACACACACACACACAGACGCGCACACAGAAACGTGTACACATCCACACAAACACAAACACACTACACACACACACAGAGACACGCACGCACGTACACACACACACGCACACACACACACACACACACACACACACACGTGCACAACAATATAAAACCAGGGATTAAGGCCCCTGGGATTAAAACAAAACATACAAGTGGCCAGCGCGGCCGAGCACAAGACTGTTTACAAGTTAGGGGCCTTAAATTTTCACCTCAGATCAAAATGCATGACACTTGATATGCGCTCTCAGGTGGCTTGAAGATAGCAAACACAGTTTCTCGCTTACAGGGATTTACATGGTTAAAAACCCCAAAGTGAGACGATTCGACGCTTCAGAATGTATGGCAGGGTGCACAAGAAATTAAACGTACACCAAAATCGAATATGGTTGAATTCAGGGTACGGCGTACAATATGTGCGAAAATGAACTAAAAGTTGCCGGCTTGTTCTCCTTTTTGTATGGCGCTCTATGAAGAACAACCGAAATGCCGTTGCACAACTGAGAGGCAGTTGTACAACAATGCGCATTTATTATCCATAATACTCCGTTTTCAATCATGTTGATGTCGTGTCAGAAAACGATACCAAGCTTTTGGAGTAACATGCCTCACTGTCTAGGCAACCATACGACTTTTCGTCTAACCGATAAGAAACAAAAGCATTCCAACCCCCACGGATACCTTTTCTTTGTGGTACTTATCCGCTAGATTAAGTAAAGCCTAACGTTTAACACTGCTTAACTCCATCGTCTTCAAATCACCGAAATATTTACCGAAATATTTACTCAACGATTGTTGTCTGAAAGGATCATATCACAGCTATTTCGAAGCAACATATCGTTCGACTACTAGTCATGGTATTCTAAATCCGGCAGCACAATAGTTACACTCACTCTATTGAAAAAAAAAACACATTGTATCTATATGGAGTAAAGCTCCGATTATCGGTTTCGTAAACTTGTTGAGTAGTTGCTTAGCAGTGTACTAAGACTTTGATATAAACAGAACGGACAATCCACTATGATCAATGCAGTCAGAAATATGTAACGTAACATTTGCCAGGCTGTGCGGTCAACAATGTAAAACGCTGTTATAGTGTTGTTAACATTATCGTTGTTGTTATTGGGTGGGCCGACTACTCTCTCTTCGCAGTCAGGGCTGAATCACGAGGACCTTACAATTGGCGACACTAAATTGCATGGATCTGGAGCGGCTGCAATTCAGCGCTATCTCAGTTGACTTCAACACGGCGGCTAGGAGCGGCCATAGGACTGTAAGCTCGTTAACCACGCACGTCGGGAAGAACACATATTCTTATCGATAAGTGTGGTGGGTTCTTTAACGTCAATAACGAGCTCAAGGTGTGGATCTCCCCAAACACAGGTCCTTAATTTAACGCCCTTCCTGAGGAAGAATAACACTTGTGTACTCCAGGTAAGCAACTGTATTTCAGTGTGTATATTTTGATTTTCAACTCTTTGGACTATTGCTAATCCTAAATATGTTATCTTTTGTTGCTATATACTTTTACATGAAAGCTCCATACAAAAATTACAATTCTACGCAACACAAATCATTAGGTGACACACAATAAAATTTGGGGTGGTAATCTACTAGCACGGTAACATTGATTGATAAAACAATTAATTCATCGTAGTTTGATGCAATTAATGTTGTTCAGACAAAAGAATATTTAAGGACTACCAGTTCCCACGGCCGTTCAATAACCAAGTTATAAAAGAAATTATGTTTTCTACCATTTCAACTGTTATTTGTGTAGGCTGTTTCATGCTTTTACATGGCATTGCCTTTGCTATGTTTCGATGCGCTGTGCCATGTTGTGCTATGCTATGCTGTGCAGTGCTGTGCTATATTGTGCTATGGTATGTTGTGCCATGTTGCGCTATGCTATGCTGTGCAATGCTGTGTTGTGCTGTTGTGCTATGCTACGTTTTGATGTGTTGTGCTGTGCTATGTTGTGCTGTCACGTAGTGCTGTAATATTTTGGGTTGTGTTGCCTTGTGCTGTGCTGCGCTATGTTGCGCTGTGCTATATTTTGATGTGTTGTGCTATGCTAGGCTGTGCTATGTTTAGCTGTCTTGTGCTGTGCTATGTTGTGCTGTGCTATGTTGAGCTTTCTTGTGCTGTGCTATGTCGTGCTGTGCTATGTTGTGCTGTCTTGGCTGTGCTATGTTGAGCTGTGTCCGTCCACAAGATGAAAGTAAAGCTACAAGCAAATCCAGTAGTGAGAACATAATGTTGTACATAGATTACCGTGTACATTTTCACAGTAAAATGGCGACCGTAGCTTGGGTACCAACCCCGCTGAGCATACGAGAGAAGGTTTTCTATGGAGTGGGGTCGCTGGCCTTCGTTCTACCAAACAACATCCTGAATTTCTATTTCAACTACTTCATGCTGTTGGTGGCTCAGGTTAGTAATTAAAACCAGATAAGGAGTTATCGACATATGCTGACATCGTAAATATATTAAAAGCCGTTCAATCAAATTCCTCTTCACTGCCCCCTGTACGCAGTGGCACGGCATTTCCTAAAGCCGGCGTCACAATTCATGCGAGCATCGGCCGATTTTGTAGATCGCCCGAAGCTCCCCGAATTCCAAAATCGCCCGAGCGTCTACCGTATTTTTGGCTGAAAATCTGCCCCGTCACAAATTGAACGGAGATCGGGCGACGTCCGTCGAACACTAATAATCATAAATCCCACATAAGACGGTACCATCTCTTGGACACGGACGAAGTCAGAATCAACTGACCTGGTAACAAGCTCAAATTTGGACCAACTTTACTTTCTGAGTTGTGGTAAATCTGTAGGGCATGAGTGAAGTGGACGGCCACACTGAAAATAATACTATAGACAGGAATTTTGTTATAGACCAATCCAAATACAAGCTCAGGAGCCACAAAGTCAATAGATCAGTCGTTCAACCCCGATCCAAACAGTTTCACCAAACGGAAATCGACCGAAGCTCGGGCGAACGCCGTCCGAGCATCGGCCGACCGTTGGTAAGCCTATCGACGCCCTGCCGACGCCTGGGCGTGCCTCGGCAGACAAACATAGATCTATAATGACTCAGTGGACTTTCAAATACTAGTAGTCGTTTTGTGGAGGAAAAACTCAGGAAGTCAAGTCAAGCCTCAGAAGTCAAGCCCCAGTTCATTGATATATAAATTGAAACATCCAAAACAATAACAAAAACGAAACAGGTATTGTTTTCGGTGTCCAAATCTCATTGATGATAATTTTTTTTCAATGAAAATTTAACATTGCAATTGAATTGTCTTTCATTAGAAAGGTTTGGCAGCATTCTTTGACAAGATGATATTAGTACTAGTTAATATCACAGTATCATCTATCATCTTATGCTATAAACTAAACTGTCGTTACTTTTTATATATAAACAAGAAGGAGTTCGGCCGGAGCCCGTCCAAGCGCTCATCGATACCAGTACAACGCTCGCCCGAAGCACGCCTTATTTTTCATGAGTCGGCCGGAACACTGACGACGGTCGTCCGATTATTGTACAAAGCCCGTGCGAGGCTCGCACGAGGCCGAAGAGCTCGGGCGACCTCCGGCCGACCAAAAATCGGGTCTAAAATCGTCGGATGCCCGCCCGAGTATTGGCCGAGCGCTGGGCGTTGCTCAGGGGAGCTACGGGCAAACTGTTGACGAGCTGTGCGAGTTCAAAAATCGTCGCCGAGGCCTCGCTGAATTTAAGCGCAGCTTCCAGTGACCCGCGAACGTCGGCCGAGCTCCGAAAAATCGCCCGAAGCTCGCAGAATCGCCAGGACGTCGGTCGTACTTCGGCCGAAAATCGCCATTTGGAGCTCGCCGACAAGTCGGCCGAGCGAAATTCTTGATTTGTGACGGGGGCTTTACCACAGCGGTGTATCGCCTGGTGGAACGACCCCTCTCCACCAACGTACTCTTCAACGGTTCTCAAGGCAAACTTTAAACAAAAGCATTTTGGACGCCTTTCACACCAAAGCCCCCCTCTCACTGGACCCGTGGCATGCTGGCGGCGTCAACTACTTCGTTCCTATCGAGCGGCAATGATCTAAAAGGCCGGTTGGAAAGATTGGCTGTTAGCCCGATGCTTATTATGACTGGGTCCGGTAAGCACACCAAAGCCGGTCTGTCGAGATTAGTTACCAGGCTACAAAAGAAGGGGCTTAACCATTGTTTCTAGTATATGGGAAAAAATCAGACCTTCCCTATATATAACCAGACCATAGTAGGTCTGGGGGTCTCTAAAGTGTTTTTACAGTTTGAAGTGAAGGTATTCATTTGTATATATATATAAACATATACAAACATATATGTATCTAGTATCTATCTATCTCGGTCCTTGATTCAAAATTTTATCCAGTTGCTTGAGTAAATACTTTTTGCGCTATCTATGCTGTTTGCTCCCACGCAAGTCGGAGAAGCTGATGCCCTTGTTTACTGTCCCTAGGTCCCACCTAGCATGTTGTTGGTACTTGGGACGCTGACGAAAGCAGTGGACGTCGTAGCCAACCTCGTCGTCAGCCCCTTTGTCGGACGAAAGGACACCAAATGGGGCAAATTAAAACCATGGGAAGTGATGAGCGAAACTCATGTTGCAAACAGAGTCCCACGACCTCAAACCTCCGCCAAATGATGATTCATGTAGCTTTTACAACTGACGTATTATAAATGTTACTCCTTGGTCGTCATTTGCATAAATCATATCAGTCAATCATCTTTGCCACTTTGAACAACAGAAGTTGGTCAAAGTATGACTCTTATCTTAACCAATCTGTTTTTAACCTATGGTCATCAACAGGTAGCGTGCTTTTTGCATGATTTATGTCTCTTGATGTTTCTCTCTTTCTCTTTCTCAGTTCAGTTACATTTGTTTGAATAGTCCTATCATAAAACCGATTTATACCAATTGCTAGATAATACGAATTAATTAGCATTTGATTAGGTCAATCATCACTTAAGATATCATTTTGCCAAAAATCACGACGACCCATCAACCCCTTTTTGAGTTAATTCTTTTTTTTAAAGTTTCAAACAAAATCGGCCCTTGCAGTTCCAAGAAAAGCTGCAAGATTGCGGCATTATGTGACACGTCAACAATACGTCATTTAAGAGGGCTTCTACAGCCAAAGCTAGCTACTCATTGTCAACCTCCATGTTGGTGTCCCTACGACGACACGTGAAAACGCTTTGAAAATGTTGTTGTCGTTGCCTCCACAGGATTCTTGGCGGGAGTGTGATTGCCATCCCGACATACCTACTGATGTGGGTGGTCCCTGACACTACAGCGGGTGGGACACTTGCGTACTTCCTCGCCATCTACACCGTGAAGTCTTTATCCGTCACGGTAATGTGATTCAGTTCCAAAGATTTAAAGTGTAACCGTTATTCTTGGTTGGTCCTTGATTCATTTTGGTGTCCGAAACAAACATGAGGAACGTAAAACACATGTATAGACTATCAGCTGTAAATACTGTGCTTGTGAAATTCACAGAAAGATGACTTAGTTCTTCATTTTCCCGGGACGTCTACGGCGAAGATAGAAACATCAGCTAGCAAAACATTGACGTGGTTAAATAACGGCCCCATGTGACTGTCACGCAATATTGATAAGCTTATCCTGGCATTGGCGGTTGCTGTTCAATGATTGAGTATTGTTTGTTTGTTTGTTTGTTTGTTTGTTTGTTTGAATGAAAGCGATCCTTTGGCCATCGTTGAAATTCATAGTCAACAAATTCAACAAGATCTACATGAGATCTTCTGGATACCTCTAATGAACAACCTTATGGGGACCCTGGAGCGTCCTCCTTTGAGAGCTCATTGTGCGACCGATGCGCTATCTGACCAATTCTGATCACTCAGTTATTGTCCAATGGTCGCCGCCTCAGTGAAACATTGGTTTAAAACGTATGGCATCATTTCCGTGTCAAAATTACGTACGTAAAAAACGTCACGTTTTGGCGTTTATACGTGACGTATTGGGGGTCAATACGTCACGTATGAAAGGCCTACGTCACGTATGCCGGAACGTACGGATACGTGACATACATATGGTTTTGCAATTTCCGTGTCAAAATTACCTACATAAAAAAACGTACGATTTCTCGTCCAAACGTCACGTATAACAGGTCATACGTCACATAAGGCATATACGTCACGTACTAAACGTGACATACATATGTCGTGGCATTTTAGATCAAAATATCGTATCTACGTAGACGTCACGTTTTGTGGTTATACGTTACGCACATAAATGAGTTATGTTAACGTACCACGTTAACGTAACGAATGTAGGCCCTTCAAGTTATTATAACAAACAACGTTAACATAACGTAGTCGTAGTTATCATAACGCATTACGTTAACGTAACATAGTCATTTACGTTATCATAACGCAGAGCGCTAACGTAACGTACACTAGAGTGAACCTTTATAATAGGCGTGTTCTGTTTACGTCATTGGTTTATGTTGTGTATAACGTGTATGATAGACTTGTTCTTGTGACGTCATAAGTCTATGTTTTGTAAAAGCCGCAGCACACAATGTATTAGTGTGGGTACAAAGTAGTACGGACACAATTTTTGATGCCTGGCTAGAATATCCTATGTGAGCATTAGCCAGATTTAAACTGTGCCGTGGGATATACTGTCTGAATTGATGAATTGAATTGTGAACCATTCTGTTCGTGTATATTCGAAAGTGTGCCATACTACGCGTCAACCCGTTCATTGAGTGAACTCAACAGATTGGCAATGCTCTTGTCGACTGTCCGCATCAAATCGTCGTCCAAATGCCCGAAGGTCGCGTACAGTCTTCCTATCCTCTGCCTCGTATTCGCTCAGACTTAACCACAAGCCCTTTGCGAAATCCTTCGAGCGGCTCTTGAAATGTAAATCCTCCAGGGAACGGGGAACTTTCTCGTCCCGGCGCAGAGAATCGTAGTGGACCTCGGAGCGTGCACGTCCGACCCGACACTTGCCAACGCCATGAGGTCCCTTGTGTCCCTTCACGGGTAGAGAACAAGCACGACTGTGAGTACTTGGAACCTGCCATGATCCTAGCGCGATGCCGGAAGCGGTGACCTTGAAGGACGAAGACGAACACGAGCTGGAAAAACTTGAAATTTTAGAGAGAACGGACCGCTGTGGCCGGCACGCGCCCTGTGATCGCCGAGTGACTGTCGGCGGAAGTGGTCTGAGCGGAGATGCAGACGGGGGGGGGGGGGGGGGACACGTGCTCAGGACCCGTTTGTCGGGGGCGGAGCTTGACCACGGAGACGCCAGACTACGCGTCAACCCTTCCATGGTGATCAGCCATTGGTTGGAAACCAAGGTGGTCGTGAGCTCGCTGCTTGTGTGGATTACCGCCCAGCGGGCCGGGTGACAGATTACAGTTCACCATACTTTCTGTAAAGACGCATTGCATTATCAGAATATAAATTTACATTAATGTTATAGCCGACTTAATGGATAAAATATGGGGAAGTATAGTAGAGCATTTGTCATCGATTGTGTAACTATTGTGACATTCGTCCCATTCTCATCCATTTGAAACCTGAAATTGTTGCATGGCCTTGTTTGGATCTAAAATGTTTAGATTTATGTGGGTTAGGATATGGAGGGATCACTATGTACTTCTGTGGAATACTGCCATACGGAAATAATGTTTTGGTCTGTCTATTACAATGTAAAAGCAGTGATGGGCGATGGTTTTAATCCCATATATGACCGCGGCTACAAGTACCCGCGAGAACTAACAGACACAATAGCTGCCCGTACACATCGATTGTACTCGAAGATTCCCTCTCATGAACTTTCCAAGCCCCTTTGTGTCGATTTTGTAGACACTCTGGCAGATCACACAACAAGGTGGTCTTTATACAACCATCAGAGAATCACACCTTTTTGTCTCCAATTGGCTTATCACAATACAAACTAATGCACCTGGTAGGGAGAGCGGCAAAAAAAAACCCGGGACATTTGATATAAAGGTCACTATCTTCTACTCTCCGAGCAGAGGTTAGTGGGGCAGATCGTACCGTTTTATCATATGCCCCGTGGTTTTAGTTTGGATGGGGCTAGCGGACAAAAAACGGGGCATATATTATGATAAAACGGTGACGAGCTGCCCCACAGACCTCTGCTTGGAGAGTAGTATAAGGGACAATTAGAGAAGCCCGCGGCCGTCGCTCAGAAAAAAAATGATCTTTCATTGCCTCCATTGCAGACTCCGTCCGGCCAAGGAGGTCGGTGAGGTTGTTTATTTTCAAGTTAAAGCTTTACTATTACATTTTTTTTGTTATTGCTGGCCTTCTCAGTCTTCCCGGACAGCAATAAGAAGAAGAAAAATGTAATGGTAAAGCTTTAACTTAACAAAGAAAACAGCCGTAAGAGTCTGAAATGGAGGCTAGATCTTTCAACCAATATCGATCTTCTAGAAGCTCTTCACATCTGCTTTGAAGCCCAAGCATCTGCTTGGATCACAAATATCTGATGGATCCCAAACATCTGCTTGGAGCCACTACCATGTGCTTTTCTAGATAATTTTCCATTGCTCCCAAGCAGATCTATAGGTCCCAATATCTGCTTTGAGTCCCAACATCTGCTTTAAGCCTCTATTATCTGGTCGGAGCTCCAAACACCCAATGGAGCAGAACGAGAAAGGCACAAGCCTCACTCAGAGTGCCAGCCCTTTTTAGCTTTCCACGTCCGCTCGCCACGACCCGCTACCTGGCTGAAAAAAAAGAGCTGACACTCAGCAAGCACTCAGGCTAGAAAGGCATATCTATATGTAGAAAGCACATGTTAGTGGCTCCAAGTATATGTTTGAGCTCCAAGCAGACCCTATCTCCATAGCCGACCCCCTTCATACAGCTGACTCATTTGGCCAATTTCTACTATTTTCCCAGCGACCCGCAGAGACTGATAGAGAAACTTTTATTGTGAGAACATTTACAAGGCTCAACCATAAAACCTCCTTGGCTCAACCAAGGCGCGAACCTCCCACTGGGACGTGCGCGGGTGACTGGGTTTGTGCCAGAAATCGGTCATAAAAAGATTAGTAACCCGGACATTCGTACGGCTGTTAACATTACCACGCGCGAGGAGGGGAGGCGACAATACAAAAGGTCACTATTGAATAGAAATATTCCGCCCTGTCTGAGTTATCGCACATCTTATAATTAGGTTGCAAAACATACTTCTTCTTCCAGTTTGATACGGTCTTCGCAACATATAGATCTGCTTGGAGATTATGGCACATCTATGATCTAGAAAAGAACATATTCCAAGCAGATGTTTGGGCTCCAAGCAGATGTTTGGGCTCCAAGCAGATGTTTGGGATCCAAGCAGATAGTTGGGATCAAAGCAGATGTTTGGGATCCAAGAAGATGCAGAGAGCTCCAAGGAGATCGATATTGGGTGAAAGATTTAGCCTCCATTGAAGACTCCTTCCGGCTATTTTCTTTTTCAAGTTTTACTATTACATTTTTCTTGTTGCTGTCCGGGATTAGGACCGGAATGCCAACAATAAGAAAAAAAATGTAATGATAAAGCTATAACATGAAAAAGAAAACAGCCGGAAGGAGTCTGCAATGAAGGCTATGAAAGTTACGGCCGGGCTTCTCTTAGCATACTACTCTGCAAACATAGGCTGGTGGAGAGTCTGTGACCTTTTTATCAAATGCCCCGTTTTTTTGCCCGCTCTCCCCACCAGGTGCAAGTTTGTGATATTTACTGGAGACAAAGAGGTGTGGCTCTCTGATGTTTTATGACAGGAAGATTGTAAAAAGACCACCATGTGTGGTCTGTCAGAGTGTCTAGCCGATCGATGGAAATATGTGCGCAAACAGTCATACCTTTATGATCAAGTGGATTCACTTGAAGTATGGTCCAACACTGCGCAACTTTAAACCCCTAAGAAATGTATAGTGCTGACTATGTCTTATGAAGAGCCCACCTCCCCCCTCCACCCATAACTCTCGGGGGCAAACCCCTTCTGATCCCTTCTGGCAGTGATCGCTGCTAAAGTGTTGGGAATCTGGTTTCAGTCTAATCTGAAATGGGACAAACAAGTCTGCGAGTTTACCAAGAAGGCCAACAAATTTATGTTTATGCTCCGGAGACTTAAGACGTTCGGTCTTTCGACGGCAGATTTGGTGACCGTGTACTGCGGCTAGACCTATCCTGGAATACTGTGTACCCGTCTATTAGCCTCTACCAGTCTCTGCGGGTCGCTGGGAAAATAGTAGAAATTGGCCAAATAGAGCATGGGCATTTGGCCTCAGCTCCGCGGACTCAATAAACAATAGCGAGTTTTCTTCCCCGCTGAGCAGTTGCGTAAGACTCTCCCGGTCGGTAGTTATGCAAATACCCGTCGGCCTCCCGTCGTCCCTTGCGCGAAAGTTAGCTTCCACAGAGGTACATAGTGATCCCTCCATATCCTACATAAATCTATATATTCCAGATCCAAACAAGGCCAGACAATAATTTTAGGTTCCAAATAGATGAGAATGGGACGAACTTGCATCTGGTGGGGAGAGCGGGCCCAAAAACGGGGCATTTGATAAAAGATCATAAAAAGGTCACAATCTCCCCCACAAACTTTTGCTTGGAGATTAGTAAGAGACAATCAAAGAAGCCCGGACGTCACTCAGAAAAAATATATTTCATAGCCTTCATTGCAGACTTTCGCGCAAGGGACGACGGGAGGCCGACGGGTATTTGCATAACGGGTATTTGCGTCTCCTTTATATCAAATGTCCCGGGTTTTTTTTTTTGCCGCTCTCCCTACCAGGTGCATTAGTTTGTATTGTGATAAGCCAATTGGAGACAAAAAGGTGTGATTCTCTGATGGTTGTATAAAGACCACCCTGTTGTGTGATCTGCCAGAGTGTCTACAAAATCGACACAAAGGGGCTTGGAAAGTTCATGAGAGGGAATCTTCGAGTACAATCGATGTGTACGGGCAGCTATTGTGTCTGTTAGTTCTCGCGGGTACTTGTAGCCGCGGTCATATATGGGATTAAAACCATCGCCCATCACTGCTTTTACATTGTAATAGACAGACCAAAACATTATTTCCGTATGGCAGTATTCCACAGAAGTACATAGTGATCCCTCCATATCCTAACCCACATAAATCTAAACATTTCAGATCCAAACAAGGCCATGCAACAATTTCAGGTTTCAAATGGATGAGAATGGGACGAATGTCACAATAGTTACACAATCGATGACAAATGCTCTACTATACTTCCCCATATTTTATCCATCAAGTCGGCTATAACATTAATGTAAATTTATATTCTGATAATGCAATGCGTCTTTACAGAAAGTATGGTGAGCTGTAATCTGTCACCCGGCCCGCTGGGCGGTAATCCACACAAGCAGCGAGCTCACAACCACCTTGATTTCCAACCAATGGCTGATCACCATGGAAGGGTTGACGCATAGTCTGGCGTCTCCGTGGTCAAGCTCCGCCCCCGACATACGGGTCCTGAGCACGTGTCCCCCCCCCCCCCCCGTTTGCATCTCCGCTCAGACCACTTCCGCCGACAGTCACTCGGCGAGCACAGGGCGCGTGCCGGCCACAGCGGTCATTTCTCTCTAAAATTTTTCTCTAAAGTTTTTCCAGCTCGTGTTCGTCTTCGTCCTTCAAGGTCTGACCGCTTCCGGCATCGCGCTAGGATCATGGCAGGTTCCAAGTGCTCACAGTCGTGCTTGTTCTCTACCCGTGAAGGGACACAAGGGACCTCATGGCGTTGGCAAGTGTCGGGTCGGACGTGCACGCTCCGAGGTCCACTACGATTCTCTGCGCCGGGACGAGAAAGTTCCACGTTCCCTGGAGGATTTACATTTCAAGAGCCGCTCGAAGGATTAAATCGCAAAGGGCTTGTGGTCAAGTCTGAGCGAATACGAGGCAGAGGATAGGAAGACTGTACGCGACCTTCGGGCATTTGGACGACGATTTGATGCGGACAGTCGACAAGAGCATCGCCTATCTGTTGAGTTCACTCAATGAACGGGTTGACGCGCAGTATGGCGCACTTTCGAATATACACGAACAGAATGGTTCACAATTCAATTCTCCAATTCAGACAGTATATCCCACGGCACAGTTTAAATCTGGCTAATGCTCACATAGGATATTCTAGCCAGGCATCAAAAATTGTGTCCGTACTACTTTGTACCCACACTAATACATTGTGTGCTGCGGCTTTTACAAAACATAGACTGATGACGTCACAAGAACAAGTCTATCATACACGTTGTACATAACATAAACTGATGACGTCACCAGAACGCGTCTATCGTAGACGTTATACACAACATAAACCAATGACGTAAACAGAACACGCCTATTATAAAGGTTCACTCTAGTGTACGTTACGTTTAAGCGCTCTGCGTTATGATAACGTAAATGACTATGTTACGTTAACGTAATGCGTTATGATAACTACGACTACGTTATGTTAACGTTGTTTGTTATAATAACTTGAAGGGCGTACATACGTTACGTTAACGTGGTACGTTAACATAACCCATTTATGTGCGTAACGTATAACCACAAAACGTGACGTCTACGTAGATACGATATTTTGCCACGACATATGTATGTCACGTTTAGTACGTGACGTATATGCCTTATGTGACGTATGACCTGTTATACGTGACGTTTGGACGAGAAATCGTACGTTTTTTTATGCAGATAATTTTGACACGGAAATTGCAAAACCATATGTATGTCACGTATCCGTACGTTCCGGCATACGTGACGTAGGCCTTTCATACGTGACGTATTGACCCCCAATACGTCACGTATAAACGACAAAACGTGACGTTTTTTACGTACGTAATTTTGACACGGAAATGATGCCATAGGCAGTTACGCTGGGTCTCCGAACACTCATCATGTACATGACTGATGACAGTAGAGAGAGGGACTCTGCACTAGGATACAGTAAGTACTGACTAAACTGCTTCAGGTTATGTCCTCAAGGTGGCTAGTAAAGATTTCATTTGGGAATCAGTGGGGCCGTGTGGCGTAACGGCAGGATTTTCAACTCAGAACCAAGGGGTTCCGGGTTCGAATCCCCTGCTGTCACCGATCTTGTGCACTTAAAAAGGGCACTTAACACTCCACCCAAGTGTAAAAAATGGGTACATTATGTGTGTGGGTCACGACATCAGCAATAGCTGCCTGTGTCCCACATGTATTGCACTGTTGCAATTCCAATAAATCCAAATCCAAAATCCCCTGGCCTACATAAGTTATTGTAGGAAACTAACATTGCACATATATGATATCAAACCATTGATATGCATGTGCAATTTTAGCATCTTACAATAACTGGGCGTGGGTTGGGTAAAATCGATATTGAACACATTAGCATGAAAGACAATCTGAGTTGGTAAAATACATAATGAGAAATAAACTGTTCTCCAACAAAAAAATAACACAAACGGGTGGCGGTACCAACTTCCGACAACCTTTGACCTAGCGGTGACGTCACGTGGGCAATCACGTGTCCACAGCGCTTGGGTCAAATAGCTGATGAAGACCGAAAATTCCGGTGAGTGAAATTTTTTTAGTTAACAGTTTATTTCTCATTACGATATTGAACAAGCCATTTTGAGCTGCCTAAAACTGCAAAAAAGAGACACAAATCACGTTTGTTACTAAATTTACAGGAATCGTATTTGAAGTTAGCGGGCTGGTCCTGGGCATGGGAATGCAGGGACTTATCGTAGGGGCGTTCGGAGGTTCCGTGTCGTCGTCACCTTGTGCTAATATCACTGCTAGTAACAGCAGTGATGTCGGCATGGACATGGCCATTCTACAAGCACAGGTATTTGTGTTTTGTGTCCTATCAGTTATATCTAGCTAGGGTGCGCTTACAGGGAAACGAAACCTACTATCTATGTATTGAATGCTTTCATTTACTTAATTAACTTTTGTGTATACAAGTATATGACTGTTTGAATTATATTCCTTTCTTGTCCGATAGCGCGTTAATATAAGTCGTATTAACTTGCAAATTGAGTGCGTCGCCATCTTGTTTGTATGTTGTTTAATGAAAAATAATGAAAAAACTACTTGAGCAATACAAATCCCTGATTGACAGGCGTAGATCCATTATGGAATTTCATTCCAATGGGTATAATGCTTCATCCTGTCAATAACACATGTTTTCACTATTGACAGGAACATAGAAGCCACGGCGTATTCTGAAAGGTACATGATCTCTATATAAGTCTTGTAACATGCTCATCGGATCGGGGAACCAACATTGAAAAGTTAGAAGATGTTTTCTTTCCTTTATGTCCAGAGAACCGGTTACCTTGTGGCCGGTGGAAGTGTCTGCGCCTGCTGCCTACTTGCTGTCATGGCGGCTCTTTTAGGAGTCACAGAACGAAAAGGTTTGTGAAGCAATTACATTTATTTTCCTGGATAGGAAAGTTTTTTTTGTTGTTGTACACAACCATTTTTTTTTACCTAGTTGACGTTTCGTTGGAACGTCTATCACTTTCCTCGGGGCAATAGGGCAGGTGTTAAAGTGGAATGTTCTCATTGGAGACAAGCATAAGAAGCACTAAAACAACGCCTTGTTCAATCTCAAAAATTCATCTCCACCACACAGCCACAAGGGCAAACTTGATAAACATGTTAAGAAAACAGGCTGTTTTCCAGCTCAAACGACGAGCATAGCTGTCGGAAGTAAATAAAGCTTACCTTTGACCCAGTTTTCGGCTGTATTCATCCGCTCAGGGCAGGTCTGACCTAACAACACAGACATGTTCTTACGACGACTAAACTGGTGAACTGAACAAATTTTGACCAAAATGGGAAAGCGTGTGCCCTACTTGTCCCTTCTGACCAAAAGAGTCTCCAGATTGGGCCAAAATTTCCAAGGAAAAGAAAGGTTTTCAAGGATTTTAAGTTGGCACTACAAAGCTATTCCCATTTTTGGCCTCCACTGCAGGGGTCCACTGTAACGTCTACCCAATACTGACAGCATCAACTTCACACAGCAGCTAGGTGTCGCTGCTGTAGTGTGAAGAACAAAACGTAACTGAGTTTATACTCCCCTAGTATACATCCCCCTTCATCACTTGATGCGGTGAAGTCTGACTGGAGTATGTTTTCTGATCAATATAATACAGCCCCTTAGCCCTTGTCCTGCGGGAATCCTATATATTGGATCTCTATATATACAGAGCCTACATGTGGTTCCTGTCTATGTACGGATTGGTGGTATTTCTCAGCTGAACGCATCACACCGCAGTGAAACGCACTGAATGTGGAAGTAACAATGAATTGAATTGCATTGCGTAAAAACGTCAGCAAGACAAGGAAAATCTACATCAATCATGAACCGTGATGGGGAATGTAAACTCTGTCACGTTTAGGACCGCATTCTCCAGTCGCAACAGCGGCACCTAGCTGCAACACAAAAAGTAAATTCAGTCAGTCAGACGTAACCGAAACGTTGGCTAGTCAAAAATATGCTTTTGTACTAAGAACCTTTGAACAAAGGGAAAAGGGAGCACGTCGCCGGAACGTAAGCAAGAACTTGCGTTTAGGGTCTTGTCCACGTATTAAAGGTTAATATCTCGCATATAGGTTCATTTAGTTGTGTCCAAAGACATATCTTATGCAACGGCTGTTACTCCGATGCAACGTACGTTGACCAAAAACTTCGAAAGAGATTCGGCAGTTAATTGCCGTATACGCATTACGTTCCGGCAACGTGCTGGAAAAGGGTAACTTTTAAAACATTACCTCTGTGAAAATGAAACCGTCCCAAACGGCCGAACGCCGTCTGTGACGGGCGTCCACTGAAATTCGATGCGTCCTGAATTATGACTGCAAACCGACTTGGACGGGTTGTAAATCTCTTGATGACACGTCTTGGACGGTCTGAACGGCCTGAAAACGCCGGACGCGTCTAGATTGGCTCATTTGACGGCGTCGTTGACGCCGTAGAAAACGTCCCAGACGTCTTGGACGGCGTCCGCGCGGGCCCCCCGCCGGGTTGCAGGCGCCGCCCGGGGACGCTAGGGACGGGCGCCGAACAAACGGCGTTTCTGACGCGGACGCGTCTAGATTGGCTCATTTGACGGCGTCGTTGACGTCGTAGAAAACGTCCCAGACGTCCTGGACCGCGTCCGCGTGGGCCCCCCGCGTGGGCGCAAACGGCGTCAATTTTCTCGTGCTAATCCGGGCTGCTGTGCGCATGCTTGCTCCGTTTTGAGACGCGGTTTCTGACGGCGTCCGGACATGGTTTTGATTTTTATGGCCGCTTGGGGCAACAAAATATGCAGCCAGACTTGCGTAGTAGACCACCCACGGCCGCCATGGCCTCAGACTGGAAGCTAAATTAAACTAATTTCTTATAACATTGCTCCGCGGTTGAAAAACATTGTTTAACACAGCGGCGTAGCTTTGTGAAATTCAATCCGGCCTTTGAAGTTTGACTGTGTGCGCCGGCTGAAAGTTTGATTGACGGGCGCGCACAAGTCATCAAGGGTGGGTGCAAATTATTTTAAAAAATTTTGATCTTCTCTATTGTCTCATGAATGTGAATAATCAATCCAAAAATAAGACAGGAGATATTCTTAATATGTATTCTACAGTATCCTTATGTTATTTGTATTTTGTGGGGTCCAAACAAGATCCTCAGTTTGATAATTGCTACCCCGTAATTGGAGTCGGAAGGGCGGTAGGATTCTGCCAGACGTGCCTCGTGTTGGTGGGTTGAAATCATTTTCTGTTGTCTAGATATACATTTTCACAGCATCTTCATCGTTTATTAAAACAACAGATATTGTAAACAGGTATTCTACAATTCTTATGTGCCTTTTTTCCCGTGGTATTTAATAGCAACATCCTATTTTATCATTTCTTTCGTAAGTGGGGAGGGCACCGTGAGACCTCGTCGGAAATGATCTGCCTTTGTATCATTGTAACGAAACATCAACATGAAATGCTTGTTCACTTACCAGTCTCCGCTAATGTAAACTCAGCCAGCTTGATAAAACTCAGCTTCTTTGGTGATATCCCTTTTTTCTGCCGACGGAAGTTTGTTGACTTTCGAACCACCTCCTTGTTCGAACCAAGATCGCAGCGGCGGGCCCGCCACGGCAAATAATGTTCTTATCATGATTCTTCTCACAATCGACGTCTTGTTTGGCAATTTAAACTCAGTCACCGGAATAAAACCAAACCCCGGATGTTGTAGAAAGATACAGCTGCTTTTAGAAGTAAATTGCATCCTCAAAAAGTGCGCGAAATCCAAGAAATGGACCAAAAAAATACAGGAAAACGAGCACTGACTGAACAAATGGTCTGTAACAGTTAACGGTCAAATCGAAACTACCGCTCAAATTTGCGCATGTGCAGAAGCTGAAAACGTGCTTTTCACACGTTAAAATGACGACAGGCGGAAGCGTCGGGTGAATAATTATTTTATAGCTCCGTCGGACGCTGTTTCTGACGTTTCCAGCGGCCAGGAAGGCCGCCCGGGCGTCCAACTAACAGACGGACAGGACGGCCTGAACGCGCGCGACGTGTCCGCCGCCATTTCTGACAGGACAGACGGCCTGGGACGGGCTCCGACGCACTAAAACGCTCGTAGACGGCGTCCAAACATTTTAGACGGCTTCTTTTTTCACAGAGGAAGTCGCGAATTACATTCAATGACATGTTCTTGTAAATATTTATTATTTCTGTTAGCGAGGGACCAACATTCGTATTGTAATGCTAACCAAAGAAACATCATGCATGTAACATAGAAAAGAGAATATGATGTTACTTGTTGAAATTTGATCCCTTAAACATGATGGATTAAAAACAATTTAAGTATATCAAACGAACTAGAAAATGTAGACAGCCTTTATCGAGCATAGTTTATTTCAAAATAATTCAACCCTGGTTTTAACACTATGGATAAAGTTATATCCTTATCACAATAGAATAAAACTTGCGATCAGATCATGATATACTGCAGGGGACATTATGTTTTGATCATTCGTGTGTACTTTAAACTTTTCCTCTTTTTCTTCCTTAATTCTAATCGTAGAATGGAAGTTTGTTTTGGATGTTAAAACTTCATTTTTGCCTTTGCCGTAGGCAGAAGAGTATATTTTTGGTTGGGATTTGTTGAGTGATTTTTTTTTTATTCTATCATATTTATCCAGGGTAGCCCTGCTCAGTGGTTACCACTGCTGTTCAGAGGGGCTCTGCGTTCATAAAATAACTGATAATACAAACAGAAATATAAACAAATAGAAATAATAATAATGATCATAATGAAAACAATGAAGGCAATGATAACAGTAGTAAAAAATGATAACAATCATAGTACAAATCATAATACAAATGATAATACAAGTCAAATCATAATTCCGTCCGTTCCTTGTCATTGAGGGGTCAGAGGTCATGTCAGCCATTGCCAGGTGTTACATTTGTTTTTAAAGACAGACATGGATGGAAAAGTCTTTATAGATTGTGGCAGGCGGTTCCACATGATAGCACCTCTTTATGAGAACTTGCGCTTTCCACATTCAAGGCGTACTAGTGTCAGTTTCAGAGATAGATTCAGACTGTGCCTGGTTGGATAATTATGATATTCAGAAGTCCTATGAAAGCTAATGATGTACTCTGGAAGTTCGTTGTTAACTGCCTTGTACATTGATTAGTGGTGTCGGCAATATAACTCTTGATGCCATGGACGGATGTTGGACATTTTTGGTAGGCAAGTTACTGTTGGGTAGATGAAGGTCAAGTTCGAAGATGGGTCTGCTTGGGGGGGGGGGGTCCTTCGATGCTGCAGTGGAAATTTTGTGTTTGTCGGTTTGTTTGTTGGTGGCATAACTTGAGAGAAGTCACATGGTTCGTGATGAAATTTAGTAGGTTGTTGGGGATGAAGAAAAAAAAGGTCAAGTTCGAAACAATGGATCTTCTTTGGGATTCCCACGGTACTACAGTGGGCATTTTTTATCTAAATTTTGGAGGAGGATATGTCAAGCAGGGTTTGGTGGATTTTCATTGTTTGGGGTAGGTAGGGACATATGGCGATGTTGAACATAGTGAAACGCATTTTTGGCGACGCCTCAGGGGCGAGCCTAATGGTATAGTATTGTGTGCAGTTTGCAAGAATTCTAGACATTGCATAGGAATTTGTCCACAGGCATTTGTAATCTCTGGTATGTTTGGATGTTAGCCCCCATGACCTCAGGTCTTGGAATGTTGGAATGTGGATCACCCATGCCCCTTTTTGTATTCCATTGGTATGTAGGTCATTTCGGCCCCCTGGGGTACTACACTGGCATGTTGTCAAAGTAGGTCATCCAAGCAGCAGTCCAAAGCAGGAGATTATATTCCAACCCTTTGGGGCGAAGTCCACGGCAGGAAGTTACATTCCAACCTGTTGCTAGTGTTTGAAATTTCAGACAGACATACTCACACGAACACACATACCACAACAGAACAATACATGCTACCATAGACATCTTCTTTGGACATCCAGTATGAACAACATTAATTTACAGTGCCATAGACATATTACATTAACAAATCTCCCACAAAAACAACCTTCGCCATGGCAATGTCTGTTTTTTCATTGCCAATCTTGTTTCTGACTGTTTTTCAGACACTGTGGTGGATATCAGCACACCAAACGAGCCTGTGTTGAAGATCTTGCGGGTCATGTTCACGTTCAAGCCTTTCCTATACGGGTCAGGGATATTCCTGTGCTACGATACCGCAACAAGCGAATAGCTAGGCTTGGACTTTTATATATCATGCATTTTAAAGCGAATAGCTAGGCTTGACTATATGGGTGGTCCCAAGTTTTTCTTTATCACATGCTCTTAAGTAAAGTTTGCGGCCGAAGAAGTCAATTTTTGGTTTGGAAGGTCGCACAACGGTAGGTAGAATAGAAAACCACTTTTTCCCCGCAAACTGTACTAAAGCCCCTGCCACACTTGTGCGTATATACAGGCCCGCATGAGTTGCGTATTAATATTTTTGGTTTAGGTTAAGTTTGCAGCCAAAGAAGTAATTTCTTTGGTTTGATAACTAAACTGCTCAACGGTGGGTCAATTTAAGTAGAAAACAGCTCCCTCCACGCAAAATTTACTTAAACCAAAAAAAATGTTGCTGCGGAACTCATGCGCACTTGACTAAATGCACAAGTGTGACAGGGCCCTATCACTCCTAATTCCATAGCGCTGAGCTATAGCTGCGAACGAGGAATCTGACAGCGCGCCCAAAATAACAAACATAGAAAACGAATGTTTTTACTCTTTGTGTGTTTTGTTGTCTTTTCAGTCATACTTTCACATTTTGCAAAATATTTTAATAATGAACTTAAGGGTTGAGGCCCGGATATACGAACAAGTGTGAACGGACCCTGACAAAAATCCAACTAAAGCCCCTGTCACACTTGTTCGTATACCCGTTGCGTGTGAGTTGCGCATTGGCATTTTTTCCATAAGGCTGCACCAAGTAATTCTTATGGATGACGTCCGCGCGCGCATTGATTTTGGTCTGTTCCCAAAAAAAACAACAAGAAGTTCCGCTTCCTGTAACTATGACCAAATCGTAAAATTAACGTAAAACTCGTCACGCGAAATGCATAAATAGACACATGTGCCGTATAACGGTGGTGTACATGTGCACCACGGTCAAAATACCAGTAGTAGTACAAGTAAGCAAGATGGCGTCGAATTCCACAGAGCATGTGGGTTCGGACGCTAGATATGTGAGCATAAAAGTGAAAAAGGGCGGCAACGTTGTTGTTGATTGGTACGCTCTCGATGTCGGTCAGGGAGTGCTGACGTTCGCGCAACTGTACGAGAGACTTGTAGCGGCGAGTGAGTTTCAGCCGTACAATTTTAAGCAAGTCTTGTCAAGATCAGCTACAGTTCATTTCTTCTGCAATGACGAGAAGATCGGGAGAGGCATTGAAATTTACTCCGGCCTGCAGGTGTGGCAGGCAACCAAGCAGTTCGGGTGTTTCATCCGCATGGAGGTCGACAAGACAGCTGCCACAACTGAAGCTCCTAGGCCCAAGTCTGTTTTTGAGGTATTAAAAGTTCCGTTCTTTAGTCTGTTTTGGATCAAGTACCACGTACGAAAAAATTATAATCTGGGAAGGGGGAGTGTAAGATGAATGCATTCATTTATTCTGCATGGATAATGATCATTTATTCGTTTCTGGTTATTTATACTCGTTGGGGAAATATGTTTTTGTTTTGTTTATTTCTATCATTTTTGGTCCATATTTGGCTCTTGAATAATTGCTATTATTCATTAGGATTTCTAAAGCATAGGTAGAAATGTAGTAATGCATGCGAAGAGTTAATCACCAACTAATTTTGCCTTTTTAATATACTATGTTTCTGCAGGCCTGCAAAATCAATGGGATATGGAAAGAAACAGGACAGGACAACAATTGCTGTTCAACTTCAACTGATTTATTTAAATTATTGCTGTTTTCATGATGAATAAAAGAATTGTTAGTTGTTACACTGTGTTCTCTCATTCAATTTGTGTCCTAATATGTGTCGTCGACTATTATTTTTCAAATCTAGGCATCTTGTTTTTTCGGCCCTTCTTGTTTTTTTTTCGCGTTCTCGCATTAGATCTAGGGTCTCCAAAGGACGTCATCCATAAAAATTACTTGGTGCAGCCTAAGCCGCAGTGCGCACAATACACATCTCACATGCATCTCATTCGATTTGCGTAAGTTTTATGTACGCCTGCATACGCACATTACGGCCCAGTAGGAATGATAGTTTAGGGTATGAACAAAATTACGCTAATAAGCAAGTCATACGATATTTTTCGATTATTTTAAGGTATGTATGTGGTATATCTAACATATGAATCATGAAAGGTGAGTCACACATTCGTCAAAATCGAAAAATATTCCACAACTGTTGTGCGTATGGCTGCGTATTGAATTTTGCCCACACGCAACTCACACGCAACGGGTATACGCTAAAGTGTGACAGGGTCCTTAGGTCGCAGTGATTATGTCGGAGCGTGATCGTCGTGTAGTGGGATGGGGGCCTATAAATGAAGATACCCCTACCGTATTTGATGACAACAGATTCCGTATTCTTGCAGACTATTCAGCAAGGACTTGCACTTTACATCCAATATTCTCTGAATCTCGGCGACATGGTGGAGATTTATCTTACAGTGATGACGGTAAGTAGTCCCGTCGTGTGACTTAGCGTTGGGGTAGAAAGCTATCCTAGGTGTACGGGTGATGGTTTGAAAAAAGCATGCGTCAAGGTAGCAGAACACAGTTTCCGGCCTATGGGGATTTCTATAGTTAAGGGCCCCAAGGTGACTAGCTTCGACGCGGTAAAAAATATAGCGCGGTGCACTTGAGAAATACGAAAAACGAATATGTTTGAGTTTAGGGTACAACCTACAAATAAATAAAAAACCGAAAAATCCTGTCGGCGTATCGGCTCCTCACGCCCACTTTGAAACAGCGCTCTGCGAGAGGTCACTGAACTGCGCCGTCTGACCCCGTGAGGCGGTTGCACAAGATGGCGCATTTATACACAAAGCGGAAAAGGCCCACTATCCAAATCCTACGGTCTACAAGCCGACGTATTTCTACACCACACAGCACAGTTTACACATGGATGCCTCTCACATGTAGCTTTCTACCCAGTCTTCGAGAGTTTCGGCCGCACTATTTTCTAGGCCGCGTCATAGACCCCGGGGGTCGCGGATTAAAACTGTGTTCTGCGACCTCATTGACTTCAGCAAATATGTGAGTATGTAAGAGAAATTATCAGTTTCCTGTATCGTCAACATATTAGATTTTGGGCCCCCTAGTGGCTTGCTATGGTACTACAGCGGAATTTCCGGGTTTTATATCTCGTGCTTTGGACATGTCATGGTCATGAGTTTTGAGTGGTAAATAGCTCTTGGGAGGGAGAGAGTATGTTTGTTTGTTTAGAACTGCAGGATCCGATTTCGTTTCAAAATTTGAAAACGAATATCTCAAAAAGGGATTGAAGGCTCGTCACTAAATTACATACCTTAAGTGACGATTGACAATATATCATATTAATCATGCAAATCAGTAGCTAAATTGCACAATTAATGAGGAAATTTTTAAAATCCGCTGCACTCCATTATAAGACTCGCACACAAATGACATAGTTAACTGAGAAAGAGATGAATATCGATAGATTATAGTCATTATACAAATCAATACCTAATTTACATAATTCATGACGGAATATTATAATTCCTTATTGGTAAACGATGGAGATTTCATTCTTGCAACATTTGGAATTGGAACTTAAGTAGATGAGGACATAATCAGACATAAATCATGCACATGAGGGCCTCATTAACGTAGTTTAGGAGGAAATGCTATAATAGCCTTCTTTGCTAATTTCATACTTTTAACCACTTGTGTTATTTGGATAGAGAAGCTGATCATTTGATATAATCCATGCAAATGAGATCCATTTATGCATGATAAATGGAAACGTTTATGATATGCCACTCGAAAATGCTAAGATTAGTCGGCGAAGGTACGAGGTCGTGGGGCTAGTTTTAATATAATATCAGTGGAGGTGCAGGAAGTGAGTGGGGCGGTGTCATCGCAAAGGTCAGAGTTGCTATGAAGTATGAGGCATAACTGAAGGGGAACTGTTAAGTAAGCTGATATTCGAAAGGATTCGACCAGCAGTTCAATGTACAGTGCAATTATTTTCTTTAAATAAGAATTGAATTATAAGAAGTATAAGACATTGATACATGTTAAGTTTCTCATTTCAGGCCTCTGTAGTCCTTGGCATACCTATCGTCAAGCTATTACTGGATAAATTTGGAAGAAAGACCATCTGCGTTGGATCTGTTTTGGTGAGAATTTTGATATGACTATCCTTAGGCCTTGCTTATTTTGCTTGAATTACGCTTGTGCACCTGCTATGCGTCCTTTGCTGATCATATGGTCATGTTTGGAAACTGGCTGGGAAGGTTGCTGGGACGAAAAATTTGTCAAGTCACATAAAAAATGTTAAGCTCATGATCAATTACGAAAAATTTCTCAAGTCACATAAAAATATTATGCTCATGATTAATCATTTGTAGGTTTTATGTGTTGTCATACTTTTCGTCCCCATTAACAGCTCGGCTTTGGAAATAAGACCATAACACCAATCAGATATGTTGTTTGAGGGAAAGTTGCCAGTCAATCACTAGGACCAAGAAGTCTTCACATCAGTATTTTTCATTGGTAGATAATGCACTGTCTACGGCTTATCAAAACTTATTGCACTGTTTCAAATTGTAATTTATTGATTCGCATTTAGCGTTTTAGTGTCTGTATTGTATATATTTGTTATGTGTGAGGTACAATGTCAGCATTTCGAAGTAAAGTAATGTAAATTAAAGTAAACTTAATGAAAGTTAAGTAAAGTACATTATGCAATTGTTTTTAAAGATTTGACTAGCTGATGTCACTGTCTTGCAACGCTAGAAATGTCTTTAGCAACGTCACTCTGTTGTGAATTTGCTACAGGTTTGATTTAGTACTAATACTAGCACCACGTCACATAGCCGTTGCAGAGACAATTGTTTTTTCTAAATCTGATTTTTTTCCAGGTGCTAGTGCCTTCACTGGTTGGCTTAATTTTCATCCAGGGATCGCTGGCTGTCAATATCCCTGTCCTGATCGTCTTTGGAGTTGCTTCATCTGGATTATTCATGTTACCATGGTAAACAAAAATGAAATATTTTCGAACAAACATAACGGAAATCACATTTCACACACGCCTGGTATAAGCATGTATTTACCATGATTGATTTTGTAATTATTACTACCTATTGTTGAAATGGTTAAAATTGGTGCAAATAAAGTAAAAATGGTAGCCACTAGTCTGTTCAAATTATCCCCTCGTCTATGCCTAAAGCTGAAAAAATCGTATCTGCTATACACTATATCTGGGCTACTCTTTTGCGGTCTAGCAAAGAAAGACTCTCGCATAGATGTATTGGAATCTTTCCAAATCGTTGGCCAAATGCTGTTAAGCAGGCTCCGACCATGAGGCGTCGATAAAAACAAACCATATTGATTAACTCATGATTCAGTTTGTGTGCGTGTTGTGAAAGTCTATTTCCGTTCAGTCCCAGAACGTATTTTGGCTAATTTTAAACCTCTTGAACACCACTAGATCTTCATAAATCGCCGCCAATATTCTTGTTTGATATACCCCCATGGCCCGCCCCCATTCTTTGTTAGCTTGGATGACAATGTGAGCCTTAATTTTAGGGAAAACTGTAATGTGACACATTTTTTTTGTCATTGTTCTTATTTTGTATCATTTGACCTTAAATAGCATATAATTGATTTTTTGAGCACCGTTCAAAGTTAAACTATTATATCACAACTACCAGGTTCTTGTTGAAATTTATTAATGAACAAAAATTATTCAATCATGAATGCTACCTTAAGTTTGTAGATAGGGTACAGCGTTCATGGCCGGATTTTGGGCTCATTCTTAATTGTTACCCCGTGATCAAGGGTGATGTTGCCTGACGTCTTGGACGAGTTCAAGTTTCAGACGGGGAAAGAGCTGGACACCTACTTTTATGGCGCCTACAATACCATCATGATGCTTGGAACAATCATCGCTGCTTCAGTCATAACGGCGTCACTAGAGTAAGTACATCTAAATGTGCAGGGTGAATTTTGGTAAGTTTTAAAAGCACGTATTGTAGCATTTTGGCGCCAAAACTACTCATGTTCTGAATTAAAAACAAATTTGATTCAGAGTGACATTTGTACCTAATATTCAACATGTTCGCAACATGAAAGCAAGCCGCGCGATGTACCCTAGTTTTGGTAGCCTTCCGAAATCTCCCCATCAAGGCGAAATGGCAATGGGAAGTTGCTCATATCATTTTTTTCAATGCGTTATCACAACACAACGAGGTCGCATTGAAGCACTGTGAATATCTCTATACAGTGTAAAATGGTATATATGGCCTCTGGTGTAGAAAATGACCAAAACCGTTGACTTTGAATTTATTCTTATATTTCAATTGATGATTTGTTTAGGTCATTTTAGGTGTTCAGGAATACCGAGTTTCAAAACCTATTCAACAATGAGAGATGAAATCATCATTGTGTTTACCACAAACACCCACAGGATGGGTCATTAAAGATGCCAATGTCAGCCCCTGTTTCTAAATTATTGTATCGAGTTGTTGCAAGGTAGAAGTAAGAAGATGTACACAAACCGCGCCTTTAAGTAAAGTGAACCGACAAAAAGAAGGGCTTGTAGGACAGTGCCGATGGAAACATATTTTGCATGGAATTTACTATTTCTATTCAAAGCATGGCACAGAAAAGAATTCCATTGTCCTTTTGACCGAATTTTTACACCCCCCCATCAATTTTCTTTTTTTTTTGCAAAAAACGTTCACCTTCCTTGTAAACTGTAATCAAATCATAAAGCCAAGATTTAATACAATGATAAACTGAAACGTACAAGGAGGAGGGTCTTATAATTTGAAGGAGACTGTGGAAGGGTCATAGAAAATGGTGATCTCAGTATCCTCGCCAACTGTAAGTTTTGCCATTATCTATTTTGTTAATTTCCAGCCAAAATCATGTAGATCAAATATCTATAATGTATATATGTCTTAAAATTGTATGTCATTTTCTGTAGTTATAACTAAACCTTTAAAACTGTATGTTATTTTCCGTAATTGTACACAGTAAGGCTGACGGGAATGCCACGTATTACTTTGTTGCGAGCCAACTAGATTGATAGTTTAGGTGACTTTCTTATACGGTTAGAAGTAAAGACGCCGGAACCTTTATGTCTTTTAAAGGATCAGTGGATACAAGACAGGAGCCTGTTCCCAGCCAGAGTCTGTGGGTTTTGCCTTACGAATCGTCATGTCTGTATTTCCCATGGCAAATCTGCTGCTATCTTCTATCTTCGTCTGGAAGCATCCCATCACAGAGGCTACCCGTCAACAGACGAAAGCGGCACTACAGAAAACTCAGTGAGAACAATTCAATTGTCCTTGTTTGTGTGATTTAACATGCTGATACTTTACTGTGTTTTATTGTTTTCTGTGGTGTTCTAACTTGATGTTACAGTCATGGACTTTTCAGAATGTGAAAACAGACAATTTTTTTTGGGACAGCATAGTGTTATATAACTGTCGATGGTTGGAAGAACGGGAAGTTGAAAAGTGATCATCTTTAGACAAAGGATTGTTAATACGAAAGGGGCCTTGAAATTTTATGTCAGACTACAATGCATCACGATTGTGCATGTGCATTTGAAACTGTGAATTGGCTGGTTTTTCTTAGAGGCTTACATTGTGTGCCCACTTATCTTTAGATCGACCTATTTCAGGTAACCTATCTAATGTATTGTGCTTCGTTTTACCCGTTCTATCGTGCTCTGCATCACCACTCTTTAAGCTTTTTTTCTCGAAAACCTGACATTCTCTACGTGTTATGTTTACAGATCCCCCAGCTTGCCGACCATGAGTAGCGACGTCGCGACAGAGACACCAAGCAACGACGTCGTCATCAGCACGATTACTTAGAATCTAGCCATTTGATAGGGCTAGATCAGGATGGACGTGCACTATGTCACCAAAACAACATTTGGGTCAAGAAAGATTCAGCAAAACCCGTAGGAATCCTTCAAGCAACATTGATTGCTTGGAATACGGAATATCTGGTATGGCTGTACCATTACTAGCCCGTGTTAATCAATCTATCCCTGTGAGAGGCTGATTGGGCCCCAAGATCTTGTGACCATTTCACTTTAACACGAGAGAACCATTCACTTTCATAGAGTAACCAATTAGATCTCAGGATTATAAATCACTTATATGGAACTTAGTCCAATAGGAGCTTAGGTTTCTCTGTTACTATGGAACCCAGTCATTACAGCCCCTAACCACAAGGCAAAAGACTGTTCTTAGACCGATAATGATTGGTCCATATTATCATGTCTGCATAAATCATCAGGCAAGACATTCAAAAGGGTATTTGTCTGAAATTCACTCTTCAGTTATCTTGATCTTACGACGTAGCAATCTAAAAAGAAGAGTTCGGAGACCTCCTATTTCCGTGATATAGTCTGATTTTGCCAAATCTACATTTGCATAATGTATGCTTGGTCATGTACACCTTTTATTAACTTACACAGGTCACAATGTTGACAGTCCGGCCATACACCACTTAGAAGAGTTATGGCACTTTTGCATTGACTATGTAAGTAAGGAATATATTTGCAAAATCGGCATCTGTTTAAAAATGTTCTGCCTGCCATAAATTACATATGGTACATGAATTTGAGTCCTACAATGGAAAACATTGGAAACATAGATTTTCCTCATTCATGCTGAAATTTTCGTCCCTATTTGCATGCTTTGCACTTCATTATTCACATTTCTGTTTAAGCTACCTGAATACTAAATATCATAGCAATCTGTCGTTCCTTTGGTCAGTTACTCACCTTGAAACAAATTGACAAAAATGTCCCTGCATTTCTAGAGCAAGGTGCTAGGGGCCGGGCCAAACCTACACCACTTCTTTCTTACATCTATCAAGCTATCTATAAAAAACCAAGACCATAGCACGTCCAAGTAAAAATATACAACAAAAAAAGGTTCTGCTGCAGTACCAAAGCCATATACCAGGGGGCCCAGTGTGACCTCCTTAGAGATGCAAAGCTCTGTATGAATAAAGGCATAATTCAAATAGATCAGACGTTATGTATGGAAACTTATTTTTGTCTCTTACACTGTATTATTCAGCGGCAGTCAATATCTTCCAATACGTATTTCAATACGTCCAAGAACATTCATAAAACGCCTGTTAATTGTGTTGGTATCAATGTAAGATACACCGTACCTGTAAATAGCAAAAACTTGTCCATCTTCTCTTTGCTAGGAGGTCTTCGAAATGTCAAAGATACAACCTTGTCACGACAAATGGTAAATTGTCTCTCTCGCTGAAATGTGCACTGGATGTTGACAGCACGAATTTTGCGCCCTAGTACTGTCTTGTGTGTGGACAAGTGGTCTTATTAAACACTGGGAGTGAGAAACTCACCATTATATTGAAAGGGTTTGTCATAAGTGAAAATTATATCAATCTACTCTAGCACCGCGCTACGTTGATTTATCAAAAGCGTCGTCTAGCAATGTTTACTAGAACTGCTATAATGATAAGGAGACGTCCAGGGCACTTTGCTGTGCACGTTCAGTGTTGTAGAAATAGATCTAGACTTATGGCATCTCGAGGCTGTGCAGAGAAGGGCAATGCGAATCATCAACAGAAACAGTAGCAGTCCGACGTCATCCCCCCTGCCAACCCTGCAGTCAAGACGAGAAGAAGCAGCGAGAGCCTTGTTCACGCAGATGCGGGCAAACGACCACCCCCTGCACTACATGATCACCAATGACAGGAAAGAAGAAACTGGGAGGACTTTACGTAACCACAACCATCTTTCACTGCCGAAATGTAGAACTGAGAGACTTAAAAGATCTTTTCTGTACCAAGCGACGCTGCTGCAGAACAAATCTCTCTAAACCTCATAATGTCGAATACCTTCATATAGATTACAAGCACTCGTATTATTTCTGTATTTTAATGACTTATAGAATACGTATCTTAGCACTTGTTATTGTATGTTTGATCTCTGTGATTTTTAAATAAGTACTTTCCACTTGAAAATTATGGATATTTAAATTAATTTGTGTAAATTAGCTGTAATTCAGACTTATATTCAATGTCTGCAAATGCTAATAAAGATCTTTTGACTGACAACCGGACCTCTGTGATGTGACCAGTGGACGTACGTAGGAAAGACTACCAGATGGATTCCGTTTCATCTGAGTTACCAGCCCGACCTAGGTTATGACATCGCTTTTGCTTTGAGACTGGAGCTTCTTTCAGTCAATGCTTGCAATTATGATTAGGATTGATAGGCGGCGTTTTTGATCCACGAACACTGCTCATTTGGCGAAGATATGAGGCCGTAGAACTCTTTTTAAACCTCTAACAGCTGCCGAGTCTCTTTTGTTCTCTTTGATCAACGCTACATCGAAGTAACAGCCGTTGCATAAGATATGTTGCGCAACTATATGAACGTAATACAGCCTTAATCGTCTTCGTAATCCGTAGGCAGTCGTCCAAAATCAACGTAATTCGTAATCAGTACATCAGCCGTAACACGTAATTGGTCGCTTTCATTCTACGTAAACCGTAGGCAGTTACCTTTAGGCCACAGCAAGTAAATTTTATGGATGACATCATCTGCAGACTCCAAATTTAGTGCGCGCGGGCAAAAAAAACAAGGCTTGCAGAAAAAAAAACAAGATATTTACATTTTCACTTAATACCATAAAACATGTAAGAAGATTGAAGCGATAAAACATTGTATTAAAACCAACAAGTCTTTTATACCTGTATTCAATAAAACAGTAACTAAAACCGATGTCAACATTAAAATCATTGTAGATTTGGAGCCGAGTTAGTATAGCACATCAAGAACGCAGAGAAAGGTTTCTCGTACACTGGAAAACGGAGTCACTTGAGTCATGCGGCAGACTGAGTGTGACTAAATAATGCTGGCTCCGCTCACTTTGTCTTAACTGACTGACTGAATTTCCGTGCCTCAGAAATCCCTCGTCTTTTTAGTCTGTCTTAACAGACAGACAGCTAGACAATGGTTTACTCAAACCGCAAAATATTTGTTACTTTATCTGACCGTGTTATCGGATTTGTTAGTACTTCACTTCATTCAAGAACAGCACATCGGGTTACACGTTGTTGATTATAATTGCACAGACTAATTGCAAATACAAGTTTGGTATGGGGGCTGCACTGTGTCCTCTTGTAAGTTAGTGACGAGAAGCAATCTTATTACAACTTGCATACACAATAATTGTGCGACACATTTGTACCGATTTTTCAACATGCCTACGTGTGCAAATGCCTATGTTGCATCTAGAACGTTTTTTTTTTGCAATGGAACTGACAGACGTTTGAAACACATTGCCCCGTTTTCGTTATTTTGAACATTGCCAAAGAGTAAAAAAAATCTTGTTTTTTTATTTCAAAACAGGCGAAAATCGATGCGCGCGCTGATGTCATTTATAAAATTACTTTCAGTGGCCTTATGCAACATAAAGCATAGTTCATAAATGGCTAAAAAAGCCTAGGCTGATTTCAAAATGGTCCAATCCACAAGCGAGCGCCTCCCGTTGTCATGTCCTCGATTAACTGTCCTATTGAAATCCCCATAATTGTACTGTGGTACGCAGAGCATTGTACTGAAAGGCAACGCAAGCAAAGCGTGAGCTCACCAAAGAACATTAGAGTACCGTGGGTACAATAACCTCTCTCAATCGATGACGTGTGACTACAACTACATCCATGTATAACCTTAGATCTTATGATGGTCGCTCTATGATGCACGTACTTGTAGTATTTGTTTACCCAATGCACACTAAAAGCAATCAGTTGCACCATCGAAAACTACATGTTACACTGTCTACTTCACTCAACAGCAAGCTGTGATGTTTATCCATTGCCACTCCCACATGTCAGAGGTGAAACTCTTATAATCCCGGATTTACTAACAGTAACAATAAGCTCCAGAGCGACCAGGCAGGTTTGACTTCATTTTATGCAGAAGTACTCCCGTGGCGGGTCATCACTGAGATTTTTCTAACATTATGGTCCAAGTTGTGCCTCTCAGGTGGGAATACATTTACTGTACAAACTCTAGATCTTTGAGGAATGTAGAAAGTTATAGTTATATTTCTAGATGCGATAGTTACACTTTTTCGTATTAGAAGGCATGTGCTGCCATGGCTGTTAAGTCTGTTTGAAATGACCATAACAGTTTTCTACGCTTTTTGATAGGATCTCGTACTAAATGCTTCTTTTGGTTTTTAGTTGCCACGCGTTATGACCAAAAGTTACGAAACAGTTGTTCCGAAAGTTGTTTATTCGGCTAAAAAAATACATATACGTGTCGAGATGGGGCAAGTATTTAACATGCACAGCCATTGGTCGGACGGTGTGACGTCATACCCCCTATGTAAATAAGGTATAGTGCCCTATAGTACACTTTCATGTGAGCTCCGTGTGCTCCACACGTCGACCCTTCCGCTCTTCATTCCCCATGAGCCAAGCAGAAATATGCCGATTGTCGCCCACGTCTTCGGCGGGAGGTGTCCGAGTTGAAGCCCGAGGCGGTCTGTTTGGCTACGCAGCAACTGATGTTTCTCATAAAGTTGGGCGTATAGTGACGCTTTGTGGCGTGGCGCTATGCTTTGTTGTTTCTCGTTTTAAGTGGTTCTGGTTGCGTTTTGTGAGAAAATTCTTTTGTCCGGGTAGTTCTTGTTGACGGTAAGTGTTTTGTCCCGGTTTCCGTTTTTCTGGATGTGTTTTTGTGGTCGTTTTATGTTGTGGTTGTGGTCATTTTGAGGTAAGTTTTAGGCCGTGGTTTACGTTCGGTCGCCTTAGAGCGTGGTTGTCTTTCATTTTCAGTGGCCGTGTAGAATCCACTTCAATCCTCTTCGGAGATGGGCGAGAGGCGCTTTTTTCCAGTTTGGGTGTGTGTTATGCTTGTACGTTTGTATTTTTTGTATGGTATTTGTGTGTTTTGGTGACCCTTCGAGCCAGATTTGAGGATTGACGGACAGCAGTGGTGGCCGAGGCGCTGGGTAGCAAGATAGCTACCTCGAGGAAATTTTCTTTCAGGGATAGAATCCAGTGACATCCTTTGCGGTGGAAGGCCAGGGATACCTACAACCAACGTGGATGAGCGACGCAGACTTAGAGGTCGGCTGTTTTGATGTTTTTTCTTCCGTTTTTGGTGACCGTTGCAGGCTGGAGCCGTGGATTTCTGTTTAGATTTGGTGCCCAAATCTCAGAAAAGCAAGATGGCCATTTTGTGATTGTTTTTTGTGAGGGTTAGAATCTGTTGCCATCCTTCGCTTTTAAAAGCAAGGGAGGCACGCAGTTTACGTTGTTGAGTTTTGGAGTTTGAGAGTGTTGACGTTTTCATGTTATTTTTGACTCTGCTCTAAAAATGACATGTTTGTCCCCATTTTTGCGAGGCAGGGTTTTCGTCTGTCTCCTCGTGGTGGGGTTTGCGCTAGCTCAGTGCCGGGACTGTCCACCAAGACGGGATGTTTTTCCTGTATCGTCGTGTTGCAGCATCCCCCTGCCTTGGGCTTAAGCGGATTCGGGCGGCAGTTCCCCAGGTTACAGGTTACCGATATGTGCATTTTTTATTCTCATGCCTTACTTGTTTCCGTCACCGGTACGTATGTAAGATTGTGGTGTTTTGTTTTCTGTCAATGGTGCGACAGCTTGTGACGGTTGTGAGGCATGAAAGGCCTGGGCTGCCCATGTTATCGTGGCTTGCTCACCTTTGGGGACCAGGCAGGGGGGAAAAAAAGAGCGTGTGTGGCTTTGTACGGGTGGAGATGTGTTGTTGGTTAATCGAGTTGTGTGAACGGTTGTCGGGGGTATGTTTGGTTGATCGTGTTTTGACCTGATCCCGGCCATGTTCTAATGATCTGCATTATGTGTGTACAGGAATGGTGGATTTTGACGTTCTTTACAACTGACACGAACCTTGCCACCAAGATGCGGCATGCGGAAGCACATGGACAGCCCGCGGGCCTGGTTCGACCTCCTCTGTTGCCCTCGTGGATCCGCGGACAACCCTAGGGACTGACGCTCTCCACGTAAACGTGAGTTTGTTTTACTTGTGGAGCTTTTGGTTCCAGTTTGCTTACCTTTTTTTTTGGCTTCATTTGCCGTCCATTTTTTTCATTCGTGCTCGTCTCAGGGAGTTCTGAGAGAGTGCCTCTAGCTGGAGAAAGTGCCGTGTGAGAGGTACGGGCTGGAGGGAGGCCGTGAGAGACAGTGAGGGTCCTGGAGGGACAGGCCACGAGCTCAAGTAAAATGTGTGTTTTAACCGAGAGACAGTGAGGGTCCTGGAGGGACACGCCACGAGCTCAAATAAAATGTGTGTTTTAACCGAGAGACAGTGAGGGTCCTGGAGGGACAGGCTACGAGCTCAAGTAAAATGTGTGTTTTAACCGAGAGCCAGTAAGGGTCACGGAGGGACAGGCTACGAGCTCAAGTAAAAATGTGTGGTTTAACCGAGAGCCGGAGAGAATCCCGAGGGGACAGGCTACGAGCTCAGGTCACCATATTTTGTGACTTCTTGGTGAAGGTCCCAGGCTGGGCACCGTGGGGTGCCGCGGGAAAGCTACGAGCTCAAGTCACCATTTGGTGGCTTCACTGAGAAAGTCCCAGGCTGTGCACCGTCGGGCCCCGCGGGCAGACCACAAGCTCAATTGCAAGTCACTATATTTTTGTGTGACTTAATTTACAGGCTACCGTCGGTCCAGTCATAGCGCCTTCATTTTACTCTTTTGGGAAGAGGTCTTAAAAGGAGAGTGAAGCATGGGTTGGCTTCGTTACACCCCACCCTGTTCTTTACACAGGCAGGGATAGGACACAGACTGAGGGAAACCGCGTGTGACAGAAGCCTGGCATAAGCCCATCGGCAATTTAAAGACGACGTGTGTTGAAATTGCTCTTGCAGTTGACTTTAAGAGGGCTGGGTAAGATGAACGACTACGCAGTGGTTTGCGTCACACACAAATGAAGATGGCAGGTCCGGGAATTGTTCCTTGTGAATTGTTCTGAGAACGCGGCCTGGTAGACCATCCTCTGCCTCCGCTCAGTCTTGAAGCTACGGATCCAGGGCATCACTGCCGGGCGAACACCGATGTCTAGCAAGGACCGAATAGCATTTATGTGGTCAACCTTGTCAAATGCTTTAGACAGGTCGGTGGTAACAAGTGTACAGACTGACTTTGGCAATGACATGGATTCGCGCAGGAAGTCAACCAAGGTTGACCAGGGCGTGTGTCGTCGATCTTTATTTCCTGCCGCAAATTTGGCGGGGATCTAGTCTTTTAAATATATTTTGTCCTATCCAATCTGCCACGAAGCGTTCACTGAGTTTAGACGACTTTGGAATAAGTGATATGGGTCGGAGTTCGTCGATGTTTGGTTGACTGGACGTTGGCAGGAGAACTGCGTTAGCTTCCCTTCAGTGACTAGAAACGATGCCTTACCTGACTGAATGGGTTGTGTAAGTCACAGAGAGGCGTGCTCAGTTCACATGCGAAATCCTGTAGAATACAGGCAGGCATGTTGTCGGGACCGGGACTCTTGTAGTTGTTGGTGGACCGCAAGTATGAGTAACATTCAAGACTTGGAGGTCAGGTAAAGGTTTGGCCGGTAGGAATGACGGGAGAGATGGCAGTTCCAAGTGTGGCAGTGACTGAGACACATCCGCGAATTAAGCATTGAGGGCGGGGGCTATGGCAGTGTGGTCGGTTTGATCGATACCGGGGGCGTGGATCAAGTTGGCCTTTTTGTTCATGTCTCACATGGCCTTGAGACCGTTGTACCATGACCTAGGTTTGCCCTTCTTGCGTCCCTCTCTCTTTGAACCTTGTCCCTGTAGAACTTAGACGTGACGGTGAGACTTCCAGACGTGAAAGTTCTCTGTCTCTGCTTTATCAGGTGATTGATTCTGGGTGTTTTGCAGGGTTTGTCACTGTGGTGTAGTTTGACAGTTTTAGTTGGGGCAGAACTTGGCGATGGCACAGGTCAGTCGTGGTTGCAGTGAAAACTTCTCTCCAAGGTTGGGTAGTAGTCCATCTCCCAAAGTTGCTCAGATTAGGCTCGTGAATGGTACGAGTATGCATCTTTCTACAGTCATTTTGTTTCAGCTTCACTTGAGCTTTCCAGGTTACGGCAGTGGTTACTGAGTTCAATCGGTGGGAGGATTTCGGTAGTTTTTTAGCACTTTTTCATGGTTTTGTCACGATAAGATTAAGGTTGGCGCTTCCCCTGGTGCTGTTCCGAACAGCTTGAGAGATCCTGAGAGAGAGCACGGTCTAAGAGGATGTTGGGGATATACATTTGATTGAAGTCCCCTAGAAGGCCGATACCGATGTTCTAAAAATAAAAAATAAAAAGCTGTACGCAGTTGATCCGGAAATGAAATGAGGTGTTCTATGAGTTAATCGTCGTGCGGTGACAGCGGCGGTGAGTACGAGGTGCGTACGGTGATCGACGAAAACTGACGAGTCATGCGTTGTGGTCGCACGTACACCCACAGGTATTCCAGCTGTTCTGGGACAGTGATTTCAGATATGACACGGGACGGTATGCCGTCGCGCACCTACACTGCTGCCCCACCGCCGCGACGATCTGTGCGACATTTAGAGTACACGGGGTATCTCTCGTCTGACGTTCTTGTGGCGTGGAAAGAGAAAACCAGGACCCAGAGATCGCAGCAATGTCCACGTTATTGCTCGATAGAACGGCCTGGAATCCGTCAGTTTTGTTGACAAGAGATCGTGGATTGGTAAGAAGGAATGTCGGCACTGCACACACCACAGTTTTGATGTTCGCTAAACTTAAGTTTGCGCGGGATAACAGAGTCTGTTGTTCACGCTGGAGTGGGTATTTGCATGTGGCTGAGAGGGGGTGATTCCACTCCTGGCTGCTGTTGAGGGAAAGATTTTTGCAGAGGACGTAGGACAATCTCCACATGAACGAGCTAACTACTGGATGACTTCGGGGAAAAGGAAAGTACAACACCTACGGCTAGCACAGATGAGACAGGTGACACAGGAGAGAACTCTGGTAAGATATCGTGGAAGGGAAGTGAAGTAAAGGCGGCAGTTTGTCTAGAGTTTAGGGAAAGCCAGTTTGAGGCTGCTGAAGGTACAGACTCGCGAGATCGCGTCTCAGTGCAATGCATCGGACGCTGGGTTGGTATGGTGTGTTAAAGGGCAAGATTATCCGCAAACTTGAAAGTGTTAGTCCCACCACTTGTAAGTCAGTGTAACGAGCACTCCTGCAGCTGGCATTGTGTGTTTTAGGCGGAGTGGGTAAACCAGGGGTAGCAAATTTGTTTTCTCTACAAGGGGAAGGCTTACTCGTGAAGTTTTTGGGAAGCCTTCTGAGAGAGTATGACATGGTTGGCAAGTTTTTATGGAAGTTTTGGTTTCGACGACGTCCAGATGTCGGTAAAATACACTCGTAGCGAGTAAGGCTGTGAAAGGTCGGAGTTGGAGCCCGAAAGGTTTTGTACATTTGGGAATGGTTTTATTTCGGGGGAAAAGGGAACAGGGCGGCCAGAAGGGCCTTAAGTGGCGTCAGTTTACTATTGGGCGTTCAGAGAGCTGGTCCGTCCAGGTATACACTGTTCGTATAATATCCAGTCCAGTCATGGTGAGGGTCAGGTTTGTTTGACGGTCGCGACCGGGAACATTGTTGTTTCCTCTAGTTGATAGCAGCACTTGCTAAAAAGTTGCCCTGATCGGACGAGTATCTCAGTGAATGTCTCAGAGTTCTACGCGGTGAGCGGATGGGTAGCAGTTCCAGTTGGGAGTAGGCGGTGGCGTAGGAGGTATATTCCACACG
This sequence comes from Branchiostoma lanceolatum, assembly GCF_035083965.1. Classification (NCBI taxonomy): domain Eukaryota; kingdom Metazoa; phylum Chordata; class Leptocardii; order Amphioxiformes; family Branchiostomatidae; genus Branchiostoma; species Branchiostoma lanceolatum. The sequence goes on along the minus strand of NC_089734.1, from coordinate 16,624,669 downwards.
CAGGGTGGCGGTTGTTCGACCCCCTCGATCTTTTTCACTTATCCACGTATTTGGCTGTCTGAAGCGGCATTTTCGAGAACGTGATGAGTGTGGGAGGTATACACCGTAATAGGGTCGTTATTGCAGAGATGAAGGGGCTATACCTTCCTGAGGAAGTATAAGCGCTGTTTTGTTTGGTACGCTTTGAGTCCTGGTAAGAGTTTTCTTAGAGTTCAGCCTTGGGGATAACACCTATCACCCTCGTAATGTTCATTCGTTGAATGTTCCCCTTTTTCTGGGAGCAAACCGATGGTGTGTGACATGAGTCTTCCTGAATTGGATATGCAACATTTTGTTGGTCTTTGGGCGTAGTCTCATGTTGTTAAGGGGCTGTTGAATTTTGGGAGGACTGAATTTGGGGTTTCTGTCAGGTCAAGTCATCCACTAATTTTCAGCCTTAAGAGCCAGCGGAGCGCGTGGCTCTGGTAATTTTGGCTGGGAAAGTCAGGGGTATAGGTGGAGTCTGAATATGTTCCATGGTAATAGTATCGGACAGTCCAGCTTGAGTGGGTAAGGTCTAAGGAAGGCTTTAATCCATCTGGTCATGAAGGGCGCGGTTCAAGTTCAAGCAGGCGTTGGGTATACTGCGCAGTCTCTGACACGGTTAAACCTTTTTTTTTTGTAAGTCATTGTAACAAGGGAACGTAGAATTCCAGGTTTATCGGTGGATTTGAATGCCTCATTGTTGTCTGCCCATGAGGCGGCGTGTGGTCGTTCTGCTTTTATGGCAGCGAAAATTGTTGAGCTTCGATGTGAGATGTAGGGTCAGACAACACCAATTGGTGAGGCGAAATTGTTTCGCTACTTACCCTAACAGAGAGGTTTAATAGGGAGTTCGGACTGGTTCCGGCTATAGACGGCGGTTTTGTCTGAGGGATTTGAACGATAACTGCACTCGTCCGGGACTGAGACTTTGTCGGAATAAGGTATTAAGAATTATGCGGTACAAACTGTTAGAAAGGCATCGGAGGGGGAAGATTAGTTTTTCTTAGGTTTGGGATGGTAAGAGAGGGGTTTAGGTAAGGAAAGGCTGGTGGTAGGATGGATGCGCGATGAGGAAGGGGTAGGACAAAAGTGAGAGTGGCATGAGAGTGGGCATCTTATGAGAGAGGGGTAAGATAAGGGAGGGGTGATAAAGATAAGAATAAGGGAGATGAGCAAGGGATGATTGGGAAGAGTTAAGATGAGAGAGGGGGAGGTGAGAAGGCATCAAGTATCTTAATATGTTCTGATGTGGAGAATAAAACGGAAGGAATGGGCTCAACAGCCAGAGACGGCGAAAGCGAAAGACGACGATTCTCCGCATCACTCACACAGGAGGACCTAGGGCTACGCATGATAAATAGGATACTATTTAACATGCACAGCCATTGGTCAGACGGTGTGACGTCATACCCCCTATGTAAATAAGGTATAGTGCCCTTTAGTACACTTTCATGTGAGCTCCGGGTCCTCCGGCCACGTCTGGAGCCTGAAGCGTACCCACACGCCCTCCCCGGACATGTTTCTGCTTGGCTAGAGGTATGCGCCCGCTTTAGGGCGGTCGCCTCAGCACATAGGTGCCTTTAGGCTTCAGACGACGATTCTCCGCATCACTCACACAGGAGGACCTAGGGCTACGCATGATAAATAGGATACTAATTTTAGATGCGAACTATTTCTTCAACGACATTTGAAATAACATTGCTAACAAAGTAGTGTAGTACTAATAGTGTTGCTATTTTTCATTACATATCATTCAAAAAGAAACTTTTTGTAATTTTTAATGCGATTAATAGAATTAGTGGTGACAAAATGAGAAAATGATAGCATTTGTCTATATATTTAGAAGAATCCACATGTATATATGTTTGAAGTCTTACATTTCCTGTTTTTTTTTAAATTGTTGTTTAAACTGAGATTCATCATTACTCAAGAGAAGTGGAAAAACGTAAAAACATATGTCATAATATGTGTTGCTTTGAAGTTGAACATGTATTCAGGACAAGTCTATTAGTAGTAATAATTGTTTTGTACAAGTATGACACCCTGACTGGTTGATATTGAAATGTAGAGTTTGTTGTATTATAATCAGAGCTTAATAATGAAAAACCAGGGCGATCACTTGATACTTTTGATGTTTTTGTATGATACTCGAGTTCAGTCTTGGAGTTTTGTTTTGTAGTGGGGGGGGGGGCAACTAGTAGAAGAGGAACGTATAATTTCGTCATGATAGAAACAGTTGCAGTGCATGGTAGAAAAAGGACAAGCATAAAACATATCATTACATGTCCGCAAACTTGTAAAAAAAGGTTAAGATCAAAATATGTAAATAAAATCGAAAACAAGAGAACATATGTTGTTTACTTGTTACTGAAACCCAAGCAATATTAGGGTAAAAAAGAATTGGATTTTGAAAGTCAATTTATTTAGTCATTTCTAAACATGATTACTTCAAATAACACTATCACAGTGTATAGAAACGTCCATGATGCAAACAAAATGACATTGTTGTGATGTGAGAACTAATTGAAAATCGTGGCCGGTGTTTTTGTAGGCTCGCGAAACTAAGGGGATTATCGTAGGGCACGATTTTTGGCGGTTTTAAAATCATAAAAGTATGAAGTTATTACGCAAACAATGCTAGTAAATGTCACTACCATAAAAATTTCAGCATTTCTTTATTTCCATTTCTTAACCATAATATCGCTTTTAATATAGGTTTCTATAATTGTGAATAATAACCTCGCCGCAAACACATGTACACATCCATAACCTATGCATTTATTGTTGGGTTAAACTTACTTACTTACTTTGGCCGAGCTCCCGCTCGAACCAAGCTTGAAAACTTCCTCCACTCCACCCTATCCTCCATGAGGGACTGGATTTCCTTCACTTTAGTAAGGTTAGTGTCAGCTCTGATTGTGTCGATAAAGGTGCCTTTTGGTCTTCCACGGCTTCTTTTCCCCTTTGTGGGCTCCCATAGCACAAGTCTGGAGGCTATCATATCAGGATGTCTGATGCAATGAGCAGCCAATTTCAATCTTCTTGCTTTTATTATCTCTGTAACTGGTGGCAGGTCTTGATACAGTTGCTCGTTGGTGAGTTTTTGCTCCGAAAAAGACTATTAGACTATTATTACTACTATTAGGTTAAAGACTATTCTTTTTGCCAGAAAATGTCGTTTAACTTGGTTTTGTTCACCCAAGACAAAAATAAAACGCTCCGATTATGCAAATCATTTCTTTGGAACATCCTGTTGCTATAAGGGGGAAAAACACAATTCTTCCTAGTACAAAAAGTCTGAATTACGTCAGTTTTTTCATGTATAGCGTTTTTGTTTACATCCAATAATTATTAACAATACATTGATGTGTAGTTATTTTGTCAATATTTTATTCTATCATATGAAAACTTTAATATTATAACACCATTGACTCCTATAGAATCATATGAACTTTTCTGTACTTCCTGACTGCCTAAACACGCTATTTGTTTTAAAATAAAACGCCCTCGGTACAAATGAATCGATATTACTTGTTTTGTCTCCATTGAAAATGTCATTAATATTACAATTAGGAAACAGTCACCAAATTTACGCAACGTTGGTGTGTAAACTCCTTAGTATAATATACGTGCTTTATTGGCGTTTTGATGGGTGACGATCTTTACTTCCTGGTCAGGAGAGGTTCCTCAAGCCGAGGTAACAATAATAATCGATGTACGGCATCGTCGGTATGCGTTTAACACTTGCAATATAACCAACACAGTTTCAAGTGTGGTTTGAAGTTGACTCGTTGTGAAGCCGAGCTTGGATAGTGGCGCTGGTTTACAGTAAAACCTCATTCACCGCGGCCGTGGAACTCATTTAGAACGTCGTTCTAAACTGTGCTCTACAAGTTCGACAGCGTGTTCCAAGGCTGCGGTCATTCACCCCGCGGCCACGGATCCTATTTGGAACAGCCTTCTAAACTTCGTTCGGCATTCTATTAAGATTCTAAAGTTCCATTTAGTGCTTAAAATGCTAGTTTTTACACCAGTTTTTGCTGCATAAAATCATTTTTGGCATCCATATGGGACAAAAAGACCAAGGATTTTAAGTTATTCCGAGCTCTAGTTTTGGAGATATTCTTGTATTATATTTGTGCGGAGAAGAAGAGAAAGAAGAGAAAACGTAGCAAAAACAATATGTTTACTTCTGTGAAGGTAAACATAATTGCAATTTGACAATAAGTAATTGGATGACAAATTACTATGTTGCTTTGAACAAAATAAAATAAAAAGATTAAGGTTACAAACGTTTCTATGATAATCTTTATCATATATGGTTTGTTTCCTGGATGCCAAGTATGTAGTCGTTGTTATTTGGTGAATTTATTTGGTAAATTAAACCTCTGAGTAGAATGTTCTAACCAGTGGTGTTTGCGTATTTTAAGTAACATCTGCCGATGTTAGTGGCTCCAGCTATGCAAACAATGAATAACCAAAAATCACTTGTGGATCAGTAATTTTATTTCCTTGATGGCCACAGCAAGGCCTGTAGGGCACTTCATGGTTAAAAACATTGGGACAGAATCTCTAGGTCTCCCTGGGTTGGAAACGTCATAATTGAGGTCACAAAATAACAAACAAACATTACGTGGGCCAAATTTGACCGTGACCTTCATCTTTCCAAGACCTACCCTCATCCCTGCTACAGTAAAGCTGTGGAACAGCCTCCCGCAAGACATTGTGAACCTCAAGGACTCACAGAACTTTAAATGTAAAGTAAACGCCTACCTCAGCGCCACTCGTCAGCGCCCTGTATAATAATCATTATCCAGCTCTGCTATTAATGCTGCGGACAATCTATTCAGAGGTTCTTAAGTTATGCTGACAAATATTCGGAACCACAGACAGACAAACACAGTCACACAGACACGCACAGAGAGGCAAACGCACAGACTGGCATATCATAAACAATACCTTATTTTTCATGGATGTAATCAAGGTCATCAATTGAAATAATCTGATTACCCGCCATTAACATGCCTCATCCACGGATCATGAGTTGAATGACCCTGTATGCACTCAAAACTCCAAAAACGCAAGTAATTAATGCATTAACATTTTGACTGTCCTTTAAGCTTTGAGTACGGAACATGGGCATCGTTAATCCCATACACTGTAAACCATATCTAACAGGATTTAATTGTATTCATCAACTCTACGTTGCACAAATAAGGTTTTATTTGTTTACAACGGACTGAAGCTAGGTGTCGTTGCTGAAGTTTAAAGAATGCGGTCCCGTATAACGTAAGACAAAAAATAATAACTACTTCAGTCATGAACTGTGTAGAGGTTACTTCTAGGGTCGCATTTTTAACACCAATATAGTCGTCGTATGCAAAGAACATTGTCAACCAACATCAAATGGTGCCAGAACAGTATAACATGCAAATTTATTTCGACTCCAGATGTACAATTATGGTAATAACGATACGAATTAACTGCGGTGACGATTTTCAATTTCTTTTGTAACCATGTTCAACACCTTTTTTTCACGTCAAATAAAAAAAAGCTGAAGTAGAAAAAACAATATTCATACGCCTCATTATCCATATTCATTTCAGTAAAGCACCATATACAAAGTTTATCACAAACGTGAAAATGGAGGTATCGTTTTCGGTCTGTGTGCATGTTTGTCTTGGTGTGTCCGTTGTACTTTGAATATTGTAACATGACAGGAGTGTGGGCTAAAAATTGTACAACAGAAGACTGAGAGAGTTAAAAATGGCTTGGTTTAGGTAAAAAGGTCGACTCGCTGGGTTGTGAGGTTGCCTTGTTCAGGATCAGTTCATACAGTCACCAAAACGTAAATAGTTTCTTTCACGCAAGTTTATTTTCTTTTTTATATCATTCATTTCCAAGCAAAACGCTAGCTGAACTATAGGAGGAATCGTTTAATAAGCCCACTGATGTAAAAGCAATTACATTATCATGAAAATTGCTATGAATAGTTTACCATCCATGTGATATATCCTTAAGTAATCAAGACGCCTATGTGGCAGTTATTATTAAAAATAACAAAGATTGTGCGATTTGAGCTTTGACCCAACACAAAGAGAGAACACACCATGAATTTTCTTTGTGTGGGGTCAAAGGCCACATAGTACAGTTATGTATCGATTTGAATCGAGTTGTCCTATTAGATCCTTGAAACTGTACTTATATTAACGTTTGATCGCTGATTTGTTTGTTTGTCCTCTCGAATATGAAGTCAGAAACGTAGGTAAAAACGAAAATTATGAAGATAGCTTTAGTGCCTTACTGAATCAATAAAGAAGCCATTAAGAAAGTAACGACCATCGACTAAAAACCGCCAATACCGCATACCGTCCCCCATACGCCAATGGTTTCGGACCATGTCGAACTTGCGGCAACATAAAACAAAAGTTCTGCAGATTTCTAACAGGAAGACATTTTATGCAACATAGATTCTCGACCAATGCTCGGGTGTTCTTTGCAATAGCTGAGCCCTAAGGAAAAAAAGTGTTTCCGGTTTCAGCCTTGAAAAAATAGGGGCTGGTAGGTAGTGATGAAACAAAGACATTTTAACAATTTAAAACTGAAATGTTCTAGCTGGAAGTCTGTCTCGTCTTTGTTAACACCATATTGTAATAATACACGTATATATTGTACAATCACAAGTATATTTAAAAGAAAACTACATAAAGAAGCACAATGTTTACTACACATTCTTACATTAACTATTCATAGCCCAGATCTGTAATTAGGTGAAAAACAGGAAGGTAAAATTCAGAAGTCTGTTTCGATTTTCATGCCTTGCATGACAGAGGTTGATCGAAGTAAGGGGCTAGAGAGTAAGTCTCTGGTTCGGTAGGGTTACAGGAAACACATCTTTTTTTTCCCAGGACTAAAAACCCAGTTACCATGAAGAAGTTGGAAACCTTGGTAAGGCCAACATCGTTCTGTTGGATGGTTGTTGACCTTCTCTATAACGTGTACACTTGTTTTGCTGATGGGGTAACCGGGTCTTTAGTAGCTGTATTTGAGCTTGCGGGGAGTCATGAACTCCTGGACCATCTGCTCAGTGACCTGCTGCCTCCGCTGCTGATGCTCAGCGACCACCTGCTGCACCACGGAGATCAGCTCTTTCTTCAGGTCGCCGGTCAGCATCGCACCGCTGCTGTAGTCCTACAGGAGATGAGGGCATTATATATTTAGTCTAACGAGTATCATTTATGATATTTATATATGTATATATGTAGACAGAGAGAGAGAGAGAGAGATGGATAGATATAGATAGCTAGATGTATCTATATATCTATATTTATCTATTTATCGATCGATCGATCGATCGATCGATCTATCTTTGTGTCATATATATATATATATATATATATATATATAGAGAGAGAGAGAGAGAGAGAGAGAGAGAGAGAGAGAGAGAGAGAGAGAGAGAGAGAGAGAGAGAGAGAGATTGATATATATATGGATATATAGATATATACATAGATAGATATATAGATATAGATAGATATAAATCCATGACAATATTATCTATTACAACTGATTGATAATTGAATAGGGGAGGCGGTGTTTGCTTGCGTGTGTTTGTTTGCTTTCTTTCAATTTTTTTTTACCTTCTCGATCTTTGCCAGTTTCTCGTCGTCTTCCAGGAAGAACGTCAGATACTGGTAGGACACGTCCACGTCCACATTCCCGCCCACACGGCGGTGTTCCTCCACGGTGCTCTGGCCGCCAGAGTACGCGTACTTGTTAATCTGAAACAAGATGGGGAAAAACGATAAGGACTCGGTAGTACTAGGCAAAATTGTAGATTCTCTTCGCCTCTTATCGTCTTCATATATGGCCAAAACAGAAGTCACTGCGACCCCAAGTTAAGCAACTTTTCTCTTTTCGTCTGTGTTGCGCATCAGCAGTCCTGGCTTTCTTGATAGCTCTTGAAAACTTTCATGTGTATGCAGGGGTGATTAAAAGGTGTTATCGAATTGAGTTTCCGTTAAGCTAATGGACAGGTCACTAGGCTGACTGTCTGATAACTGATCACATCTGATACACTGGATCTATTTCAGTTCTTCTTATATTTGTCAAGGGAGCTGTATTGGGCTCGTCCTACAGGTCGGTGTTCTGTACATTTAGTTGCACCGTATTGGAAAGGGTCCCTGAAATGTGTGCTGTATAGCTGGCTAAAAAGGACAGTCTTTCCCCAGAGGGCCGATTCTGCGATCACTGAGCTATACCGCTGAGCGACCAGGACTGGGTTTGTGCCACCCTGGATTGCTTGATTCCCACGTGTAATCATGCCAAACCTTGTCCCTGATGTCCTCGGCGGAGTCGGTCAGGTAGATGGATGTGGAGGCTTCGCTGGCGCTCATTTTCGTCATGGCCCCCTGCAGGGCCGGGAGGAAGGTGGAGTGGAGCAGTGCCGGCTTGGGGTAGCCCAGTCGGGGCGCCACGTCACGGGTCATCCGGAAATACGGGTCCTACAGAAGAAATGGGAAATCAGACGGGCTCATGCTCACATAGTCTTTATGAAACAAATCCTTAATGTTCCGTGCGGTAAAGGCCGAAACAGTGAGACTTTTAGGACATGTACGTCATATACTATCTCAGGGGAATAAAAAAGGAGAAAAAGTGAGGCGTTTTAATCAAACGTACTTGTATGCATTTACAACTTGATTTTAAAAGGTGTAACCTTAGAGAAAGTCACTTTGTACTTGTACTTTGGAAAAAAAGTCCTGAGTAAATATCTATAAAATCTACATAATTCAGTTTTATACACATTTATGCTATTGCAAGTTCATTTGAAAAAGACCAGTAGATAGGCTGATTGCTTGAGTGGTTGGTTAATTGATTCCTACCTGGTCTATAGCGCAGGGGATGAGACAGGCGATGTCCTTCTTCCCACCGAAGATCTGCGGGAAGCTGCAGCTGAAGGAGGGGGCGGCCTGGATGGCGGGGAAACTGATCTTCCCTGGAAGGATCGATGGTCGTTATGGAATGTATTTCTTCAGTGCCACTTGTGTTATTCAGCGTTCTTTTGCTATTTGTTTGTCACAGTAAATCAATCAATCACCCACGTACACGCTCACCCACAAGCTCACAAGCTAACTGGTCACGCAAACATTTACTCACTCAATCAATCACGCGTATAAACACATGGAGACTCACTCGCACACAGAAACACTCGAACGCACACACATACATACATATATCACACACACACACAGACAAACAAACAAACATGTACACATAAACAAACACATTCTTTCATTCACTCAAGCTGATGTTCAAGAAAGAGACTAATATAAAGAGAAAGAAAGATTTAAAGAGAGAGGCGTTGAAAGAGATATACTTACCGATACAGTCGCTGTCATTGAAGCCAAATATGCCCTTGACCTGGTTGACAGTGACGCATTTCTCCACACGCAGGATGGTCTTGTAAAAGTCAGGGGACGACCTGTCAAAACATCATATTCGTGGTTCATAGAGGAACCGCAAATAAACACTAAATCCAGGTCACATCAAAATCAGCATAGCTTGATAAAAATGTGACATACTTTAAGAACATCGTAGGTGTTGAGCTTTGTCTGGTATTTGATTTTAGACTATAGTGTAAGTACTGTCCGCCATGGTGGAGGGCAAATTCAAAATTACGACGTAAGAAAATCTGTGCTCTCACCATCAGGGTAATACCTTCTAGAATAGCAGCTGTGATGGCATCCACAAAACGAATGTGTTTCAGATGAATTTCCATCCAAACTTTGAAAAAAAAAAAAAAAACTACTCGCCCGATATAGTCCATGTCCGAGAAGATGAACGTCTTCTCCTTGTCAAAACCGAAGGCGATAATGTCCTTGGCGTTCTCGCTCGCCAGACGCCTGGCCTCCTCCACACTCATGTCCTTCCACAGGAACTTCTCATCGTCAGTCATCTGGATCACCAGGGGCACGTCAAACACGTCCTGCAAGTACCTGAGGGGGGGGGGGCAGGTTGTTTGTTTGTGTGAAATTTCATCAGTGTTGGATGATAGCTAATGGGGGACATTAAGCATCCAAGTTGGTAGGGAGACCAAAATGAAAGTTAATACTGGAGGCATCTTAAATAAAAATTGACAAATTTATGATTAAAATACTTGTCGTAAGAACGTAGAATGTAACGTTAACTACAGGTTAGCAAAGTTAGGTGTAATGTATCCTCCACCCCTCCGAAGTTTTAATGTAAAT